>NW_022589713.1:39185575-39495954 GCF_004348235.1 Phoca vitulina | reverse complement strand
TTCTTTCTTTCTTTCTTTCTTTCTTTCTTTCTTTCTTTCTTTCTTTCATTTTCTTTCTTTCTTTCTTCTTTCTTCTTTTTCTTCTTTCTTTCTTTCTTTTTCTTTCTTTCTTTCTTCTTTCTGAGAATGGCCTAAGCTTCATGCTCCAAATGTGACATGAGACATAGAGCCCAGCACTGGTCCATCAAGGGCCTACGCAGCTATTAATAAAATTGTGTTTCTCATATCACTTCTGTTCTTTGTGTTCAAAGGATTCAACTGTCCCTGCATGCCTGATTACAGTTGTACGAAAATCTCATCACTCTGACTACAATCTGGTAATAATAATATCAACTACTCTTTACTGAATGCCTTTTGTGGGCAAGAAACTATGTTAAGTGACTTACTGTTTTTCTTAATTATACAGCAAGAATCATCCCCCCATCCCCAATCCCACAACATGGCACTCTCTTCTTGTGGTCTGAGGGGTGTTTGACAGCATACAAGTGAGAGGAATTCAGTGAACTTAGAGGTTCTTGGGAAGCCCCAGTGACAAATATGTAAATAGGCGTATAGTGACTCCTGAACTGTGCGTTCAAAGCTCATCACAATCTGGCTTTCATCTGTTCACCAAAACTAAAAATCCTACACTGTCAAATCTAGACCTTCTCCTCATTGTCCTTCACAAATGTCACCATTCACACCCCCCACTCATACTCCTATTCCTTTCTAATTGTCTTGGTGCTTTTGCCCATTTTTTATATCCTGCTCATTTTTCAAAGCTTGCTTTAAGATACCATCTCTGAAAATCATTCTCTGATATTAACAGAGATATCTCCTGGAATTTCTGAGGATTTTAGGGGTATAACTTGCAAAAATAATTTTTTAATTTACAGTGAGTCCAAGGGCGCCCGGGTGGCTCAGTTGGTTAAGCGTCTGCCTTTGACTCAGGTCATGATCCCAGGGTCCTGGAATCGAGTCCAGCATTGGTCTCCCTGCTCAGTGGGGAGTCTGCTTCTCCCTCTCACTCTGCCCCTCTCCCCACTTGTGCTCTCTGTCTTGCTCTCTCTCTGTCAAATAAATAAACAAAATCTTTTTTTTTTAAGATTTTATTTATTTATTTGAGGGAGAGAGAATGAGAGAGAAAGAGAGCACATGAAAGGGGGGAGGGTCAGAGGGAGAAGCAGACTCCCTGCTGAGCAGGGAACCCGATGCGGGACTCGATCCTGGGACTCCAGGATCATGACCTGAGCCGAAGGCAGTCGCTTAACCAACTGAGCCACCCAGGTGCCCAGTAAACAAAATCTTAAAAAAAAAAAAAAGAATTTACTGTGCGTCCAAGTTTAGGTCTAAATGGTGAGGTCTGAGAACTTCTGTGACAATATCACTTGCATAAGACTTTTGGATCACCTATGTCAACATGACTTAGAGGTTTTTTTCCAGGAAAATTTTGCCCAGGAAAGATAAAACTATAAACTAATAAATAACTTCACTGTTTGCTTGAAGAAATTCCTACAGATCAATTTATCAGAGACAAGAGTATTCTCACCTGGGCAAACAGCTTGCTTAGCAAACAAAAATGTGCCTATCAACAGATACTTCAAGGGTATTGCCTGGCTGACAACCAGTTATGAAATATTATAGCATAAATTGTGCCCAGTTCTAGCCAGTTACCCACCTTGAAAGGCCCACCTTAGACCACATAAGCCCAGACCCAGAATGCTACACATATCCTACTACTGACTTTCCCTTCTGAGTTGCTTCTGAAATCCTACAAAGGTGATATCCTCTCCAACTACAGTAAATTCAAATAAGCTTAGTTTTACTTTACTAGCAGATTTCTGTTGATATTTTGAGGAAGGCAACACCGGAATTGTACGTACCGGAGCATATATGACCAACTGGCAAGGGCTGTATACCAGAAGCCCACATGAATGAGGACCAAGAAGCTTTGCCTTAGAATTTGTAATAAGGGTAGAAGGAGTTTTGCATGACACGTAGAACACGGTAATGAAACCTTCACTTCATCGCAGAGGAGAAGAATAATTCCAATTTCTGAGAAGACTCCCCAAGCCCATGTCAACCACTTCTCAGCTTTTGTCCTGGGAGAGAACAATACTTTTAGATAATCTGAGGACTTGTGAGCAGAACAGAGGAGACTGGGAAATAGCACTGTTCCAGAGATCATACATATATCCATCCTCATAGTTCAGAAATGTGAGACGAGAAATATTTTTTTTCTTAAATTTTTTAAGATTCTATTTATTTATTTGTCAGAGAGAGAGAGAGCACAAGCAGGGGGAGTGGCAGGCAGAGGGAGAAGCAGACTCCTCACTGAGTGAAGAGCCCAATGCGGGACCAGATCCCAGGACCCTGAGCCAAAGGCAGACACTTAACTGGCTGAGCTGCCCAGGTGTCCCAAGACAAGAAATATTTTCTTGTTGCATCTCAGATGGGTCCGGGACAGACTTACTAAAACCTACTGAGGCAGCTCTGGGGGGAGCTATGTTTCCCCTGGCCCTGAGAACGGGGGACCTGAGGAGGTCTCTTGGACGGTGCAGAGAGGGGCAGGGTGAGCAGTGGTTTCTGGCAGCTGGAGACCAGATGGGAAAACCTGCCATCTCTGTGGGCATCAGCATCGATGACACCTGCAGGCCAGACGCCCCCTTCTCAAAACTGTTACTGCTGTGCACACATGCACCATATGGAAAGGAGATGCAGACCTAAGTAAAAAAGAAAAAAAAAAAAGTAGGGAAGGTGAGTGAAACAGAACATTTAACTGTGAATGCACTGAATTGACCAAAATTTTAAAAATATTTTATTTATTTATTTTTGTGAGAGAGAGAGAGAGGGAACACAAGCAGGGAGAACAGGCAGAGGGAGAGGGAGAAGCAGACTCCTGCTGAGCAGCGAGCCCAACACGGAGCTCGATCCCAGGACCCTGAGATCATGACCTGAGCCGAAGGCAGACGCTTAACCGACTGAGCCACCCAGGCGCCCTGAATTGACTAAATTTAAGTTTCAGTTACTGGGGGCAATGTGAGTCAATTAGACATTGATTTCCGCTGTAGAATATGAAAACTACAGAAAAATAATTTTATATTTCTTGTAAACTTAAAGGTATGGCCTCACATTTAATGCCTACAACAGAATGAAGGAAAAAAAAGAAAAAGAAAAACAACTGAAGGGCTGTTCATTAAAAGCTCTGACAGCAGGTTGGTTTGAGGACTTCTCAAGCCAGCTGTAAGACTTGCCCATCTACAGGGAAACGTCATCCAGCTGGGGCATCCACTGCTCTTTGCGCTGCAGTGGACAGCTCCCCATATCTGAGAGTGGGCGGAAGATGTTTCACAGACACGGAAATATTGGTGAGCTCATAGAAGACACTAGAAGACAGCCTCTGAAGACACTCAGAGTGGCTAGAAAAGGGGAGAGGTTGAATTTGGAGTCACCTTTTGAATCACTAAAGGCACAAGCCAGATCCATCTGCCTAATTCCTGTAAGTGTGACCCTCGCTCGTTCTAAAAATGTGAGGCCTGGGGAATCATGGTTAATAGTATGTCTTTCTCTGAAAAGATAAACAAATCGTGGTAGCCATACAGGGGAGTTCTCCTCGGGGATTGAAAAGGAAAAAAAAATATGGATACAGGAAACAGTACAGCTGGATTTCAAAATCTTTATGCTGAGTCAAAGAAGCTAAACTCCTACCCCCCAAAAAAGAGAAGGTTGTATGAGTTTATATAAAATCCTTAAAAATGCAAACTAATCTATATAAATTCCAGAGAATGCAAATTAAGTAGATTCATGAGTGCCTAGGGGAGAATGAAGGGAGGGATAAATTATGAAGAGGCATGAGGAAACCTTTAGGGGTGTCACAAATGCTTGATTGTGGTATTGGTTCCACAGATATATACATGTGACAAAATGCATCAAATTTTACACATTAGACATTTGTAATTTATTGTGCACCAATCATGATCAATAAAGTTATTTAAAAGTTATTTGTTTGCAATTCAATTGTCCTTACAGTTCAGTACCTTCTGACTATTTCTATTTTATGTAGTCCCATCAAATGCAGTCCCTGAGACAAGGATTTGGTGTGATATTTGATCCCTTAATATGTTGAAAGAAGAATAAAGGGTGTTGCTTCAGAAGGTCTTGTTTATTGATTGGATGAAAAACTGGAAATAGTCTTTCAATTTTTTCTTAAGATTTTATTTATTCATTTGAGAGAGAGAGACAGAGAGAGCACGGGCAGAGGGACAGGGAGAAGCAGACTCCCCGCTGAGCAGGGAGGCCGATGCAGGGCTCGATCCCAGGACCCTGGGATCATGACCTGAGCCAAAGGCAGATGCTTAACCCTCTGAGCCACCCAGGCCCCTCAATAGTCTTTCAATTTTGATTCTGTCTAATAAAGGAAAAGAAACTGAGGATAGCAATAATAACAATTAAATGATAAGTTGAAGGCCTGGCATGAATAACCAGGAGGGCAATCATGCCCAGCGAGGTGAAAGGGTGGGCGGGCCATCACAAGGAATATCTGGAAAGGCTTCGATGGGGACCTTCTCTTCTGGGGAATGTTTAGGACCAGGTTATGCTGAAAGGACAAATGTCAAGGGAACACCTTTGAAAATAAATATTCCAAATCTTGGGCACTGTTGTCCTCTCAATATAACCTTTACTTATCTATTTATAGCTTGGTAACAGGAACCAAGCTCCTCATGCGTTTTAACACAGGGCAGTTAATCTGAATGTCATGTGGAAATGAAATTTAATCAACCCAGTACAGTTTCCTAGTTTATAAACATATCAGAAAGTTCATATGTGAAGCCTGCCATCAGATAGAATAATTATCTACTTTCTTTGTTGTTTATATCTTGCAATGTATCACTTAGGTAAGGTTACATATACCATATAAGTATAATTTAAACAATAATGGTAAAATGAACACCGTGAAACAATCACCCAGCTTAAGAAAACATGGTCTTAAAGATCCCTGGGTATCTTGATTGGTTCCTCCTACTCTTCCGTTTTAGAGATAATTAATATCTTGAATGTCATTAATCATTCTCATGTTTTTCTTCATAGTTTTTTATTTATGTAGGTTCCTGTACACAATATATCATTTCATTTCATTCTTTTAAAAAACATTTTTAAAGGTAGCAAATCATAGTGATTATGTTTTTTCTACCTTTTTTCATATGGTATTACATATTTGAGATTCATTTTTATTGATAAGTATAGCTATAGCTTCCACTACTTTATAATAGTTCATAAACTACAGTGTATTTATTCATATTAACTCTATAGAGATTTAGGCTGGTTCCATGTTTTTTTGTGTCATAAAAAATGCTATTAGTTATAGTTTTACATGTCTTTTTGTAAAGCATGCCAAGGTTATGTCAGAGGGGGAATTGCTGGGGTTATAGGATCTGCATATGTTCAAATTTACTAGATTATGTTAAATGTTTTTCCAAAATGATTTTCTCATTTATGTTCCCCTTACCAATGTACAATATTTCTTACTGGGTCACTGTCTTGTCAACACTTGGTATAATTAGACTTTACTCCTTGCCAATCCAGTGATTTAATCTGGTGTATTATTCTGGTTTTAATTTTGCATTTTCTGATTACAAATAAAATTTAGCACCTTTTTTTTTAAATCGGTCTTATGTGTTATCTTTCCTGTGAAATGTTTGTTTCTTTTGCCCATTTCATAATAAGTTGTCTTTTACTGATTTTAAGGGCCCATAACATATTTTTAATTATAAAGCTTTGTCAATTCTATTTGTTGCAAATATCTTCTTGTACCTTGTGGCCTGTGGATTTGTTTTTTGGTTTATGGTTGTTGTTTTTTGTTTTTTATTAAGCTGTCAATTTTAATGTAGTTGAATTGATCAATCTTCCTTAAATTTTGTGCTCTTTGCATCCTTTTAAAGAACTTTCTCTCCCCTCAGGTCATAAACGTTTTCATCTATATTCCTGTCTGTAAGTTTAAAGTTTCCCTTTCACTTTTAAGTAGTTAACTCATTTGGAATTAATTTTTGAGTATTAATTAATTAATTATATGAGACAAAAATCCAATTTCTTTTTTGTTTGTTTTGGAAAATCCATTGTCTCAACATAATTAATTAACATTTTATCCTTTCCCCCATCATCCGCAATGTTAGTTCTGCCATATATTCAGTTAACTTATATGTATTAGTCTGTTTGGGTGCTTTCTGTTTTGTTAGTCTATTATTTGCCCATCCTTGCACTATTATCAAGTTGTCTTAATTTAGATTAATAGTGAGTTTTTATTTCTGGTTAAACTTGTCATCCCACATTTTTTCTCCTACCTTCCTATTCTTCATTCATCCTATTTCTACACTTCAAAATAATTCTTGCTTTAAGAAACTTTGTTTCTTGAGGAAGCCATCACCAACTTATATCCCCATTTCCCAAGAAAAGGGATCATTTCTCAACTCAGAGACCGCAGACTTAGAAGAAATTATCTTACATTATTGTGAGTTATTTCACTAGCACCAATAAATCTTAAGACCACTTTCATCTATAAGATAGCATTATGCTCCCAAGAGTAATTAACTCATTGTAGACCACATCTAAGACATCATAAATCAAAAACACTTGGCCTAGAGGTCCTTGGTGAGTTTATATGACACATATTCTGCTTTAATGGCGGACAGCCAACATAAAGAATGGTGCTTCTTCCTAAAAAAACATATGCCTGATTATGAAGAGATTGGGCTGGTTCGCAAACATGAATAGGGTCTGGAAAATAGTGTTTGTGACTCTGCCTCCCAGGATGGTCTTTAAGGACATGTCAAGTTATTTATTTTTTCATTTCTTCATCCTTACATAGTGATTCATTAGATATGAAATTATGTGAAGAAAAGGAGAAAATTGAAGTTGAGATTAAAGTCATCCAGTCAAGTTCAGGTATCAAAGGAGAGACTTACTTCACTACCAAGTATTGAAAGGCCTGGATCCGTTACAGTGATGAATTTACTATTCTTCAGTTTCTGGTCCTTTCAGACTTGAAAATCCAATCTGTTCAGCAATAGACAATAGATTTATCTTTGAGGAGCTGATTCACATTTAACTTGTTCACAAAGACTGATGTCTAAATACAGAATGCCAGTTAATTAATTGACATTGTCACAGAGTTTGTACTATTTGCCAAACCAGATCTGCAAGTTCTCTGTGAGCATGGAATAGAGTCAATTATTAAATAAGAATTATTGAAAATCTCGTATGAACTAAGTGTGATCATAAGAATTTAGTTGATAATTCAAAAGCTTAATGATGCCAGGTGTAACAGTCATCTACTACTAAGTAACAAAGCACCCCGAACTTAGTGGTTTAAAACATCAATGACCATTTATTTTGTTCACAAATCTGTAATTTGGAAAGGACTCAGCAGGGACTGCATGCCTATGTTCTGCATGGTATCAGCTCAGCTGGAACAGCCTGAATGCTGGAAGAGATTTGATGCTTGAGGGCTGGACTCATCTGTAGGTTCATTCACTCACATGTCTGACAGCTGATGCTGGCTTTCTATCATGACAGCAGCTGGGGTTTTTGGCAGAGACATCTGTAGGTGGTCCCTTCACGTGGTTGTTTGGCTTTCTCATAGTATGATGGCTCTGCTCCAAGAAAGAATAAGTATCCAAGAGTAAAAAGGCAGAAATGTATGTCATTTTTATGAAGTAACCTTGAAAGTCACACACATCACTTATACCATGCTCTATTGGGCAAAGCGGTTGAGAAGGTCTTCCCGGGTTCTAGGGGAGGGAATATAGACCTCATCACTCTTCAGGATGTAAAAAGAACATGTAAGATATGGGATATTGGTGTCAGTCATCTTTGTAAAATACAGTTTGCTACATCAAGCTGTCAGAATCTAATGCATCCATCTCTCCACATTGATATATAACTGCTACTTGGATAAACAGATGACATTCTTAGTCCCATTTGGGGAAAACCCCAAAAAAGTCATTAATTTTTAATGGCTAAACTTGACTTTACTGAATTGGATCTTTGGAAGTTACTCACATTTGAAAAAATAGACTGACTAGTGGAAAGGGCAGTGGGTACATAGTCAAGAGATGTTGAGTATCAGTCCCAACTCTGCCATCATCTGTGAGACCTTGGACAATGTTAACTTCTGAATCACAGTTTGACAATAATGTTTCTCTTACCCTAAAATCAAATGACTTATACATTCATGTTGATGATTGAGTAGCTTGTTCATTTGATACAATTCCTTTCTACTTTCTTTTAAGGAAATACTTACTTAGGGGAAGATTGGTAAGAATGATGTGTCAACTGCTGGGAAATGTAAATTTTAAAATCTGTGATCCACTGCAGGTCTGAAGACCCTCAAATGGTGTTTCAGTGTCTTTGTATTAGTATTTGGAGAATAAACTGATTTCCTGTTAGCCAGCTGAAGAATAGATTGAAGGAGATCTGGATCATACCCATGTTTACTAAAAATATCTTCTCCTAGAGTGAATGAGAATATGAAGATAATTTAAAGAAATCAGCAGGGTCCCTTACTAATTACTCTAGAAAGAAATGTACTAAGCCTCCTTGGCCTTTGGGGAGCTTTGAATATCGGTTCAGTAGATCTTATAGACACGGGTCCTGGTAAAAGGAGAAGATCACCTACTTTTAGAGCAGGTTTTCTCAATCTCAGGATTATTGGCAATTTGGGCCAGATGATTCTTTGTTGCAAGAAGCTATTCTGTGCATTGTAAGCTGCTTAATATTTCCGCTCTGTACCCACTAGATGCCAGTTGCATCCTCTTCCCATCTTGTGACAACCAAAAATGTCTTCAGATGTTACCAAATGTCTGCCACAAAAGCATCCCTTGTGGAAAACCGCTGCTTTAGTATGTCATGCTGGGACTTTGCAGATTTGCTCTGCTTATTCATTTTAATAGATAATGCAGCATTTGCAAATGTGGTGAGTCCTGTGCATTGTGACTGTTTAAAACTGTGAAACAGTGGTTTTCCTTAGTCATGGGCTCAGTCCTCAAGATTCTGATTTAACTGATCTGGGATGTTACCTAGGCAGGGTTTCATTGTTTCTATTGTTATTCCTGTTTGTTGATTTGTCTTTAGCTTCCAAGGTTGTTCTAATATTCCACCAGGGATAAGAAACACTTCTTTAGAAAAAAGCAAACATCTTACTCTGAGCCCACCTAGGTTTGTGGGCATATGATTGCCATCAAAGTACTGAGCAAGGGCAAGCTTTGACAGAATTCCAATTCTTTTCATATGAGCAAAAGTCACTCCTGGCCAGTCTTAGGAGTCATCTGCCCTCTGTCCCCAATTAGGAAAGAGTACAATTGGAAAGAATTATATGTGGATTCAGAGATCAATCCTAGACCTGGGCCAAAAACTGGAAAGAGATCTTTATAATTAATCTGACAAAAAGGACTAATGGAGGAATTGAAACGCATAACAAATAACTGACAAAGATAAATTCTGACGATGGTTGTTCTTTGTGTGAGAAGATGCTATTACTGACAGTGATATTGATATCTATTGTTATAAGCAAAGTTATAAAGGCAGATGTGATGTGTGCTTAGTAACAGGGATTACTTTCAATGGGGCTATTAATAACATGTGAATTTGTATGCCCATTATTATGAAGTAAGACTAAGATGGATTTGATAAGAAGTGGCCTGGGAAAACCTCACAGGTTTCCTAGTGTTTAAACTTTCAAAATGAGCATTTTATTTGCCATAGATACTTGTACTGATTTTTCAAGTGCACATCAGCAAAAGGACATGTTATTTTTACCATGATAAAAGCTAACGTGATGCCAGTTCTCCAACCAAGTGGAAATCTCTAAGAACTGCCTGGATTCTGGCTCCCAGAGGCCACTAAGAAGGGGAAATTTTTGACATTTAGAATTCCAGAAATCTTTTGACTGAGAAGTGGAATGTTGAGCAAAAGTTACGGAGGTAAGTGGATCAAGGTGGCAGGAACAGCAGAATTTCAGCATTATTTCTTGAGAATAATACGTTACTTCATATTTGTGTTTAGGAAGTTCAAAGGGATAAAATTATCCTAAGCAGATTGTCCCATATTTTCCTCAATACTCTGCCCATTCTCTCGTAGCATCGGTCCCCACCACAGTAATAGCAACACCAGATTTTCTTCAGAAAAGCCTGAAATTCACAAATCCCTCAAAGAAACAGAAATTTTGTGTGATAACAAGTAAGCAGAAACACCTCACCCTTTTCCACACTTCCCTAAGGTTAAACATGACTCACACACCGCCATCTTCCCTCACAGAAAAAAGAAGCACCTGTGTGTGTGCTCCAATGGGGAAGACACAAGTCACAGGAAGATGATCCCTGAAGTCAAGAATCTAAAATCAGTTCCATTATCATAAATAGCATACTTAAATTACTATCAGGTAGTTATCAAAGATTTAGTGGCATAAAAGAATGGAGATAGACATTGTATTAGGTTCAAGTTTCTCCTCCAGAAATCGCAAGCTTATAATTTTTGTATCAAACTCAAGACTCAAGGGATGCTCTATCTACGATGAAAGAAATCCTGCACAGCTGATCCTCTTGTCCCTGAGGGGGGCGGTTCTCTACTCTGCATTAAGTTGTTTTTGCTACATTGCCCTTCTCACTGGCCTGAGATGGAGAAAAGTGTGTGATCCTTCAACACTGTGGTCTGGGAAGCAAAATACCCATTATCTTTCTCCTGCCTTGGCCGTGGTTGTCCATGTGCTCTTATATAATTAGCTTCATCTGGGTGACTGTCAGTCACCAAACTGGGATTGGCAGGACCCTCACCGATGGTGTTGTTTCTAATGGTACTGTGTTCTTAGGACTGAAAGGAGTATCTTTAAATTCAAAGGGCTATGCATCCAAGTATACTCAGAGTTTAAACTCCTGATTACAGAAAATGTGTTCCAAGGAATTTTTGTTACAGTGTGTGTGATTCCACTATCTTAATCATAGTGTTAAAAGATGCTTTAGAGAGCAGCCAGTGTTATTTCTAATTGGGCTCTTTAATATAATAAGAATCACTAATATCCCAATGGTCATTTCTGGATACAAAGTATTTTTAGAGATATCTGATCCTTGTAGTCACGTGTGAGGGAGCAGGGACAGATACTTGGTAAGTGACATCTGTGGCTTTTGCCACTTGGGAGCCCCTTAACCAAGAATAAGGAAGGCATCACAGGGGAAAATTAGAGCCAAGAGATGGAGAGACCGATAGGATTTGTTTACCCATATCCAGTTGTGCCTGAAGGTCTATTTAATTTGCTACTCTTTAAATTAGATGAGACTATAAAGTCCTCTTCTGCTTAATCCAAATTACATTGGATTTCTGTGTCTTGCAACCCAAGGTATCATGACCAATACATTATTTTCCCTACTTAAAATATAAAAAGGGAACATAGTCAGAAAGGTGAGTAATTTAAACAGTGCCACAAAGACAGAGGAAGAGACAAGACTTGAGTCTACTGACTCTTGTGTTCTTTTTACATGGACCTAATGGAGCTAATAATATCAGATGCTGTCTGATAAACATGTAACACATCTGTTCAGGAAGTTCTTCCATTAATCAACCACCAAGTATTTCCTGAGCTTCCTCCCATGATGATAAGCATTTTTGCTAAATTTAAGTTAGGCTACCGGCTCTCATATCACACAATCCAATTAGGAATAAAACCTATGCCAAAGAAGCCGTTAGTCTGCAATGAGACAGTGCAGGGATAAGTGCTCAAGGATGGTGTAGACCATTTCAAAAATGAGATTTGCAGAAAGGAGCTAGTGCATGCCAGGACTCTTGTTTGTAAGCGACAAACACTCAACCCTAATTAGCATAAAGAAAAGAGTTTCTTCCGTTATACTCCTAGAAGGGTGGGAGTCAAGTTAGCCTCAGGAATGACTCTGAATGTCTTCATCTCACTTACCACTTCTCTTTGCTTCTAGTTCTATTCTCTTCTTCTGCAGATTGCTTTTCTCTGCAAAGTAGAGTGACTTTCTCCAACTAGTTTCTGGCAACTAGAAGGGGCTTATCTGCACAGCTTGTGACCAGGAAAGAAAAGGCCCATCGTAGCAGTTTACAGTTCTTAGGGAAGAGATTGCTGGTGGGCTAATCACTGTGATGAAGAGCATGTGCAAGTACCGTATGTTTCCAGCTAAGTCAAGTGTCATTAGCTGTGGTCATGGAGCTGGAATATTATTAGTTCCCATTGATAACAGAGTGGTGGGAAGCAGGAGGTGGGAAAACAAAGAGATCCCCAAAAGGGAAGAGTGTTGGGTTTATAGAAATGAAGAGAGGGAATGCCTGGAGAGGACCAAGACAGGTTTTAAAGGAGGCAGAGAATTTGGACATGTAAAAAAAAAGGAGGGGGGAGCACTAGCTTGTAGCTTTACAATCAACTTTCTGTGGTCTAGAAAAATACAGAATCATAACTAAAGGGAAAGGAAGGATGGAACCTGGAGAGAGAGCCTTGCGGGATGCAAAAGTTTCCTACAGAGAAGTGCTGGCTGTTACTAGTTACTAACTCCTCCACGGAAGTACAGCCACACATGCTCCCTAACACTGGGTGGGAGGAATTCAAATCAACAGTTCTTTATGTCTTAATCACACAGTAAATGAATAGATTTAAATGGCATTTATCTTTCACAGCCATAAAGTTATAGAACATTGTTTTATTTATGTACTTTGGTGAGATGTTAAGTTACTTTTGGCTAGGAAAGATCTTTTGCCTTTCCCCACTTAAACTCAAGTCAAACCCAGTTTTTAATCTCACGGCTACCAGAAACATCATGGCCACCTCGATGGTGTCGGTCAGGAGTGAAAGATATATTCTTTACATTTCCTTTTTAGTTGGAAAATTTGGAATTTGATGTACAGCATTGCTTTTAATCTAACCCTCAGCTCCCAAGAAGTAATCCTAGTGAGTAAGAAATCCATTTAGCAAGCCAAGTGAGAACTCTTGTTGACATCTTCTTACCGTGGGGGGCGGGGAGGAAGGGAATATGTTGTGGAAATAGTATGAGTGCCATTAATACACTTATAGGTTAAATGGCATCTTGCAGGCTGGTTTTGGCATCTCAGCTCTTTGTAAAATATTGTTTCTATGAGAAAATGAAATTTGAGTTGCCTATTAGCTGAACTACAATTCCCAAAGTAGAGGACTGTCTGTAGTAGATGACGAGGTTGCCAAAGGGGGGCTGTTTATGAGGGAGCCTCTGGGTCAGGCAGAAGGGTTTGATGCAGGGAGAAAAGAGCCATTGGAAGCGTTCGGTGACAGAAATGACCGAACGAGATCAGTAGTATGTGTCTCTCAGATGAGGCAAGTCATGACGACAGCTGGATGGAGAAGCTGGTGTCAGAATCAGCAGCACCCAAGCAGTGGCTATTAGTCATGCAGCTTTTTTTAGAGGAAGGAAGATAAATGTACAGGAACTTCCTAGGATTCTTCACAAAGGCCATGAGAGGTCTCTTTGAGGAAACAAAGGCCCTTTATTTCTCTATGGTGTGATAAAATCATGTTCTCTAGCTTATGGATAGTAACTCTGTACTTGAAAACAGACAGCCTTCCCCTTGAGTAGGGAAAAACACAAGCATAAACAGAAGCTTTCCGTTGGGGTCATGCCTCAGTCAAAGCTTTAAAAGCTCAGTGGGCATTTGCGCATGCAGAAGTAGAAATAGTGACAGTATGAGATGAAGCATATCTGTTCAGTACAATCCAGCAGGAAATGGTTATTAATATTCTTGTGTCCCTTAAAATTATTTTCTACTAGTTCTTGAAGAATAATGGAGGCACCTGAAGCAAAAGAGGTCCTTATCCCTTCAGAAATGTTTTTTTCATAATTAATTATAGGTGAGGTTTCTTTCCTATAACTTCTAAGGGACACTGGATTGTATTATAAGGCACCAGATCTGTTTACCTCAGAGCTCCTACAGTAGCCATGCTTTATTATTATGAAATCAACATGTCAATAATTGAATCATGAATTTGTGCATTTGTATGAGTTTCCTATTGCTGTTGTAACAAATTACTGTAAAAGTAATTACTTAAAACAATACCAATTTATTATCTTACAGTTCAGGAGGTCAGAATTCTGAAATGTGTCTGCAGGGCTGCATTCCTTCTGGAGGCACTGGGGGAGGGTCCATTTCCTCCTCTTTTGCAGCTTCTAGAGAATGTCTGTATAATGTTGGCTCATGACCCCTTCCTCTATTTTCAAAGCCAGCAGTGTAACATCTTAAAATCTCTCCCTCTGACCTCTTCTGTTGGCCCATCTCTTTCTCTGACTCCGATGCTCTTTCACTGACTCTGCTGCCTCTTTCCCTTATAGGGACCGTAGTGGTTACATTGGGCCCACCCTAACAATGATCCAGGATAATCACCCCATCTCAAGATCCTTAATCACATCTGTGAAGTCTACTAATCCCAGGGAAGGGATACTGGCTGAAGACTATATAAATTCTCATCTGTATGATTGAAAACAATCCATGTGATTTAAAAAAAAATATATTGTGATACTCAGAAGGTGAAGCATACCCACAAGCAGTTGGTTTGGGGTCATGACTTCAAAGAGAGAGCGGAATGGGAGGAGGATGTTTGGAGGCATCAGTTCCATTATGTTGGGTTTTCCTAGCTTAGAAGGAATAAGGAAGAGACTCCTTTGTCTTCCTCCTTCCTTGGAAGGTCCCCAACATGGCCCTTGCTTTTCTCCATCTCTATGCAATATAGCTGAACATTTAGAGCTATTTCTTTGGACGTTTTCGATCAGCTCTTAAAATTCACAAGGGCAGGAATCAGTTGGGTTTCTACTTTTATGACTAAAAGTATGTGCTGAATTTTTTAAGAGACACAAACTTGGCAGTCTGTAAGCCAGTATAATTCCACAGTGAAAGAAGGGAATGTATTAACTAACAGAAGTGGGGGAAAAAATGCCCACACCTCTGTGCACGCTAGTGTTTGATCACCCATGGGAGACTGATAACTTGATGTTGGAAATTCATAGCCTGGGGCAGTGGTGGGCCTCTACAGTGCCTCACCATGGTTTCCTGCACAGTCAGGAGGTAAGTGTGATGATTGTTTGTTTAATATATTTTGCCTAAGGAACATTTAGAAGATACAGTCCTAGTGTTAACAGGAGCTCAGATGCTGCCTCTATAACTGTCTGACCTTGAGCAAGATACTGCAGTTGTGCACCTGCTTTCCTATTTGCAGAAAAAGGAAATGCCCACTGACAGTGCCTCTGGAGCCCTTTGATATGCTTACACTTAAATTGCCAGTATTTTTGTTGCTATAACAATAAATAAAATCATCTTAGAGTCTCAAAATCCTGTGTTAGGTGTTATAGCAACAAATAGTAAGCAAGAATTGGTTTTCACAGCTAGTTTCTACTTGCATAGGTAGATAGTTTTTTTAAAAAATAAGTTTCATTATTTGTTGGTGAAACCCAGTATCTCTGGGAAGTGTGATGAAGACAACAAAGCTATCACTCAACAGCATTAGAGAATTAAAACCTCTTGATGAGAGCTTATAGGTAATTATGGCAATTGAGTTCCCCCCACCTGAAATTACCTAATGAAATGAAGTAAAAATAAATTTTTAATAAACAAAAAGAAGGCCAAAATTCAACTACAGTCATAGCTCAATGTTGTAAATATCATAAAGTCTGGACAGGGAAAGAAAGAGAAGATTCTGAAAGGATTCATCATTGTTCCCAACCTCCACTGAAAACTGTACTAGTGAGCCAAACAAACCTTGGAAGCATCATGATTGCCCCAAAGTTGGAAATAAAGAGGATATACAGCGATATCCATATATTTTCCCTATCGTGATCTGAGGAATGGCAAAGGAAGTGGAAATGTTCACTGGATAAAAACGGGATAAAATTAGAAAACAGATAATCACAGTGAACTCTGACATAAGTACAGACTCTGCACTTCCACGATCAGCTGGTAGAATAATCTGAATCTTAAGATAAGTGCCGACCATGGAAATATGAGACTTTTTTACTTCCAGCACCACTACTACGAGATAGAAAGTTAGTAACTTTCATTAAAGGAGACTAGTTCCAGTTGATCTTACCTTACCCCATATCCCAGGATAAGAAAAAAATGAATCAAACCTAAAATCCTATCCTCAAATTGTAGATTAAAGGGAAGACAGATATGTCTTGGATATGGTGGGAGTAAAGGAGATCCATGAAAATCCAAGCACACTGTATAAAAACAAATAAGACAGCTGGAGAGTAGAGTCTGCATTAAACAGGAATGAGATGAAAAGTCAGCTTATAGCAACTGTAGAAATATTTAACAGAAAAATGGAAGAAAGGAAAAAAAGAGAGGAAAAGAAGGAATACATGGATGAAGAAACCATTCTAGAAGGAAAAAAATCCAAAAAACTGAAATACATTTTCATAAATATGTTATGATTTGGAACTAATAACATGAATTCCACAAAGACCCAGATAACAAAACAATGGAATGAAATAAGAATGGAGATTGCAAAATTGAGGCAACAAATTGAGAAGAAAAAGGATTCCATTATAGACAAAATAAATTAATTAAACGTAACGAAACACAACAAACATGATTAACCATAGAATAACAAACTTAAGAAAGTCTTGAGATAATCACAAAGAAAATGACAGGATGATCAAACCAATTCTAGAAAGAAATATTGTGGAAGACAGAGAAACTGATTGAGCACAAGGAAAATTGCTACCCCTGAATGTTCCTGATAAGGTAAGAAACATGATAAATGAAACAGAAAGGCATTCAAAGAAATGCCCTGAAAGGGAGAACTTGACCTGCAAGTTGAAAAACAAAACAAAACAAAACAATTTGTTTTAGAAAAAAAAAGTAGATTCACAGTGATTGATATTCATGCAAACCTGGCTAAACTTTTAAAATTTATTGAAAATGAGAAAATTTTCAGGCATTCAGATAGTGAAAGGAGGAGATGTTAGCCTGGCTTTAAGCTTTTTCTACATCGATGTTCAAAGCTAGAATACAGGAGTGAGGTCTATACAATTCCTAGAGGAAAAATGTGACCCACAAATACCATGCCCGATCAAGTTGTCATTATAGAACAAAGGTCATATTCATTTTCAAACATGCGAGAGCTAGGGTGCCTGGGTGACTCAGTCGGTTATGCGTCTGTCTTCGGCTCAGGTCATGATCCTCAGGTCGAGTCCCACATGGGGCTCCCTGCTCAGCGGGGAGTCTGCTTCTCCCTCTCCCTTTATTCCTCCTCCCATCGTGTGCTCTCTCTCTCTTTCTCACATAAATAAATAAATAAATAAATAAATAAATAAATAAATAAAATCTTAAAAAAAATGCAGGAACTATAGCCATGCAGTACTCACAAATTCCTCATGAAATACAAGTACTTTGTGAGTTTCCAATAGCTGAGAGGATTTTTTTTAATGAAGTTGGAAATGCAGAAGATGAAACAAAAAGATTGCTGGTGAACAGTAAATTCATAAAGAATGGATCTAAGAAACAGTGGAAATTATTATCAGAGAATAGAATACATATGTGCACACATGCACACAACCAAAACTAAGTGCTCGGAAGAGGAATTAGGAGTAATTAGAGGAGCCTAATCACATCATCATTTGTAGCGAGGAATTTTAAAATAGAAACATATTTTAAAAATACAAAAATGACATCAAAGTCTTAATTGTCCTTATAATCTTTTTTTATAATCTTCTGCTACATTAGCTATAGTGTAATTGCATCATTTAATTCATGGATGACTATAGAACTTAACATCTTTGTAAAAACCCACTCCATTAGACCACTGCCTAGGGGTGCAGGAACGAAAGTTATTCAATAGGACTCCAACACAAAACGCCAAACTGGGAAAACAGGGGTCATTCTTTCCTACAAGTTTTCAAAAAATAGAATACTTGTGGCTCTGATTAAGTAAAATGTAGATTTTAATTCAACAAATATTGAACATCCACTATGATCAGCTATTAGAGTTCTACGCTAGGTGCTGTCATATATAGTCTTTGGTTTAATAGTCAAAACAACAAACCACTTACAAAGTTATAGATACTATATTAAAACAGAAATGGGTCTTGTAAGTAACTAGGAGCACTTCATAACTTTTCACCCTTTTTTTTACATCCATTGGTTGGTTTAAATGACTTGACATATGCACACAGATTTTTCTTTTTTTTCCTTTCCTTTAGTCTAGTTTAGAAAGTCTCAAGTAAAATGTTCATAAGAATTAGTGAAGCAGCATTTATACATGAAAACAAATATCCTATATAAGTGATGTAAAAATCTTTAGGAAAAACGATAGCTTCGTGCACTGGTTTTAGAATCAATTGCAAGGTAAAATATTATATCACTAAAAATTCAAATTAGTAATTAAAATGTAATTTATATACTACGAGTCCATTACATAGATTGGAATCCATCCAATAGATTGGAATCTATTCACCTTGTTTGCAATCTATCAAGCTAGTGATTCATCCAAATGGTTGGAGAAATGAGTAGAATGACCCTCACATAAAGGCTTAAAATTATTATTTCTGAGTGGTAGAAAGTTAGATGATTTTTTAAAAATTTTACTCTCTTTTTTGTTAGAATCCTCTATGATGATCATGCATTGTTATGGAGTGAACTCTGTCCCTTCTACAAATTTATATGTTGAAACCCTAACCTCCAATGTGACTGTATTTTGAAGATAGACCCTTTAAAAAACAATTAAGGTCAAATTAAGTCATAAGAATGGACCCTAATCCAATAGGATTGGCATCCTATAAAAAGAGGAAGAGACCCAAGGAGTGTGTGCTCACAGAGGAAAGATCATGTAGGGCAGCAAGAAGGCAGCCATCTGCAAGTCAAGGAGAGAGGCTTCAGAAGAAACCAACCTTGCTGGTACATTGATCGTATACTTCCAGATTCCAGAACTGTGGGAAAATACATTTCTGTTGTTTAAGCCACCCAGTCTATGGTATTTTGTTATGGCAGCCCAAAAGGACGAATAGAAAAGGCTCATTTTATAAAAGCTCCTTCTCTCTCTCTCTTTCTGTCTGTCTGTCTGTCTCTGTCTGTCTGTCTGTCTCTCTCTCTCTCTCACACACACACACACACGAGTTGATAAAATGCCTGAAAATCTTTTGAGAAAAAATGGTCTGTAAATGTAAAGATACAATCACGCTAAAGCCCTAAAGAGTCTATAATGGACTTCACTTTATCCACACTTACTCAGACTGCAAAATTGGTCTCAAAGTTTCTTAAGAACAGGCTCTTTCCTGAGAGCATTCTGAACTGTCAATCCCCAGGCAGGACACAGATCACCAAAAGAGCTACTCCTTTTACAATGGTTTGGCACTTTAGCCATTGGTCCTCTCAGGACTCAGAGTACAGTGAACTATTTTTTATTTTTCAAGTTTAAAAATGTTTTGGGCTGTGTGAAGGTGGTGGTTCAACTTCATATTGAAGGGCTTTCCCCTAGTATCCTGAGAATATAAACCTTAGGAAGGGCTTTCCCCTAGTATCCTGAGAATATAAACCTTAGGCTAGGCTATTTCTCCACTTGGCTATTCTATCCTGGAGGAGAGACACAATGAACAGAATTTAACTCTTGCATGAATCCAGTATGTTCCCAAGTATGTTTCCATTGGCTGCTCCAAAAATACATGGTTTTAAAGTCAAATGCATTTGAAAAATATTGTGTATTAATTATTTACAAATGGAGCCCTCAGGATCTTCTGACATAATTGCAGGGATCTGGGAGTTCCCCATAAAATTTTTTTTTACTTTATATTTTTATTTTTTTATTTTAATAATCATCAACAAATTCACATTTTCTAGATTACTTATATGACCTCCTTATAGGAACCTTGTCACAAGATTTCAGTGCCAATGTTTCCATTTGTGCTTATTAATTCAGGTCTTTGCCAGGGTTGCATGATACACTGGGATCAAAACAAACTACATTTTAGCAGCATTTCCAGAACAGGAAAATGATCAGAGAATTGAGACATTACAAGACACATGATAGTAGGTGATGCTAACCTCAGATGAATATACCTGCAGCAAAGTGTACAGTACTCACCCTGAGAGATTTGGTGGGAGCTTCTCATTGTAGTTTACTATGTTTGATCAATGTATTAGCAGTGTAAATATGGGTTTGTTAATATTCAATATGCCACATAGTAGTAGTATTAAATACACCATGAAGAATTTTCTTTTCCTGTTTCTAGCAATAATTGGATTGGATACCCAGAAAAGAAATAAGTAATTAAGGACTTGCATTTTGAGAATTACCTTGTCAATTTTCTCTTATAATATCATTTATCTTTTTAAGACATATGTTATTTCTACAGCTCACACATGTCCTCATTTGCTCTTGCAATCTTCTTTTCTTTCTTTCTTTTTCTTTTCTTTTCTTTTCTTTCCTTTTCTTTCTTTTCTTTTCTTGGCATTATAAACATTGAACAAGAACTGTGGATATGTGATAGACTTGCAGCTGTCATTGAAACCTCTTTCCTTCAGAAGAGAAAGCTGAAAATTTAGAAAGGACACTATCGGACCATTGTTTTGTGCTTCTGTTTCTGAGAGTTGTTCAATTCTTTGAATGCTATGAAGCTCAAAATATAATATATTTCTAATATAATGAGATTGTAGGCAGGGAGACCATCTGTACCCATTCAAGGTTAGCTTGGTTCCTCTTCAGCATCTCTTTCTATTGATAATTTCTTTTTAATCAGCACCTAGAGAAAGTATATTGAATATCTTCTGCTAAGATAAATGGTCTACCACATTTCTTGGAATTCCAGGATACATAGATCAACCAAAAGTGTTGTACCCATCTTTGTGGTTGCTCTGAAAGTCTTCCAAGATCTTTCTCAAACAGCTTCTCATCTTTGTGAAAGACCTGTTCTCTTTGATTGAAAATATGGGCCCCAGTCTTCCATTTATTTTTTGCCCTCTGTCCTTTTGGGCCAGGAGTTGGCAAACTTTTTCTGTAAGTGGCCAGATAGTAAATATTTCCCACTTTGTGCATCGTATGATCTGATTCGGTGAACTCTGATGTTATAGCATAAATGTAGACATAGATATATAAGTGAAAGGGCATGACTGTGTTCCAATAAACCTTTGTTTACAAAAAATGAGTGGAGAGAGATTTGACCAAAGGGCCAGAGTTTTCAATCCCTGTTCTAAATTTAAGAACATAATGAAGAAATTGCTAATATTGCAGACAAAACCTAAAAATATGCTGTGTCTGTAGCTATTTCATTATCAATAACACAAAAAACTGAGTAAATATTCTTCCAGTAGTTGAAAACTATTATTCAATTTGGCGAAGAACTCACTCACATTATTGATGAGTAATAAACAAGGATTCTAGGTAGAGGGAAGCAATCAAAACCCCAGAACCCCTGAGGGCTTCAGAGAAACAAAGCCTTGTGGGTATTCAGAAAGATCATTTTAGAAAGTGAAGCAGAAGCCTTAGGAATTGTGAAAAAGGGACTCAGAGGAAGTTGGTGAACAGACTTAGTATCTGTGTAAAGTCTACAAAGCCAGACAGAAATCAGAGAACATTTGTTTTCTAAAAGGCAGGTAATTTAAGAGATATGTGGGCTTTGATCAAGGATTTTTCAAAGATACTAAAACACAAAATGAAGCAGCTTCTGAGATGTATGGCTGTCTTGTCTTTGTGGCTATGAGGAAGAGGAGTTTGGGGTATGAGGACAATCCTCCAACTCAGCATAGCACCACCCCCCCACCCAGACTCACTTCACCTTTTCTCTAACATATAACATTTTTACTGGCTTCATAAATAATTCAGGAACTCTGGGGAAATACTGCTTATAAGAATGAATTGTTATATGTGAAAACTACTAAACTGAATCATGTGAAATTTCCTTTTTCATAGGTCAAAACATTTTTAGTGGAAATTTCACAATTTCACATGGTCTAACTTACTGTAAGTTAGGGAATTATTTTTATTATTCAGAATTCACATAAGTTTACAACCTGGACTGTCTAAGATAGTGACAGGTAAGGGTGTTAGTTAATAAATGTTAGCTTTAATTTGGAGACTGAGCTAGTTCCTAAAGGCGAAAAATATGTATTTGCAATGTTGAGGGCCCAGAACTTCACGTTTATTCTCTGTGTGTTTTTAAGGTGTATTTAATTCAAAATCAATCCAAAGGCAAGGAATATTTTAGGGATAAAGACAATTCTTAAAAGTGATGTGAGATAAACAAAGGACTGCATAATGCAAAATATTACTATTAAAATCTGGACATATCACTTCCACATGGGCTCAGAGCCAAAAAAAAAAAAAAGTAATTTCAAGGTAGCAGGGTTCTGAAAAGTTTATCAGAGGAGTATCTTAGTCATTTGGGCTGCTATAACAAATAACATACGTTGGGTGGCAAACAACAAAATTTATTTCTCACCGGTCTGGAGGCTGGAAGTCTCAGATCAGGATGCGGAGATGATGAGGTTCTACTGAGAGCCCACTTTTTGGTTTACAGAGAGCCTCCTCTTTGCTGAGTCCTCCCATGGTCAAGAGAAAGAGCTCTGGCCGCTTCATCCCCTTGTTAGGGCACTAATCCCATCAAGGCAGCTCCACTCACATGACCTCATCTAAACCTAATTACATCTCAAAGGCCCACCTTCCATACCCATATAACATCCGTGAGTATCTTTGGTTTCTTACATAGAGGGACTGAAGGCCCATAGTGGAATAATATCTTTATATAACAGATAAGGCCTCAGTCAATCTCTAGAACTTTTGCATGCAGTGGGGGGTGGACAGGAGTGGTAATGCTTCCTAAAAAAAGCAGAGATATCAAAGAAAGAAAAATAATCATCTTAGAATAAAATATTAACATCAATTTTGATGGGTCAGAATAGAAGTGAGTAAAGATCTCTTAAAAAGGGAGAATGGTTTTTAGACGTGGAGAACTCTGACAGAAGGCATTACATCCATCAGAAAAAAAAGATGTGCAGTTAAAAAAGAGGTTGTTTTGTTTTGTTTCACTCTGGTGGCCAATACAAGATGCATAGATATAAATGTTTGCAATGTCCACTTAAGCATCACCCAAGAGGAAGGATTCCTTGAAACATCAACCTTCTTCCCAGTGGCAAGCTGTCTAAAGCGATCAACCATTTAGATCCTTGAATCCTGAAGCCAACCTCAAGTTGTTCAAATTACTTGCTCACTGGCCACTTCCTGATTATAATTTGGCACTAGGGATGGTGTAAGTTCAGGGAGAAGAAACTCTGAACTTAATTATCCTATCCCTTCTGCAGTTAGAATCCAAATTTTAATTTAATCAATTGATATTTCTCTATATGTGTGTGTGTGTGTGTGTGTGTGTGTATACACACTGTTATGTTTTATATGTTCATTTTGGTTAATGTGAGTCTACCCCAAGTGAACTAACCCATAGTTGGTGTAATTTCTAAAATTACTTGAAGATAGACTCCGAACTATGGGAACATTAATATGGCTTTACTCTCTGAGGTTTTCTAGAATGATTTCAGGCTTGGCTTTACTGAGCAAACTAATCTCTAAGCACGCAAACAAACAAGCAACAAATGAGGAACAGACATGGAGTTGCACACTTTTATTTTTCTTGGTAAAAACATTAAGGGCAAAATAAAAGATACAAAAACATCTACATTGCACACAAGCAACAATGCATGCTAACATGAAAGAAAGTAGGACATGATCTTGGAACAAGGGAGAGTCTCAAGAAAATACTACTGACTACCTTACACCTTTATCTAAAGAACAGAAACCAAAGTTTATTCACAAAAATTAAAGGTAGAACAATTTCAACATAAAAATGTATTTTATGATATGGCATTACATAGAAGCCTTTTTTTGTTTGTTTGAATATAGTAAACACACAATGTTACATTAGTTTCAGGTGTACGACATAGTGATTTGACAAATTCATACATTATGCTGTGCTCCCCACAAGTGTAGGTGCCATCTGTCATCATACAATGCTATCACAATACCATTAACTATATCCCATATGTGGTGCCCTTTATTCCCGTGGCTTACTCATTCTATAACTGGAAGTCTGTGTCTCCCACTTCTCTTCACTCCTTTTGCCCACCCCACCACCATCCTCCCCTTTGGCAGCCATCAGTTTGTTCTCTGGGTTTATAGATTTTATTCTGCTTTTTCTTTGTTTATTCTTTGGTTTTTTTTTTTTTAGGTTCCACAAATGAGTGAAATCATATGGTATTTGTCTTTTTTAGTCTGACATATTTCACTTAGCATAATACCCTCTAGCTCCATCCATGTTGTCACAAATGGCACCATATCATCTTTTTAATGGCTGCATAATATTCCTCTGTGTGTGTGTGTGTGTGTGTGTGTGTATGTGTGTGTGTGTGTGTGTGTGTGTTTATATTTATATATATTCCAATGTGTGTACGCATACCACATCTTCTTCATCCGTTTATCGATGGACACTTAAGTTACTTCCATATCTTGGCTATTGTATAGCCAAGAGATGCATATGTCTTTATGTCTTTTTGAATTAACATCTTCATTTTCTTTGGTTAAATACCTATTTTTTCTTTTTTGAGAAACCTCTGTACTGTTTTCCACAGTGGCTGCACCAATTTACATTCCCTCCAACTGTTTATGAGAGTTCTATTTTTCTCCATATCCTCACCAACACTTATGATTTCTTGTTTTTTTGATTTTGGCCATTCTGACAGGTGTAAAGTGATACCTCATTGTGGTTCTGACTCGCATTTCCTGATGATTAGTGATGTTGAGCATCTTTTCATGTATGTGTTGGCCATCCGTATGTCTTCTGTGGAAAAATGTCTATTCAGGTCCTTTGCCCATTTTTAAGTTGAGTTGTTTTTTTCGTGTTTAGTTGTATAAGTTCTTAATATATTTTGGGCATTAGCCCCTTATCACATATATTATTTTATAGAAACCTTTTTTAAAACAAAGATGTTGATTTATATGTTCATATTTGACCATATAAAATAAAGTGGAGTTGGACTATCCAATTTATTCATGTAATTTATCTTTATTACAATCACTGCTAAAAATCTCACTTCACAAATTGTAAGTTGACAAATTGAAATCAACACACCTAACATGATTTCACTCAGTTTGGTAAATTTGGATGAAGTGAGAAAAGTTGAAAAATAGTAATCACCAACCTTCTAGCTCATTCCTGAGCCATTTACACAGCCTTGAACTGAGGCCACCCTGGGGGACACGACTGCCTCTCACTAACAAGGTGACCTGTGCTGAAATGATAAGTATAGAATCAGAGGAAGGGGGATTTCCCAGAAAAATGGGAATGGTAGGGAGGGAAGACAACATATGTCCCATGAAGAAAAATTATCCAAAGTTTGGAAATAAAACAAAAAGATTATTGTGACTTGTAATGTCATGCTAGAACATTAAACTTGACTAAGGATCATTTGATTCTCCAGAGGAATGTAGCTTACTACTACTATTAATTAGGGCATATACATATTATAACTGTAAAATTACAGTTCTGTAAAAATGTTAATTTTAGAAAATGAAAGCAAATTATTTCTATCTCACAGATATGCAAAAGAGTTTTTTTCCTGAGAGCAGTGCAAATGACTTTGTCTATTAGAGAAGATAACCATAGAAGCTGTTTTATTGTGTTGTATGACATTAATCAGCTTAGTATTTAACATATAAATATTACTTGAACATTTTTTTTTCATTCAAGACTATACATTTATTTTCTCTTTTGAAGTAACACATGAATTAACTTCCTTTCATCTGCCTTTGAACTGGCTTTGTCATCCTGCTGGTTCCCTCATTAAAACTTTGACACATGTTCTTTATCTATTTGTATAATTGTGTGGGTCTTTAAAAACATTCTGAAAATTATATTTTTGAGAGTCACAATAGGTGTGTACCTCTCTTGATGACAATTCAACCTGGAGTTATGAAGGAGATTGGGGCCACAAGCACTCAACACAGGAACAAAGGACTTGGTCTGAGCAGGATGACATAAATTAATAAAAAAGTCATCTTGGCATTGAACTTGGAACTATTTTTCCAGAGGACAGATTGCACCCATATGAACCACTATTACATTTTCAATTCTTTCAGTAATGCAGACACCTAATTGTGAGTCATCTTTATCTCCTCCATCTCCCTGTTATCCCACAATCAACTAGTCACTGCACTCTGACTTTTTAGGTTTAATTATTTCTCTCCCATGTATTCTGTTTTCATGCTCCCTGCCATTTGCTTTCTGCTTAGGCTTCCTTCTCTTTACCTCTTTCCAACTTCAAATTATTTCCAAAACTACTCCCAGATCCATATTTCTAAATCATAGCTGGGATTAGGTCACTCTTATACCAAAAATAGAAAAAACCTTTGATGAATCACCCACTATGTATAAAATAAAGCATACAGTTCTCAGATAAGTCACATCCATCTTTCCAAATTATCTTCATCATTCTCATGGTTGAACATTGTACCAAATCAAACTTCTTACTTTTCTCAAACAAACCATGGGTTTCCATAACTCTGTGCGCATGAGAGGTACACCTGTGCTGTGGGAAGAATATGGACTTTGGCAGCAGACAAGCTTTGGTTAGAACACTAGCTTCTCTAAGTGGACAGACCTTGAGAAATTTGCCTAACTTCTCTAGATGTCAGTTTTCTAATCTATAATCTGGTAATAATATCCCACAGGGTTGTGGTGAAGATTAAAATGTGTCACTGATTCATTCATGCATTTATTCATGCAGTTATTGTTAGTTAATTCAACAAATAGAGAATGGGCAACCCACTGTGTTATAACGTACAAAGCCCTAGGGTTACAAACTCCAATGAACCAAGGTCCCTGTAGCTAGGTTCAAGATATGTATAATTGTCTTTAAAATAGTTTAGCACGGGAAGAATGATATTCTATGAATGTTAGCTGGATAAAGTTCCAACCCAGATGCAAATCGCATTCTACTCAAGAATGCTTACTCCAAGGTTACTCAACTAATGGCCTAATCTGATAGCCCATTATCAGAAGCCATTATTATTAAAGTTCATCTGTTATCTTTACCTTAGCCAACATGAAAGTTTTCCAATTACCATGGTGACTATCAGTGATGAGTTTCTATGTATGAAATTAATACCTTGATGCCATGATAAATATTGGGAATTGGTTTGCCCTGGTGAAATTAAAGGTATTCAGGATCTATGGACTGGCTGTTTAGTAGAACTATTCCCCAGGCTTGCATGAACAGGCTTTGGGAATACAGGATGTGTGTACCCTTTATACTGAGGAATGATATCAAGAGTTCAATGGTTTTGTGAAATTGGAAGATTCTAGTTGCCAGATGCCCACTGAAAGGGTAGCATCATCCTGAGTCTGGCACATTGGCAGGGCTCCTCAGTTGAATCTTCCCCATACAAGGTTAGAATACGCAAAATGACTAAAAGGTGAGCTTTTGGAACAGTTTATGTGGGTTATTTTTGTGATTACTTATTTATCAATAGATATCTAGTTAGTAACCATTTGTCTATTACAATATTGTAAATGAAAATGGGGAATATCATGTAGCTAAGTCTCACCCATTTCAGACTTTTAGATGTCTACTTTTATTTGCCAAAAAGCACCCAAAACATGTGCACTTATGAAATAGGCTGGATCATTTTTTCTCATCAGTATACTCATGGTCAAGAGGAGGAGACAGGTCAATAAGCCAGTAATCACAGTGGAGTATTAGAGGTGTACATACAGGGAGATATGAGAATATGGATAAGGAATATTTGAATCAGAGAAGGAAGGATCTTGTTATGAACCGATGCAACCCTGTTTGGTTATTCACAATTATTAAGTTCTTTTTTGGTAAATATTTGTAGCCTCCAATAGTCAGAGCAGGAGAAAGCTATAGGGGTTTTATTTTGTCTACAATTTCATTACCAATTGGCATGTTAAAAAGATAGCAAGTCTGAGACCCAATTCCGCCAAACATTTGACCATTTATTAAAAAGGCAGCACAAAAACTGGTCACACAGACGTTTTGCAAGGTCTATGAAGTCCCAGTTCTCCATCCTTTCAGGCCTTCTGACAAGCTCCTTTGTGTGAAGGAGTCAGTCAGTGACATTCCAATACTGGAATTTGACTAACCTTGATCGGTTCAGGCAACAGAAATCCTTGAAAAACGGTGACATATATGACAATGCCTGTAGGCCTCATAGAGTATTAATTTGCAAGGTCAGAGGTGCCTGTGTAATATTTCTAATCAATCTGCAAAATAGTTTCTAACAGCCATTAAGCAAATTAACAATCCCCAACCTCCATGGTATTGATCTGAGATAAGTAGTTGATAACAGCAGTCCCTAAAAAGTGGGTTTCTGAATAGAACCTTTAAATGCTAACCACCCACCCCTCGAGAATCTGTTTTCCTGATGAAAGCACTTCAATTGATAAATAACCGTGCCTAACTAGATTAGGCTAACAAACTAATATGGCATCAGTTGTGATTAAGTAATTAAAATAAAATACAGACAATATAACAAAGTTGGAAGACAGAAAAGGTAGTGGGCAGCATCTTAAGAGAGGGCTTCACTTAAAATGAGTTTTAGATGCCAAAAAATCACTTGGAAATATGTGCTCTGGTGACTAGAACTTTGTGGAGGGCACTTAATAAAAGTTGATTTCCCTCCATTTCTACTTTGCTCATGTCTGTTCTTGCAGTCCAACACATCCTTCCCATTCTTACTGTTCCAAATCCTATCCATCTCTGACAGCACAACACAGATGCTATTCCTACAACTGAGCCCCCATGACGCCCATCAGCTCAACTACCTCAATCCATACCTCCCAGCTTCTCTCTCAGAGCCAGAATTGACCCCTCCTCTACTGTGGGCCCACAGTGCCTGCTCACTTCATATCAGAGGTGTTGTTCAGGCCCTTTTCAGATAAGGACCTCATGTCATATTTTCCAGGTACCTTCCCTGTAGTGGGTGCTCCACAAATGTCTGTAGAGCAAATAAATAGGTGTACAAGAAATGATTGTAACCCTGACAGCTTTTTCTCCTTCAGTATCTTTCCCTGTGTCTTTCAAACTTTCCAACCAAATCCTTTTAAGGGAAGGGAGGAGTGCAAAAGAAACTTGGAAGTGTACCTGAAAATAGCTTCGCACAAGCAAAGATGATTTTTGCAGATTCTTGTTTTCTCTGAAAGAGTCATGCTAGTTTTGCATTCTCTTTAATATTTTAAAATAAAAATTCTTAATGGCACCAAGTTAGACTACTTTAAAAGAGCAGAAAAATGGGGTGATGCTCCATGTTTATTCTGCAGTTGCATGTGCTCCGGGGAAACAAGAACTGGGTTTGTGAAACATGAGTTAAGGTGGTCCCTGTTTAAATATCATGTTTCTTCTGACATCATCTTTTAATATCAGTTGAGGAACAATTTAAAATTAAAGTTCCAGGCAGGGCCTTTGAAATTCTAATTCAGGATGTCCTGAAGAGGCCCCAATTAGCACTTTTGGTACGTAATTTAGGTGATTCTGATCGTTTATGTTTTTATATAAGTCTCTCTGCAAAGGGAGACTTCTAGTCAATTAACACTCAAATTACCAGACATAGATAGATTGATACTTTCCTACCTGCCATGCTCTTTGAAAAACAGAGCCCTGAGGTGTAATTTTGCACTGAGCTTTAAGTAATTTTGTACTGATGTACTGACTCAGGCTTCTTGGAAACACATGGATCTTAAAACTTTGATAAAATCAAACATGTACTCTGGGCTCATGTAGATTACAAATCATATGGCTCAAATTTCTCTAGAAATGCTAAATAATTGTCCATTTAAGTCACTTTCTTCTTGCTTTTTATGATGGAATAAAAGACTCCAAGAAGTTGTGACATTTGCCCAGTGTTGCACCCATGCAACACTTGGGTCTGGGGGGAGAGTACATGCAGGTCACATAACTAATTTTATTTATCGGGGAATCCCCTCCCCACATTTTCACCTAAGGATTGGCACATATACCATTTCAATGACTCACTGACCTAGAAGCTACCCCTCTGTGGCCAGTCAAGCTCCTTTATCCCCTGCACTTCATTCAACCTTGGCTTTGACACGGTAAATAAATCCCATAGGATCTTACTGGGATTGTGGCAAGATTTCTACTTAAAATCATCCTGAGACCACCAGGTCATTTCAGTCATGAAATGACAGAAACTGAAGAATTGCCACCCTTCTGCACAGATTTGAAACAACACGTGAGCTAAAGCCGCACCTTCTCTTTCTTATTACAAATCTCTTGAATCACTCGGCAGGCAAAGCCATGGGGAAGAATCAAGGAGAGGTTTTTGTTCCTTTTATAGAACAATATGGGCTTCCTCTAGGGCCAAAGTCACACCTGTCTATTCACTTAATAAAAATGGCTTATTACTAAAGAGTCAATTGTGCCCCCCAAATGCATTGTAATTTCACATGTTTTCTCCATCATGTTGAAAAGTAAGTAAAGAGAGACATAATTAGCCTTATAAGATAAGTAACAACTCAAGGCATGGAGAGATCAAGAGATTTGGAAAGGTCACTTAGTATATTACAAGGAAATGATTAGACTGTAAATATTCTACCTCCTATCCACTATTCTTTGCATTATTTGTGATCGTTCTCCTTCTATATCTCTGCCTATTTTCAAAAAATATTTGTGAATTTTGCAGTAAAAGCACAAAGAGAATAAGGCAGATTTTATAAAGAGCTTAAAATCCTGCAGAGGGAGGAGAAACATGGAAAGAACCTGAAACATCATGGTTGTCTCAACTGAGCAATACAATCGGCGTTGAGCTTCCTGGTTATGGCGAAAATGGGTCAAGAAACCCTCCTAAAAATGAGTCAGGAAGCCCTGAAAGGGGAGCTCTCCTGCACTCAAAGCAGATTGCATAACCAACAGGAAGAAGATAATTCTTATCTTGATGAGGGAGGACACTTTTCTCATAGGAATTTTATCTCCTGCTTTTAAGAAAAAGAAAGATCTCTCCCAGCCCCAACAGTAACTGCTAACCACTGCTTGCAGCCAACAGAAATCATCATAACCTCAAACTTTTGTTCTTCTCCAGTGAATTTTTGTTCAAAACAGCCCTTTTAAATTTCCTCCTGAAACCTAATAAATCTGACTTTCCCTTTGTGTCTTTGGACTCACCTATGGTTTGCCATAATTTACTTGTCCCAAATTGCAATTCCTCTGCTATTCCTCAATAAAATCATTTTGCCAGTAAGATAATTGACTTTTATTTTTAAGATTGACATTACCAACCAAAAAAGGAATCAAGATGAATTACAGATGTGTAATTGTCTGATAAAATCAGCTATATTGTTTCTCAGAAAACAGTATAAACGTCTTGTCTAAATTCTAAGAAGAATTGATAATGAGGGTCCTCAGTAAAATAAAAATACAGTAAAATTAAAAAAAAACATATCTTCAACAGTGATAACGCTGAAAAAGCAAAAATGATCTTCATATGACCATGTTTTCATACCATCTTTATAGAAACATAGAGGCGTATTATTAAGTTGTACTTCAATAAAGAGCCTTCTGTAAGACTGGATTATTGTGCCAACACTTAATTCCCACATTTGCTGTGTAGCTCTGCCCACTATAGGTGTTTCCTTCTCAACCCCTTGAATTTGGGCTAAGTCATTGACTTTCTTTTGCCAAAGGGATTTTAATAAGTGGAATAAAAGCAAATAACTTGAAATATCCTTCTCTAGTTGGAACTTCTGTAGTTGCTCTGTTGTGCCTCTACTATCAGCATGAAAACAACATGCCCCAGCCATTCTGAAGGTTCAAGGAGGATGAGAAACTTGTTCAGACCCAGACCCGCAGACCTCCAGCAAGAAAAGCTGCCACAGCTGTGTCCAGCCAAGTCAACTGTCCACCACCACACTGCTAGCCCAGAGGGCCTTGACAATAAGTGGTATTTTTCAAGCCACTGAGTTTTGGGGTGGTTTGTTGTATAATGCTCTTTTCTTAAGATACTATTTCTAGGCAATACAAGTTACCCTTTTTGGTATACCATTCTGTGAAGTCTAAAAAATGCATACTGGCATGAAACCACCACCACAATCAAGAAAAAACATTTTAATCACCCTAAAAAGTTCCTTCATTCTTCTTGGTAGTCCTTCCCCTCCACCACTCCCAGCCCATGTGAATCACTGATCTGTTCTGTCTCTATAGTTTTGCCTTTTCTAGACTGTCATATAAATAGAACTTTGGAATATGTAGTATTGTGTGTCCTTCTCTACTTAGCATAAAGAATTTGAGGTTAGTCCACATTGTTGCATGTATCAGTAATTTGTCCTTTTTATTACTGAGTAGTATGCCAGTATGTGGCTCTACCAGTTCATCCATTCACAGCTGATGGACATTGAATTCTTTCTAGTTTTGGTGATTATGAATAAAAGTGCTACAAGCATTCATATGGAAGTTTCGATATGGACATATACTTTTGTTTAATTTTGAGTAATTACCAAGGGGTATAAGCATATGTTATAAGAAACTGCCAAACTGTTCCCCCAAATGGCTATCCCATTTTGTATTATCTCCAGGATTGCATGAGAGTTCCAGGTGCTCCATATTCTCACCAGGACTTGATGTTGTCAGATTTTATGATTTTTAGCCATTTAAATTAATATGCTGTAGCATCTAATTATAATTTGAGCAACATTTTTTTGTCCCAATGCTTAAGTGATACAAAAGAATTAAGACAATATGATCCAGGTACAATGTTTCCTGTTGCTCTGGACTTCACAGTGACTATTGCTATTTAAATAAAAAGAGCAAAGTGAATCTATGCCTTAATTATTTCTGATTCAGTCTGTCAGAAACATTTGAAACCCTGTTGGGACTTCCAGAATGTCCAGTGGTACTACCTGTACCTATAGGGACAATGAGTCAGCCCTTTGAAATGCAGTAAGTGCTGTAGATGATTGTTTTTTCTCTTTTTTCCCTTGTTTTGTTTTTATAGCTATAACTCAGTCCTGTTTCACTGATTCAATTTTTTTTCTTTTTAAAAACAAGCTATAGTTGTTTCATCACTTCTCCTTTCTAAATAGGAATAAAATCCCGGCCAGGATCAAACCTCTAGGACCGGAGGCATAAAACCTGAGGTGGGGGGAGAGAAGTCTTCTATGTTCTAGTGCTTAATTTCGCCCTCAAAGCTCCAGGGAAATGTGGTTGCAGAAAGGTTGTCTTTTCATTTAAAATGGTTGTAAAGAGAAGGTAGATAGCATCTCAATAAACTCCCTGCAGCATATAGTATTTTAAATGAAAACTCTGATTACCCATCACAAGGTACCATTTAGCATATCTGTTTTAATTATTGTCAATTCTGAGAGAAATCAACCTAGGAAAAAAATTAAGTGGGATATATGTATTACGAATTAGTTTCTAGTTTAGTAGGTGCAAAAGTCAGGTCGCCAATACCTGGAATCACAACCGTGCAGTGACCTCTTCCTTCTGCTAAAAGGCTGCCGCAGACCTGTGATCATTTCTCTTTTATTCGCTCTCTCTCTCTTTTTTCACATGATGGACTCCAATCAGCCTTGCCATACTTTAAGCAAACATTCTTTCCACCAACCCTGATGACTCTCTCATATCCTAAAGTTTCTCTCGGTAACATTTAATGGGATGCTTCTGGTAGGGCTGTCCCAAGGAAGGAAAGACTTACGAGGAAATAAAAACTGTGTTCAAATATTGTAATCCTTTTGACGAATAGGAAGGAAACTGATAATTTTCTAGAAGGAAGGACTAGGAATGACAAGGGAACACTGTTAAGTCAGGTTTGCTTCATGAGACAGAACTGCCTTCATCATTATAGCTACTGATCATCTCAGAAGAAATGGCTTCTCTGGGTTCAGTAATGTCTAGGCAAGGTCTGAAATCATATCATGTAAATGAGATCCGGAAGGTAATTCTTAGCTCTTGGACCCTGTGATTCTGTGACTTGCATGTTTGGGCTATAGAAAGTAACCTAAGATTATGTCTCCTCGGGTGTCTTTTTGAAATGACCTCCACCTTCCTTACACCCCATGATCAGTCTCTCTCTCTCCTGTCTCTCTTTCTATGTCTCTCTCTCTCTTGCCCTCTGTTTGGCACAAGTTGGGGAGGGAGAGGGTAGGAGCACAGGGTGCTGTATTATCCAGTAAATGTCGGTTTTTTTCCAGTAAATTTTGTTTTTGTTTTTTGGTTGTTATTGTGAGTGACAGAAACCCAATTTGAACTGGTTATCCTTCCTCCTGTCCCCGAAAGGGAACATCTTAATTCTTATAAACAAACTGCAGAAAGGGCATGGACATGGCTGGCTTAGTAACCAATAAAACTCAGAACAGAAACACTGCTTGGGACTTTCCATCTCTTGTCTCTGCTTCTCTCTGTGCTGGGTTCATCTCTCCTGTTGATAACCAGCTTTCTCCACAGAGTAGGTCACATGGCTTCTGCAAGCCTCTGGATTTATAACTTAAGAGAGAGACTGACCATCTTTCCTTTGTACCCGTTCAAAAAATTCAAAGGAAGAACTTGGACTGATAATGTATCTCCTGTGGCCTGAGGAGCAAGAAAGTTCCCATAACTGGCAACCCCACTGAACCATATGGGAAGACAAAGCATTTAATGCTCACGGCTGGCTTGAGTTTCTCTATATAAAAAACAGAGCACTTTTTATATGGAAGGGACTACTGTAAGTGCTTTGCAAATATTAATTCATTTACTCCTCATATCAATCCTACAATATCCTATTATTATTTTCATTTTTGAGATGAGGAAACTGAGGCAAGGAGCATGTAAAGAATTGCACAAGGAAGAACTGGACAAAATGGGCGTATATTCCCATAGCACAGGCTGCTCGGTACTCAAAGAGGATGTGGCACCCAGCACTACTTTCTCACTCCTTTCCCCATCTCTCCTTCCTTTTTCTTCGTGCATTTTACCCTCTTACTGTGTACTTTCCCATATAATGCCCAGCATGGCAGTCTTTTTGTCCATTTCCCTGCTTTTCTCCCCTAATTGACAGAGAAATAATCTCTATCTGGCTGTGATGTCAAGTGCTAAATATATTGGCATTCCTTAAAGAAGCAATTTGTTTTCTTTTCTCAAATGTATCACATGCAGTTAAGTGGCACTGACTTGTGCCCTCACTGACCAAATTTCATAGAGATGGCCTGTCAGAGGCTAGGGAACCTTTTGAGAAATGGGTATCTTCTCTATGGAAATATCCCAATTACCATTTCTTGTGGGAAACCCAGCATCACCCCAGAGATCTGTGGCCATCAGAAAAAGTAACCAAGCTGAAGGGACATCCATCTTCATTCCCAGTGGGTACACCACCATTTTCTCTAACGTGTTCATCTTGAGCGATAGAAAACTCTAACTAAATAAACGAAAAAAGATGACAGAAAATAATCCACAGTGACTTATGCATCTTTCTCCATCCATAAATAACTTTATATTTCACTTCTGGCAGCTGAGCTGAGCCAGAAGGTAATGAGCCATTGTGGAAAACCCATCTGTTGCTCATAAGGGGAAAGGCCGGATTTATTGAGGAAGAATCTGGAGCATAAGTCCTGTTATTGTTAATGGGAGTTGCACATCTAATTGGTCATGCTGAAAATATGCCCTATTATATTCTTTCCCTGGCCAGATGGATGTGCTCAGCTGTAATGCTGAGAAGAAAAATGTACCTAAAAAATTTCAGAGTGGGAGTGGACACCACAGCCGGTAGGGAACTGACAGTTCTAATGAGGATAGATAGTACTTGTCCATGGGCCTGATTTAAAGATGTTTTCAAAGAACTCAAAGGGCCCAATACAGGTATTTCTAAATGGGGTCACATAGTCTGGTCCCCTGGAGTGGATTGTGTTGAATCATTTCAGCTAGGCCCCACCAGCCCTGTAATTTGAAACACCTCTACCTCTCATTCCTTTGTAACTTTGCCCAGTGGTACTTAATAATGGCTTTGAGACTTTTTTTTTTTTAAGATTTTATTTATTTATTTGACAGAGAGATAGCGAGAGCAGGAACACAAGCAGGGGGAGTGGGAGAGGGAGAAGCAGGCTTCCTGCCGAGCAGGGAGCCTGATGTGGGACTCGATCCCAGGACCCTGGGATCATGACCTGAGCTGAAGGCAGACGCTTAACAACTGAGCCACCCAGGCACCCGGCTTTGAGACTTTCTTAAATGGTGCTGCATAATGGCAATTGAAAGCCATTCCTCCTAGTGTCCTCTTTACTATGGTGGTAGGAAGAAAGATTGAGAAATCACAGGCAGGTTTTGCTTCATACATTGAATTTCCCCCAATCATGTTTAAATCAGATTTGGGGTAATAAGTCTTCAGACAGAGATGAGGCACTGTGTCTTGACCACAGTTTCTGGTACATTGTAGATGCTTAATAAATGTTAAATGAACAAGAAGATAAACTAACAACAATAAGTAAAATCTTAGCACATTATGGCTATAAGGGATCTAAAAGATTTTGTCAGTCAGAGTACACTAAGTACTCTAACTAACAATCCCTAATTCTCAGTAATTTAATCAAGGTTTAGTGCTTTCATGTCATGTTCCGACATCCTAGATGTGGAGAAGGGCCATGTGGTGGGGGAGAGCAAAATGCTCCACATTGTTATTCTCCATCTTGTTATACTATCGACTTCCATATGTGGCCTCCAAGTTCACCACAAAGGGGAAGAAGAGTGAAGAGGATGGATTCCAACCAAGCCTTGGGTAAGCTGCATCACCGCCAACCCTTGCACTGGCCCAAACTCAGTCATCTGGTCTGAAGCAATAGAGCAGAAGCTGGAAAATATAGTCTTCCCATATGCCCAGAGGGAAAATGAGTGGCATTTGGTGACATGGAATTGTCACTGTCCCTGAGACTCTTTGATCCTTCATTTTGCAGATGGGGAAACTGAAGGTCTGAGACTGGGTGATATCCAGCAAGTCATGTGGTGGTTTGGAGACAATTGGGATGAGAACTCCAATTTCCCACTCTCTGACGTCATTGTATGGGGGAGAGAGTGGAGAGGAGAAAGAATGGAAAAGAAAGAAGGAGTGGGGCGGTTTATAAAGAACCCTAGACAGGACTTGAACATCTAAATCCTTGTTCGTGGCTCTGTCATCAGGCTGGGTAGTCACTCACTCCTTGACTTCCCCTTCTACAAAGTGAGCAATTTGAGCAGATGATTGTTCAAGTCCTTTCAAGCTCCAACAAACTCTACTTCTATCAAGACATTACAAAGAAGAAAGAGCACTCGGGGCGCCTGGGTGGCTCAGTCGTTAAGCGTATGCCTTCGGCTCAGGTCATGATCCGAGGGTCCTGGGATCGAGCCCCGCATCAGGCTCCCTGCTCGGCGGGAAGACTGCTTCTCCCTCTCCCACTCCCCCTGCTTGTGTTCCCTCTCTCACTGTGTCTCTCTCTGTCAAATAAATAAATAAAATCTTAAAAAGAAAGAAAGAACACTTATGAGAAAAGCAAGACTGTCAAAGACAAGCAAGTCAGTGTGAGGCGAGGGGTGTCAATAAAGCAGGATAATGAGGTAGGGGAGCCTTAGGGACATCGCAGCTTTTGAAGGCTGCAGACAAGCCTGTCATCCCGCAGTGACCAGAGATCACGAGCACCTTCCTGGAGTCCATTTTTCCTCCCCATTGCCTCTCCTTCTCCATTGCCTCTCTCCTACCACTCCAAGCTGGTTGCTGTCCTGTCAGAGCCCCATGGTTTGAGCACCCACTGCCTCACTGTCACATGTTTAAAAGCCTCCAGACCAGAGGCAGGGCTGAGGGGGATGACAGTGTGCAGCCTGACAACCTCCCTTCTCAGGCCCACCTTCAAGGGTGCAAGCTGTAGCAGGAAAGGGATTAAGGTGACGCTGTAGGAGCCTTCATTAGCTGCTCGAGGCCAGCCGAGCCTGGGAGACTGTCCCCATGCAGGGTGATAACAGGCCTCTGCAACAAAGCTGCCAGCAGCAGCCTCAAATCCCTTTTCAATTCTGCCCACTTTGGCTCACTCAAAGGGTAAAGGGATCAATTTCTGAAATCAGCCTTTCCCTTAAACACGACCAAGTGGCAGCCAAAGCATAAACAGAGGTAATCCTTCAAGGAGCGGCACTTCAGGCTCACGAAGCGCTTTCATCTCAGGATTCTAAAGTCCTTTTCAATCATGAATCGCTTTCTCTAAGCCCCCTGCTCTCAGAGCCAGGCAGAAGCCATGTGGAGGCTGTGCACTGGAGCAGGGGTGGTTGGGAGGTGGGGGGTGAGCCAGGCTCTCAAAGGCACCAGGGAGCTCCACTGCATTTCCATCTTCCACCACATTTCCATAGATATCATGAGCAGGAATAAAACATTGCTTGAAATAATGGATATCGCATTGAGACAGTGTTTTTCAGACCTAGAGAGGGAGCAATCATGAGCTAGGGAATCTAGAATTACAGATTTCACGCACCTGGACCCCTCTGTTGGTGGTGCCCTGGCTGGATCAATCGCTTAGTATCTCTCAGGGTCTCTTTGCCTTCACTTTTGACTGGCTTAACATGGCAACATTTTCTTATCATCATGAGAATCCCGGATACTATGACCTCAAACTGGGCAAACGGGTTTATGTTTGTGGAAGGTAGAAATTTGTAGCTACAAAATTAGACATGGTAGGCATCATCGTAATTTCTTAGCAATCAACCTAAATCAGTCTTCAGCCTTCATCTCACCAAGCTGATGGAAAACTGACTCTTAGCCCTTAGGAATGCTGCTTTCCATCAGAATTCAGGAATTCCCAGAGTCTTAATGCAGTGCTGAAGGGACCTGCTTGTCACTGTCCTGGCTCACTGGTTCTTGCTGATTCACAGTGAGATGCACATTGGCAAAGCTTACTCGGTCAGTTCCTCCAGGGCTGCTGACTGCTTCTTCTATTCATGGTGATATTGGGTGATTTCAGAGCCCTCACTTCTTCGGGTTCTCTAAGTCCATCAGGCAGCCCCCTCTGAGGCCTCACTGTCTCCCCAGGGCTGCTCCCAGCAGAGGGGGTGGTATGTCTTCTCTGCTCACAGGATCAACGCCTTCTAACCCCTTCCCAGACTGGAAGAAATCTTTCTTCTTTCCTTTACTACCTTCAAAGCCATTCCACTATTTCCCTTCCTCCTTCACATTTCATTACCTTTTGCTCAGCAAATTCTAAGGAAAGGAAATGAAAAAGTCCCAGCTCCTGGTTTGAAAAGGAGAAATGAAAATTGTAGAATGTCTTAAAATTATTTTTTTTAATTTTATTTTATAATGTTATGTTAGTCACCATACAGTACATCATTAGTTTTTGATGTAGTGATCCACAATTCAATGTTTTTGTATAACACCCAGTGCTCCAAGCAGTACATGTCCTCCTTAATACCCATCACCAGACTCACCCATCCCCCCACCCCCCTCCCCTCTAAAACCCTCAGATTGTTTCTCAGAGTCCATAGTCTCTCATGGTTCATCTCTCCCTCCGATTTCCCCCCCTTCATTTTTCCCTTCCTTCTCCTAATGTCCTCCATGCTATTCCTTATGTTCCACAAATAAGTGAAACCATGTGATAATTGACTTTCTCTGCTTGACTTATTTCACTTAGCATAATCTCCTCCAGTCCCATCCATGTTGATATAAAAGTTGGGTATTCATCCTTTCTGATGACTGAGTAATATTCCATTGCATATATGGACCACATCTTCTTTATCCACTCATCTGTTGAAGGGCATTTCGGCTCTTTCCACAGTTTGGCTATTGCAGACATTGCTGCTATGAACATTGGGGTGCATATGGCCTTTCTTTTCACTACATCTGTGTCTTTGGGGTAAATACCCAGTAGTGTAATTGCTGGGTCATAAGGTAGCTCTATTTTTAATTTTTTGAGACACCTCCACACTGTTTTCCACAGTGGCTGTACCAACTTGCATTCCCACCAACAGTGTAAGAGGGTTTCCCTTTCTCCACAACCTCTCCAACATTTGTTGTTTCTTGCCTTGTTAATTTTTGCCATTCTAACTGGTGTAAGGTGGTATCTCAATGTGGTTTTGATTTGAATTTTCCTGATGGCTAATTAACATTTTTTCATGTGTCTGTTAGTCATTTGTATGTCTTCTTCAGTGAAGTGTCTGTTCATGTCTTCTGCCCATTTTTTGACTTGATTATTTGTTTTTTGGGTGTTGAGTTTGAGAAGTTCTTCGTAGATCTTGGATATCAGCCCTTTATCTGTAGTTTCATTTGCAAGTATCTTCTCCCATTCTGTGGGTTGCATCTTTGTTTTGTGGATTGTTTCCTTTGCTGCGCAGAAGGTTTTTATCTTGATGAAGTCCCAAAAGTTCATTTTTGCTTTTGTTTCACTAGCCTTTGGAGATGTATCTTGAAAGAAGTTGCTGTGGCTGATGTCAAAGAGGTTACTGCCTATGTTCTCCTCTAGGATTTTGAGGGATTCCTGTCTTACACTGAGGTCTTTTATCTTTGTGTATGGTGTTTGCAAATGGTCGAGTTTCATTCTTCTGCATGTGGCTGTCCAATTTTACCAACACCATTTATTGAAGAGACTGTCTTTTTTCCATTGCATATTTTTCCCTGCTTTGCCAAAGATTATTTGACCATAGAGTTGAGGGTCCATATCTGGGCTCTCTATTCTGTTCCATTGGTCTATATGTCTATTTTTGTGCCAGTACCATGCTGTCTTGGTGGTCACTGCTTTGTAATATAGCTTGAAATTGGGCAACGTGATGCCCCCAGCTTTGTTTTTCTTTTTCAACATTTCCTTGGCAATTCAGGGTCTTTTCTGATTCCATACAAATTTTAATAAAGCATCATCCTGGGTGCCTCAGTTGGTTAAGTGACCAACTCTTGATTTCAGCTCAGGTCATGATCTCAGGGTTGTGCGATTGAGCCCCTCATTGGGTTCCATGCTGGGTGTGGAGCCTGCTTAAGATTCTTTCTCTCTCCCTCACCCTCTTCCCCTCCCCCACCCCTGGCATGTGCACACGGGCTCTCAAAAATAAAATAAAATAAAATAAAATAAAATAAAATAAAATAAATAAAATAAAATAAAATAAAATAAATAAAAAAATAAAATATCATCCTAGATGTTGTCACTAAGAAAACTAAAACCACCAGGCCTTCAAATTAGAAAGGAAACAAAACTCAGCCAAGAAGATGGTCAGAAGTACACCATGAACAGGACATATGATTCTGGGATGCATCTTGCAACTGTTGTTTGCTGTAAACAAGGTCGATGGATCCTGTGATTTACTAAAAACTGCTTGTGGCTTGAGTGTTTGCAAGGGAATTTTCTGAAAGATTGTGTAAATATTTTCTTGGTTCTATGCTAGTTAAAGATTTAGGGGTCAAATAATTCACCCTGCCTATCCCTCATCTGAAATACTTAGTCAACTTCCACCATGAACCAGAAATTTCTCTTGTGGAAACTCATTCAGATAATGGTTTTGGGACCAAATCTAAACTTCCTCAGGTTGATCACAATTCCATCCTCCAGTCCAGAGTCCTGGAAGTTGTTGTTGAGAAGGAAATTAACCTCTGCAAGGTTTCCATTATGTGCCAGACATTTTTAGGGCTCTTTTTATATGTGCTTCATACAAATTCTGAAAGGCAGCAATTATTGTCTTCATCATAGAAACACAGAAAGGGATTCAAGGTGGTTGAGTAATTTGCCAAAAGCCAGTTATAAAAAGAAACAGCAGTGCCCTGGTTCTAAAGCAATGCCCTTCCCACCATACCATGCTGACTGCCATCTTACACATAGCCACCTACAAAAATGTTATTTCCAAGACTACTGCTGTGTCCCCACTATTAGTCCCCACTAATCCAGGTTAATCATTCTCTTAACATTGTTCTGTTAATAATAGCAGCAGGCAACATTTATTGATGACCTTATTATGGTCAAGATCTCTGGTCAGCACTTTACATGGCTCATCTCATTTTAAATAGCTCAAGAAGGCTATGGGACAGGCACCCATTTTATAGTCCTAGGGTCCTTCACCACTATGTGCATGAGGGCATATGGCTTGGTGTTTATGAGCACTGGATCTGGAATCAGACCACTGAAGATTCAAAGTCAGCTCTTCCAGTGCAAAGTTGGGTTTTTTTGTTTGTTTTTTGTTTTTTGTTTTTTAATACCCAAGTTTCTGGTTCATAATAGGGACCAAACCTACTATCTTGGTGTTATTAGCACCATGCTCTAACCAACTGAGCTAACTCGCCAGCTGATAAACTCCTCTTTTCCAGCTATAGCTTTGGGGGAATTAGTTTCTCTAAGCCTCAATTTCTTGCGTGGGAAAGTGTAAGCATAATAATAGTAACCACCTTAGGGGTTATTGGAAGATTTAAATGCCATCATCCCCGGAGAATGTCTGGTATGTTGTAATAAATGTTAGTGACTACTATTGGGCCGCTCAAGATCTCTCACCACCATGGTTGATAACTCATAAAGCTACTTAATTTTGTTAATAACTATCTTACAATAAGACACCAGAAATTAAATACCGTATAACAGGGGCAATTTGACCAATATAAAAAAGGAGCAATTCTAGTTTTAAGAACATACAATTATACTTTAGATACATATAGAAGTAACAGCTGGGGTTTCCTTGTGAAAATTTTAGGAATACAGGGAGCCAATGAAACATGGCCAGAGCTCCTAGGTTTGTGCCCTTACCAGGTTTGTGAGTAAACGAAGGTCTTGCTTACACCTCTTTGGCAGATGGTTGCCCACTTCCCCCAAGGAAGTCCACTTCCTTAGAGGGATTGCTTTTGCAATTTCAAGTGTCTGCACATTTTAAAATTGTTTATTTCTCCTGTAAAAGCAGGTTCAACCCAGCATGTTGCTACTTTGTGAGCAAGGATGATGAAGGTTCTGCAGTTTTACCATAGTAGGGTAGAATTTATTAGTAAAAATCACTAAATTAAGGTTATCTTTTCTGCATCATTGTTTTAAGGCAACTGACATGTTTCATTCTAGGAAGGAGCTTCCGTCGTCATCCTTGGCTCCGAATTCCAAGCCCTAATAGAGATGATGAACCCAAACTATGATAATGCAAGCCAGTAAGTATCATTGGTAGCACTTTGAAGTTAAACTTCAGCTTTTACATTTCTAATATAGAGTCATACACAGAGACTGCACAACAAGATTAATCCTTCCTTACAATGGGAATTGTTCAGCTACAAAATTAGGACATCTGAGGACAAAATCCTCTGAATGACTAATACACTCCTTTTCCTACGTCCTTGCCAGACTTCCGGAGGAAACACTAACTGTAATGCATGATTTTCAGAAAGTTTGTTTTTTTCTTTTTTTCTTTTTCTTTTTCTTCCTAATAAAGGCTTTCCTCAGTTGGAAGCAAAATGTCAGGAAGTGAAATGATAACTGTGAACCTCTTGTTTTTTTCCAGTAAAAAACACTTTAATAAATGCCAGTCAAAATCAATCAAAATAAACAACTACATACAAGATGTATAAATCTCAGTAAATTACAGTTGAGCAAAGGAAGACCCAAACAAATATCCATGGCATGAGTTCATCTGTCAGTGCTTAAAAGAGGGGATGCTGATCTATGGTTAGAAATCAGGATAGTAGTTGCTTTTGGGAAGATAATGCCTAGAAGCGAGCCTCAGAATTTCTGGGATGCTGGTTACATTCTGTTTATTGATCAGAGAATTGGTTACATGAGAGTGTACAATTTATAAGAAGCTATTGAGCTAAAATGATTTGTGTACTTCCCAGTATGTTATATTTTAATGAGAAGTTCACTTAAAGTCAAGAAATCAAAAACACTAGAAATTTATTCACACAAAGTTATGCAAACAGAAGAGTTTGTTAAATATTGTGGAAATTTCCAGAAAAATTAGGTATTATAGGGGGTCGGAATTTTAGCTAAAGAAAGCAGTGTTTAACAAAGCCCTCATATTCAGGTGGAGAGCCAGAGGAAAATGACATTTTTCTATTTCCCCTTCTCTGTCTTCAATTTTTGGAAAATGATACCTTTTTGAATTAAGCAGGTATTTATAGAGTTTCAGTTTGAAAAAGCATATACTCTTCACTCGCTACTTACCAAAACACCATCAGAATCCCTCTCCATCTTAAAGATAAGCCAGGTCATAAAATCAATTTTGTACAGGCTGACACATTGTTCTCTTAGAAAAGGAAGCCAGGAGTGATCGTATGTTTAATTGTAACCTACCAAGATTTCATTTTTAGGCCCATATAATGCTATCTTAAAAACAGATGTCTTTGTAAATGTTTTTCTCCAAAGGAGTTTGGCATATTGGAGAGGTCACCAATTTCTCCTTCCCACATCATAAAGCACTCCCTTCAATTGTTCCTCTGGGAAACCTTCTCCTACCTTGAGGTCAGGGGTAGGAGGCTTTTCTTTGAGCTGCCAGGGTGCCCTATGCCAACTCTGCCATTGGATTTAGCACATTTCATCTTGTCAGTTTACGTATTTATCATTCACCTGGTCATGTGTGCAATCTGACCAAAGCTGAGGTCAATGTGTTATTGCTCTGTCCCTGTGCCCTCAGTCCACCTCAGCACCCACCTGTATCTGCAGGGGACAGGGTGGTACACCGTGACGGCTTCCCACTTGGAATGCCTAAATGTGCTTTTCTGTCTGAGGGTTTTCTCCAAGGTTGAAGGCATTTGCTCAGCCACACGGGGCAGATTCAATATTCTGAGGACTTAATGCTTCACAACCAGCAGAGGCTGGATATTGATGGATAAATGCCCCTGTGTCTGGTTATCTACTTCTGCATAACAACCACCCCAAACTTTAGAGCCATAAAACAATGTGGATCTTAACTGGGGGCTCACCAATTCTGGGAGTTGGGGATTTGGAAGAAGCAGAGTAAGGGTATCTTGTCTCTGCTTCGTGACTTTTGGGCCCCATTTGGGAAGATGCAAAAGCTGAAGTGATAACGACTGAGGTGAGAATCATCAGAAGGCTTGCACGCTCACTTTTCTGGCAGTTAGTACTGGCTGTGGCTTTGTCCTCAGCTGGCTCTGGCTGGCATGTGTCGCCCCATGTAGTTGCTCTGTGAGGGCTAGTTTGGGCTTCCTCACAACATGGATGCTGAGTTTTAAGCACAAACGTCCTAAGGGAAATAGGAAGAAGCTGCATTGCTCTTTATGTCCCAGCCTCTGAAGTCGTATAGCACCACTTCCACCAAAGTCACAGGTCCACCCATATTTGAGGGGAGGAAACATAAACCCAAGCTCTTAAATGAAAAAGCCTCGAGGTCACATTACAAAAAAAGCATACAGAATGGGAAGGTCTTGTTGTGGGTATATTTGGAAGAAGAATATGCCACACCCAGTGTCCTTGTCCTCACTGGGACAATTCTGAGGTGTGTTCTCCATGATTCTTCCAAGTGTCCCTAGTAGACTGACTCTCAGCTTCCCATAGCAGTGACCCATTCATAAGTACACACATGGTTGGCTTTTCCAGTGTTCTTATCTCACTTTCCCTATTCCTCCACTTGTGCTTCCTGGGGTCACCTGCCAATTATTGCTTGCATCCAAGTCTTTGTCAATGGACTGCCTCTGGGAAAACTGAAATAAGAGGAATTGAGTCATTTTATTCTGCAAAGCTGGAGTCTAACACAGTGGCTATGACATAGTGCTTAATAAAAACAAACTGGATGAGTAAATATGCTCACTTCATGGACTGAGATAGAGCTATAAGGAAAACATTGGCAGAACAGCTATTTTTAGAGCTAAAAACATAGCTCATATTGACACAATTTTAGCATTTTCTTCTATCCACAAGCCCAAAGTTGTTAAGTTCTTCAAGCATCATTGAAGCATCCCTCAGGTTTTTGGGAAGGAGGATCATAACTGGTCCATATAATTTGACTCCTATGTTACCATCTTACTCCAACCCAACCGTCACTACCCTCCTGCCCATGTGGATTTCCTCATCGCTCTGTTAAGCTCCATCACCTCCACTGGGCCATCTCTCACTCCACACCCTACGTGAATGTTCTTCTTACCATGGTTGGGCTCTGACATTCCGCTCTGGGCACCTGTGGCTCCACCCACACAAAGATGCCAATCTTGCTTGTTTGCTTTTAGTGGCTTTCGGACTAAATTATTCAAGAAGGAACAAAAAGGAAAGGGCCTGGAAAGAACAAAGGGGAAAAGAATCTTTATTATTGGAAGTGATAAAACCTCAAGGAATTGACTCATGTGAAATAAGAGATAGGAAAATATGACCCATGAAATGTTGATTTATAAACTTACTGTAAGATTTATAACTATCTTGGGGACCAGTAACATTTATTCTGGCATGATTGGCACATATTATTCTTGTTGTCAAACTTCACAGGAAACCAAATCATAATCAAACATCACATTAGTGATTCATCATGGGAAATATCAGCCACAGGCTTGGAAATACTTAAAATTCTTTGGTCGTCCCACTCTGTTGATGTGGACAAAGCCTTACACAGGAATCAAAGAGGTGATTGGTGAGCTTCACATTAAAACAAGAGAGATTAGATTAGTGGCTCTCACCCCTGGCTGCCCTGGAATACTTTATAAAGTACCGATGCCTAGGCCTAACCCAGAGCAACCAGCTCAAAATCTCAGAGGTGGAGGGGGAGGTTGGGGCGGGGAGAGAGGAATAAACTTTTTTTTTTAAACTTCCTAGGTGATCATAATGAGTGGGCAAGGCTAAAAACTATTGAGTTAAATGTCTCAAATTTTGAACTGCTAATTAGCATCAGTTTATGATACTTTAATGCATCAACTCATTTGGGAGAATCTGAAATACCTGAATTTGGCTAAGGCTCCTTTTCTTTTCCACCATGCCAGAAAATTCACTGCTAGCACTTTTTTCTGATACTCTCATTCTTCTATACTTCCATACCTGATGACCATCCTTTACCTAATATAACCTTTTTCTTAGGTATTGCTGATCTGTTCAGTCAGGCTATATTCAGAAAGACTTCACATATCTGGTTCAGAAACAATGTGTTCATTTGAGTACCAACAGTTACCATGTGGGCAGTTTCTATGTTCTTTGCATGTAAGAAGCATTTTTTATATTTATCTAATTTCAGAATCACCACAGCCCTATAAAGTAAGTAAATGTGTTCCCAATTTGCTGATGAGATTGAAAGAGATTGAGCAATTTGTCCCAGGTTATTGAACAACCAATTTTGACAACCAAATCCTATGTTCACTCTGCCTCCCATATTTTAACTTTCAAAAGCCAATTACTATTTTTTCCTCATTTTTCTTTTTCTTGGAGAAAGTTCTGTAATTGTAGCATTTGAGTGCTAACAACAATCACTGAAATATAATTCACTAAAAACTGGAATTTAATATGAGTCAGGGCAATTCTGGATGCCTGCCAAAGGACTTACTAACAGTGATTGAGAAGCCAAAGGGAAGCATTCATAAACAAGATTCATGTGCAGACCCAGATGGATTCCTGCAAGAGTAAAGCACAATATGGTAAATTGGAAGGAAAAACAGAGGCAATCTTCTAAATGTGGTTTCTTTGCACTATAAACATGCATTCTTGAGCAGCTTGAGTACAAAGGCTGAAAAGAAAATCATTTGGCCTAGGACTTGGCATTTGAATTTTTCCCTAAAGCCACATACAGATATATGAAAGAAATAAATTTAAATATTACTTGAAAATGTCTACTGATGTAATCCTCAGTAGTTCTCAAGTTAAATGTTATTATTAATATCTTTCCAAGAGCCAGTGACTGATTTTTTTTATTTCTTCTAGTACTGTGAGTCACCTATAACCTGAAATGCATGGCAATTGGACAGAAAAGAGAAAGAAAGGGAGAATAGGAGATAGAGGAGGCAAGAAAAAATAGGCTTAGGTGATTGTCAGAGCATTACTTGTTACAGAGGAGAATGCATCTCAGAAATGAGATATACCTTAGCATGAATTCACTGTTCCAAGAAGATGGAACATCTATCAGGTCATTAATGACCAAGGCATTTTGCTTTCATTGTTTATCCAGGAAAAAAAAAAAAAGCACAATAAAAGCAATTTAAAGTGAATAACCAAGATTCCTTTTATCAGTCTAAGAAAGGATTATGCAAAATTCTGAATTTGCTTTGTTCTCTATCACTTGAAACTTTTCCAAGCATTGATTTGTAAATCCAACTTGCTTTTGTGTTCTAGGATCAGGTATTAAAGAAAAATAATAAACCAGTTGGGGATGACTTATGTAAAGAAGTTTCCTGGATGGCTCTATGAGTATTTTAATTAATTCAGAGATGCAGTAATTAGTCATCATGACCTTGGGATAACAGACTAACCCTGAAGTCACTCCAGAAGATTAGAATACTCTAAGCTTTGTTCTTTCCTCTTTGATTTCCCTCTTCCAGGACTTGCATGTCAGAGTTGCTAAGCAATGGACTTCAAAAATTTTTGATCATACACACGGGACCAAATGGACTTCACAGACATATTCAGAACATTCCATCCCAAAGCAACAGAATACACATTCTTCTCTAGTGCCCATGGAACATTCTCCAGAATAGATCATATCCTAGGTCACAAATCAGGTCCCAACCGGTACCAAAAGATTGGGATCATTCCCTGACTATTTTCAGACCACAATGCTTCTACTCAATCACAAGAGGAAAGTTGGAAAGAGCTCAAATACATGGAGGCTAAAGAGCATCCTACTAAAGAATGAATGGGTCAACCAGGAAATTAAAGAAGAATTAAAAAATTCATGGAAACCAATGAAAATGAAAACACAACTGTTCAAAATCTTTGGGATGCAGCAAAGGCAGTCCTAAGAGGAAAGTATATAGCAATACAAGCCTTTCTCAAGAAACAAGAAAGGTCTCAAATACACAACCTAACCCTACACCTAAAGGAGCTAGAGAAAAAAACAGCAAATAAAGCCTAAACCCAACAGGAGAAGAGAAATAATAAAGATCAGGGCAGAAATCAATGAAATAGAAACCAAAAGAACAGTAGAACAGATCAACAAAACTAGGAGCTGGTTCTTTGAAAGAATTAACAAGATTGATATACCCCTGGCCAGACTTATCAAAAAGAAAAAAGAAATGACCCAAATCAACAAAATCATGAATGAAAGAGGAGAGATCACAACCAACACCAAAGAAATACAAACAATTATAAGAACATATTATGAGCAACTCTATGCCAGCAAATTAGATAATCTGGAAGAAATGGATGCATTCCTAGAGATGTATCAACTACCAAAACTGAACAAGGAAGAAATAGAAAACCTGAACAGACCTACAACCACTAAGAAAATTGAAGCAGTCATCAAAAATCTCCCAAGAAGTAAAAGCCCAGGGCCAGATGGCTTCCCAGGGGAATTCTACCAAACATTTCAAGAAGAATTAATACCTATTCTTCTGAAACTGTTCCAAAATATAGAAATGGAAGGAAAACTTCCAAACTCGTTTTATGAGGCCATCATTACCTTGATCCTAAAACCAGACAAAGACCCCATCAAAAAGGAGAATTATAAACCAATATCCTTGATGAACATGGATGCAAAAATTCTCACCAAAATACTAGCCAATAGGATCCAACAGTACATTAAAAGGATTATTCACCACGACCAAGTCGGATTTATCCCTGGGCTGCAAGGTTGGTTCAACATCCGCAAATCAATCAACGTGATACAATACATTAACAAAAGAAAGAACAAGAATCATATGATCCTCTCAATAGATGCAGAAAAAGCATTTGACAAAGTACAGCATCCTTTCTTGATCAAAACTCTTCAGAGTATAGGGATAGAGGGTACATACCTCAATATCATAAAAGCCATCTATGAAAAACCTACAGTGAATATGATTCCCAATGGGGAAAAACTGAGAGCTTTCCCCCTAAGGTCAAGAATGTGGCAGGGATATCCACTATCACCACTGCTATTCAACATAATATTAGAAGTCCTAACCACAGCAATCAGACAACAGAAAGAAATAAAAGTCATCCAAATCGGCAAAGAAGAAGTCAAACTCTCACTCTTTGCAGATGATATGATACTTTATGTAGAAAACCCAAAAGACTCTACCCCAATACTGCTAGAACTCATACAGGAATTCAGTCAAGTGGCAGGATATAAAATCAATGCACAGAAATCAGTGGCATTCCTATACACCAACAACAAGACAGAAGAAAGAGAAATTAAGGAGTCGATCCCATTTACAACTGCACCCAAAACCACAAGATACCTAGGAATAAATCTAACCAAAGAGGCAAAAGATCTGTACTCAGAAAACTATAAAATACTCATGAAAGAAATTGAGGAAGACACAAAGAAATGGAAAAACGTTCCATGCTCATGGATTGGAAGAACAAATATTGTGAAGATGTCAATCCTACCTAGAGCAATCTACACATTCAATGCAATCCCCATCAAAATACCATCCACTTTCTTCAAAGAAATGGAACAAATAATCCTAAAATTTGTATGGAACCAGAAAAGACCCCGCATAGCCAGAGGAATGTTGAAAAAGAAAAGCAAAGCTGGTGGCATCACAATTCCGGACTTCCAGCTCTATTACAAAGCTGTCATTATCAAGACAGTATGGTACTGGCACAAAAACAGACACATAGATCAGTGGAACAGAATAGAGAGCCCAGAAATGGACCCTCAACTCTATGGTCAACTAATCTTCGACAAAGCAGGAAAGAATGTCCAATGGAAAAAAGACAGTCTCTTCAACAAATGGTGTTGGGAAAATTGGACAGCCACATGCAGAAGAATGAAACGGGACCATTTCCTTACACCACACAAAAAAATAGACTCCAAATGGTTGAAAGTCCTCAATGTGAGACAGGAGTCCATCAACATCCTAAAGGAGAACACAGGCAGCAACCTCTTCGACCTCAGCCTCAGCAACTTCTTCCTAGAAACATCACCAAAGGCAAGGGAAGCAAGGGCAAAAATGAACCATTGGGACTTCATCAAGATAAAAAGCTTTTGCACAGCAAAGGAAACAGTCAACAAAACCAAAAGACAACCGACAGAATGGGAGAAGATGTTTGCAAATGACATATCAGATAAAGGGCTAGTATCCAAAATCTATAAAGAACTTATCAAACTCAACACCCAAAGAACAAGTGATCCAATCAAGAAATGGGCAGAAGACATGAACAGACCTTTTTCCAAAGAAGACATCCAAATGGTCAACAGACACATGAAAAAGTGCTCATCATCGCTCAGCATCAGGGAAATCCAAATCAAAACCTCAATGAGATACCACCTCACACCAGTCAGAATGGCTAAAATTAACAAGTCAGGAAATGACAGATGTTGGTGGGGATGCGGAGGAAAGGGAACCCTCCTACACTGTTGGTGGGAATGCAAGCTGGTGCAACCACTCTGGAAAACAGTATGGAGGTTCCTCAAAAAGTTGAAAACAGAGCTTCCATACGACCCAGCAATTGCGCTCCTAGGTATTTACCCCAAAGATACAAATGTAGGGATCCAAAGGGGTACGTGCACCCCGATGTCTATAGCAGCAATGTCCACAATACCCAAACTGTGGAAAGAGCCAAGATGTCCATCGACAGATAATGGGTAAAGAAGATGTGGTATATATATACAATGGAATATTATGCAGCCATCAAAAGGAATGAGATCTTGCCATTTGCAAGGATGTGGATGGAACTGGAGGGTGTTATGCTGAGCGAAATAAGTCAATCAGAGAAAGACATGTATCATATGACCTCACTGATATGAGGAATTCTTAATCTCAGGAAACAAACTGAGGGTTGCTGGAGTGGGGGGGGTGGGAGAGATGGGGTGGCTGGGTGATAGACATTGAGGAGGTTAGGTTCTATGGTGAGCGCTGTGAATTGTGCAAGACTGTTGAATCACAGATCTGTACCTCTGAAACAAATAATGGAATATATGTTAAGAAAAAAAAAAAAAAAGAAGATAGCAGGAGGGGAAGAATGAAGGGGGCGCAATCGGAGGGGGAGACGAACCATGAGAGATGATGGACTCTGAAAAACAAACTGAGGGTTCTAGAGGGGAGTGGGGTGGGAGGATGGGTTAGCCTGGTGATGGGTATTAAAGAGGGCACGTTCTGCCTGGAGCACTGGGTGTTATGCACAAACAATGAATCATGGAACACTACATCAAAAACTAATGATGTAATGTATGGTGACTAACATAACAATAAAAAATTTAAAAAAAAATTTTGGGTCATACATTTCTGTTGATTAAAAAAAATCAAGTTTGTCAGTATATCCCAAATAATAATAGATATGCCATACTGTAGTAATATAATAAATACATCTTAAAATATAGACATAATATTAAAATGGTAAAAATATGAGACAAAAACAATAAAATTATTTTAATTTTGTACTCCACTTTGGAGGCCATTTTTTTAAAAATTGTATTTTGTTATGTTATGTTAATCACCATACATTACATCATTAGTTTTTGATGTAGTGTTCCATGATTCATTGTTTGCGTATAACACCCACTGCTCCATTCAATACATGCCCTCTTTAATACCCATCACCAGGCTAACCCATCCTCCCACCCACAACCTCTCTAGAATCCTCAGTTTGTTTCTCAGAGTCCATAGTCTCTCATGGTTCGTCTCCCCCTCCGATTTCCCCCCCTTCATTTTTCCCTTCCTATTATCTTATTTTTCTTTTAACATATAATGTATTATTTGTTTCAGAGGTATAGGTCTGTGATTCAACAGTCTTGCACAATTCACAGCACTCACCATAGCACATACCCTCCCCAATGTCTATCACCTAGCCACCCCATCCCTCCCACCCCCACCACTCCAGCAACCCTCAGTTTGTTTCCTGAGATTAAGAATTCATCGTATCAGTGAGATCATATGATACATGTCTTTCTTTGATTGACTTATTTCGCTGAGCATAATACCCTCTAGTTCCATCCACATTGTTGCAAATGGCAAGATTTCAGTTTTTTGATGGCTGCATAATATTCCATTGTATATATATACCACATCTTCTTTATCCATTCATCTGTTGATGGACATCTTGGCTCTTTCCACAGTTTGGCTATTGTGGACATTGCTGCTATAAATATTGGGGTCCATGTACCCCTTCGGATCACTACATTTGTATCTTTGGGGTAAATACCCAGTAGTGGAGGCCATTTCTTATACTTTAATGTATATGCAAATCACCTGGGATATAGTTAAAATGCAGATTTTATCCAGTAGGACAGGGAAGTGGCCTGAGAACTTACATTTTAACAAGCAAGCAGGTGATGTTGATGCCCTTGATCTTTGATCAGAATCAAATACCACATTTCATAAATTATTTTTTCTTGTTCAATGTATTTCAGAAAATTTAAGAGCACATTCTTGGACCATGAAACCTACCAAAGAACCCATAGTCATATCTCTGGCTTTATTTGAATGATGATATCCTCAAATAGGCCTGTGCTTCTTCCAACCCTCTGGGAGTAAATCTGTCTCCCCCACAAAATCTGGGCTTTTAAACTGATGTCCTGTTGGATAAACTCTTTTGGCTCTGTCTTTCTGCACATAGTTTCCCTCCTGCATACAGTGCCTTGAGCTTGTGTTTAGTGACAAACTCCTGTTGACTTAGTACCAACAAAACTGGGACTAAGGTAAGGTCCTTGGGCTAAATAAATCAATAAATAAACATGTACATACATATATACATACATAAAGGAGGTACCAAAAAATTCAGTAATCAAAATAGATAATATTATAAATCAATATTTAAATATCAAATTGGCAAACTAAGGCTGACCATCTGTTTCTGTCAATCAAATTTTCCTGACCCCAATGTTCTTCCTTGCCTACCCTGTTAGGCACTGCATTCTGCAGGACCTGTGGGCTCTCTATATCAGACATTTCCTAAACGTCTTCTTCCAGTTAATTGTTAAAACCAGCCTTCAATAAACTAACAATTAAAAAAATTAAATCATAGTACACAATATTTAGAGAAAAATCAAATATTTATAACACCAATACTCTGAGTTATTAAAAGCCGAGAAGGAATATTTAAACATTTGATGTCTTTTAATGGAATTAGCCTGAAGGATTGAATAAAGGCTCCATTGATAAAAACATTACCCTAGTTCCAATCTTGAATGTTGCCTAAAATCTCTTCCACAATTTCTCTGCTATGAGTGGAATGCAAGAGGTACCAGATTTGTTGGTATTTATACCTAGGGGGAAGAAAAATTATTTTTAAATACCTACAAAGAATGCCTTCAAATTCAGTGTTATGAGATGTCTCCACCCATAAGTGAATGACCATAAAATCCACTCAATCTTTTATACTGGAAACTTCGATGCTGTCTTTAATTTTCCTTTTTCTTCATTTGTCCACATTCAGTTGGTTGCTAAGTTGTTTCTGCTGTATTCTTCTGAGGCCTGTTGGCTCTGCTTTTTATCCTTTCCAGTCCTCTGACTCTCATCCCTCACCTTCTGCTGCCTGCACTTCTCTTCCAGAATTTAGGTTCTTCCAATCCCAACTCATTCTCCACATCGCCACCAGGTAATCCTTCTAAAATGAACATCTAGTCATTTCATTTTATAGCTTTAAAATTTCAGAGAGATTCCTGCTATGTGCAAATTGCAAGGCATTTAGTCTGGTTAGTCTTATCTTCCATGATTTCCCATACACGTACCACAGCCACTTTGTACTATGTCTGCTGAGGTAACTGAGAAATATATACTCTTTTCCTCTGGGAAATCATGGATCTTAAGGAATATATAGGCCTGGAGCCACTTAGTGCTTTTGTTTTTATGGAAAGGCAGCCTAACTTAGAATAAAACTAGAGGGAAAAAAGTTGGACCAATAGTTGAAAATGAAAATGGAGATAGGTAGGAAGAGAGGAGAGAGAGAGAGAGAGACAGGGGAGGTAGAGGAGAGGATTATTTGATACTTGGAGACATGCCTGTACTGTCCACCTCTAGATATATATCTAGATATCTTTACATAAGACAGTAAATTCTTCTCTTTAGACTAGTTTGAGTTGGGCTGCTGAGGTTTGCAACTAAAAAGACTCCTGACCAATACAATAAACCTGATAAAATGGAATTCTAGTGTTGTTAATTATCATAAAATTCATATATGTGGTTTTTCTGGCTTCTGGTTGAGTTTTGCCAAAATAAAGAGCAGACAACAAACATTCTTGGGGGGGAAGGAGACGAAGAGAACAAAATAATTAAAGATAGATAAATAATATTTATTCCTATGAAGATTTTTCATATTCTGATTTGCCGACACCTTAGAACTGTCTAAAACCAACTAGACTCCTATATTTACAAATATATAGCATTCAATATATATGCATTATGTGTACTCAACACAATTGAGAATGAAACAAAAGAATATGCATTTTTCAGAGCTGGTGACTTTTTTTGCTCTATTGGTCCTAATATTATTCAGAGGGGAAAAAAAAAAAGAAAAAGACAAGAAAGAATCTATCTTCATTATTGTTTTCCTACTTGCATCTCTGCTGAGTGGCACAGTGACCTTCCTATCACAGATGCTCACAAGCCACCAGACTCTCAACATCTGTTACTATTACCACTTTGAAAATTCAGAAACTAAATGTACAGCTGGACTTTGCATTTATTATGGTCACAAATACTAACAAAGACCATGGTGTGTACTCTTCAAATCCCCAAAAACTAAGCTCAGAGAAGATGTTGGATCAAATGCTCCTGTATGAGACTCTTATTGCATTTACAAACTTTCTATCATTGTTAACATTTCATCAAGAAAATAAATAAAGTGCTTTCATTTTGGGCATGGACAACTCAAACCCAAAATCCTTAAAAAGCAATACATGTTTCCTTTCATGAACAGAACATTCTTTCATCATCAGCAAGTGAGTAATGCAGGCAATATGTTGGCTGTTCTGACACTATTGAGGCATGGACTTTGGTGGCAGCTGTCAGCAAGTGAAGCTGTGGACATGCTGAGGGTCACCCTCTACATGTCTTCTTCTCTTAATTTCACTACCATACCTCTCATTAAGATGAGAAGTCTCACCTCCCTACGTGTGGCTTTCTAAGCAGCTTGCTGGCCTATTCACTAGTTGGGTTGATTTATGATTTAATTTTATGGATGATATCACACAATTATCTCCAGATGGAATAATCAGGATGAAGAGCTGCCAGCCAACATTAGGAATGAAGCAGGTTCATCCAGCACCAGCCATTTCTGCACTGTAATTATTTTTTGTTTTGACTTCATAAATTCGTCCAGAGATACTGGGTGTTTCTTTCCAGCAGGGCCTCATTTGTCTAATTCAAATGAGATGATCTCACCCTGGTCCCCACATTTCCCCATATTTCTCTTATCACTCTGCACCCAACAGTGAGACTCATAAATGATGATTTGTGGAGCTAAAGATATACAAAATCTAATCTGCCCAATTTATGATGCACTCACGGAGTCATCTTGATGAATTGCAAATCTTAAAGTTTTGATTTAGGCAAGCACTTTGATGAGGGGAAGAGGCAGAGGACAAGCAGAGTTAGGTTCCTTCATCACTGAAATCACCTAAACAAACCTTACCAAGTCAAAGACAGAAATATGAGGCCAGCTATAATTACTGTGTCTATTGTACTCACTGAGCCTCCCATTGCTATGTGATCCTATGATATCAAAGGAACTTTTTTTTAATCCTACACAGCAGAATTTTGAGGAGTGAATTCAGCCAGGTGTTCTCCATCTTCCTTGTTTGTCTCCAAGCATAATAAAATCCCATGCTTCATTCTAGCCAAAAAACATCACCATAGCCCATAAAAACACCTAACTACACTGGCCCCATAGCTGGTTATTGGTACTCACAAAAATAATAACACAGATTTATAACTGCAAAAATATTCCTAAGGCTCTAGATCCATGCTCATCTGATTGGTTATTTATGTATTTATTTATTTATTTATTTATTTAACAAATATTTATTTTTATGCCTGACTATGTTCAGGCTTGTGGGTCATAGTAAGTGTTTTTAGCCAAAGGATAATGGAAATCTATTACAGGGCCTGAAGTAGGAATGGTTCAAGGAATGTGAAATGGCATAATTACGTGGGTTATAGAGAAAGGACTGGAGAAGGGAGTGGTTCTCTAAGGGCAGGTCTCCAGCTAATTGGTATTTAGACAAGGCTTTCAGTTAATTATGAATAGTACTAAAGTCACCAGAGTGTGGCAAGAGTGGTGATTTTAGACTTCAGGTGAACGTCCTTTTTTACCAACATAATTGTCTTTGTTCTGGGTTGGAAATAATGCAAAACCTTAAAATTGATCAAAGAATGCTTTCTTTCAGTTTTTGTTTTTGTTTTTGTTTTTGTTTTAATGGTAACCTCCCCCTCCAAAAAAAATTCCTGTCGGGGGAAAAAATCCAAAGAATTTTTCCCATCTGACACTGCATTATTATACCCAAATCAGGAAAATCTACAGTATTTAACTGAAATATTTTATTAGGAAAAAATGTCTTTGGAAAAGTGTCTCAAAACAATCATCAGGACTATTATGAGCATATTCTCACCCGAAATAACACAAATGATATTGATTTAACTTACTGCTTTAAAATGTCTTCAATATGTATTAGTTTAAGAGCTACTTCAAATGCAACATAATATAGGACATGGTCATGAGCTCTGAAGGCAAATAGACTTTGGTTCATATTGCAGATAGGCTATGTGTTGTTAGTTGGGGAACTTTGGGCAAACTACTTAACAACTCTGTGCTTCCAATTGTGAATGTGATGATAGAGATTGTTGTAGTTTTTTAATTGTGAAATAAGCACTTAGCGTAGAATATAATGATAGTTCAATAAATAGTAGTTCTCCCCCATTATTCATTTAAAAATGACCCCAAATCGCATGGTACTATGTTTCTTTCCATGAATGGCTTCTTAATGCTGCGTTAGTGTGGTGTCACAGGTAGGACTGCCCAAGAGCAGAAGTAAGGCAGAGGTTGAGGAGCAGGATATTTATTAAGGATCAACACCTATGAATGGCCGAGGCAGAAGGAGGATAGGGAAGAGGATGAAATTGAACTGTAATGAAGGTGGGGTGGAGATTTAACCAGGCAAGAAACTCAACAATAAATATTATCCACCAGAGCTGTCCTGTGGTCAAAATGGCAAGACTGTTTTACCCCAGTATCACTAAGTCATCGAATCTGGATATGTCCTAGAAATTGTGTGACCTTGGGTAAGGCAGCTGTCTGCAACAGAGCTAGGCCCTGTAGTTTGAAGTTAGCTAGAGTCTTCTGCTTAGTGTGTTCTCTTCAGATGGAAAGCAACCTTCCTTGAAGTGAGACATGGTCCTTGCATCTCCATGTCCACCACCCATGGTTTCAAATCATGCCTTTACTATTTGATACTTATGTAACTTATGATGATAATAATAATAGCCAATTTCTAGTAAGTTTTACTGTGTTCCAGGCAATATTTCCAAGTGTTTTAATAACTCTTACATTCACAACCCTAGGAGATAGGTACTATCAGTATTCCCATTTTAAAAAAGAGGAAACTGAGGCACAGAAGAGTTAAGTCACTTGCCACAAGGTCACATAAAAAATGGCAGAATCAGATACCAAATTCATCTAATTTTACTTTATAGCTTGCAATCAATTATAGGTCTCTAAATCTAGTTGCCTTATCTGTAAAATAAAATTGATATTGAGGATTAAATAAGATGATTAATGCAAAGCATCTAGCATGGTGTCTCAATTAGAGACACTGTTAATATTAAAATGAAAGTTGTGAATTAGAAGCTTTAAGGCATGCAGTCTCAAGAGGATATTGCCACCAGAGGAGAAAAAAAATTGGTTCTTGGGGGACATTTAATCTTGTTTTTGATATTAGGTGAAAAACATTCAGTTTTTCACCATTATGTTAGTTATCTATGTATTTTTCAGTTACTAATTCTGTATCTTTATGTTTTGCAGTCTATTTAGATATTCTCTTTCTTCTTGAGTCAGTTTTGGTAGTTTGTGTTTTTTTCTCTGAATATGGCCATTCATCTAAGCTATTTAATTTGTTAGCCTATCATTGTTTGTAGTATTCCTTTGTAATCCCTTTAACTTCTGTAAAATCAATAGTAATGCTCAGGATATATTTCATTCTTAATTTCAGTAGTTTGAGTCCTTTTTTTTTTTTTGTCAATGTAGCTGAAGTTTTGTCAATTTTGTCCATGTTTAAAAAAAAAACAATTTTTGGTTTCATTAAATTTATCATTGATATCCTATTCTTTATTTCATTAAATCCCACTGTAATCCTCACTGTTTCCTTCTTCCTGTTTGCTTGGGTTTCTTTTGTTCTGTTTTTATATTAAGGTAAAAGTTTAGGTTACTGATTTGAGAGGACTGGACAACTCTTCTTCTTCCTCCTCCTCTACTTCCTCCTCCTCTTCCTCTTCTCCTTGTCCTTGTCCTTCCCTCTCCCTTTCCCCTTCTTCCTTTTCTCCTTCTCCTCCTCCTCTTTTCTTCTTCTTCTTCTTCTTCATTTTTAATATAGGCATTTTCACATATAATTATCCTTCTAAGCACTGCTTTAGCTGCATCTTATATATTTTGGTATGTTGTATTTAATTTTCATTCACCTCAAAGTATTTTCTAATGTTCCTTGTAATATTTTTTGACCCATTAGTTACTTAAGAGTACAGTTAAAAAAAAAAAAAGTATGGTTTAATTTCCACATATTCATAAATTTCCCAAATTTTTTTCTGTTACTGATTTTTAATTTCAATCTGCTATGATTGGAAAAGAAATGCATAATTTCAAAACTTGTAAAATTATTGAGACTTCTATTATGGCCAACCATATATTCTACACAGGAGAATGTTCATATGCATGGGAAAAGAAGCAGTATTCTGCTATTGTGGGTAGAGTGTTCTACATATGTCTATTGGGTTCTAGTGTTGTCATGTCTTCTATTTCCATATTGATCTCCCTTCAATTCTGTCAGTTTTTGCTTCATGTTTTTTGGGGCTCCCTTATTAGATGCTTATGTGTTTATAATTGTTGTCTTTCTAATAGAGTGACCCTTTTAACATTATCAAATGTTCTTTGTATCTAGTAATAATTTTTGCCTTAAAGTTTATTTGCCTGATTTTATTATAGCTACTCCAACTCTCTTTTGGATATTGTTTGCATGATACATCATTTTTTCATTCTTTTATTTTTAACTTATTTGTGTCTTTGAATCCAAAGTGTGTTTCCTGTAGACAGTGCATAGTTGGGTCATGTTTTTTTGTTGTTATTTTGTTTTCATTTTAATCCATTCTGTCAATCTGTGCCTTTTGATTGGAGTATTTAAGGTTTACATTTGCTATTTTGCTATTTATTTTCTGTATGCTTTATATCTTTTTTGTTCCTTTTTTTTCAGTTTCTGTCTTCTTTTCAATTAAATAGCTTCATAGTTACCCTGAAGATCACAATGGGCACCTTATAAAAATTTAGTTTGAACGAATACTAACTTAATTTCAATAGTATACAAAAATTTTTCTCAAATACATTTTCATTTCTTTATCTTTCTTGCTCTATTAGTGACATACAAATAATACATTTTAGGCCCATTGACACAGTTTTATAATTATTGCCTTATTCAGTTGTTTTTTAAATAAAATAGGAGAATCAAAAAGTTACCATGTTGTCTTTTATATCAACCTATATATTTACCTTCACTTGTGTTCTTTTTTCACTGGTGTTGATTCAAATCACTATTTAGTGTCTTTTTATCTAAACTTGAAAAACTTCCCTTAATATTTTTTATAGGGCATGTCTATGTGATGAATACTATGTTTTTATTGACTTGAGAATGTGTTAATTTCTTCTTTCTTTATTTGAGGGAGAGTTTTGCTGGATATAGAATTCTTGGTTGACAGACTTTTTCTTTCAATACTTTGAATGTGTATCCCATTGCATTTCTGTGTCCTTGATTTCTGATGAGAATACAATTATTAATCTTATTGAAGATCCCTTGTATGCAATGCATTGCTTCTCCCTTGCTGCTTTTAAGATTCTCTCTTTCTTCCTGGCTTACAATAGTTTATTATAATCCTTCTAGATGTCAGTCTCCTTGAATTTATCTTACTGCATATTCATTGGGCATCTTGCTTGTACAGATGAATGTTTCTCATCAAATTTGGGGATTTTCAGTCATTCTATCTCTAAATATTCTTTTTGTTCCTTTCTTTCTCTCTTCATCTTATAGGACTCATGTTTTGCACATGTTGGTATGCTTGTTGGTATCCTACAGGTCTCTTAGGCTCTGTTTATTTTTATTTGTTCTTTTTTTCCTTATGTTTTTAAATGAGCTCTGGATATTATTTACCTTACAGATCCCTTTTTCTAGTCCAACTTTGTGGAGTTTTGCATCATACATACACATTTAGGTATTCAGCTACAGACATAAGGAGACCACTGTTGCCAACTTCTGGAGTTCTCTTTCTGCATAATTCACTCTCTTATGCACTCTGTCCCCAAAATTCTAATTGCCTTAATTTCTGCTAACTCTGATTTCTTCCTCTTCAATTCAGTGAGACTTGTGTGCTATATTTGGGTTTACCTTTTCCTGCACCATTTTCCAGAAAGTATCTCTAATCACAGAGCCAACATAATCATTGGTTTCACATTGTTTCTTTACTTTATTCAGGAATCACAGTCTGTATTGCCTATTTGCCAATATCTGAAAAACAACTATTTGCCTTCTTCCCTCACCCGTGAATTTTCTAGTTATTTATGGTGACAGACCAAGTTCAGTATCAGTTAGCTCACCAGGGCTAAAAGTGGAAATCTAAGTCTCTTTTGGAATACTGTCTCATGCTTGCTAAGTCATTAAAGCTTATGGCCCCTTCTTTCCAATTTATAGGAGGATGGTCTCCTTCTGCTAGGGTAGGATAATATAATAAAACAACTCTAAGAAAATTAATAATAAGCAAGTGTTAAAGTTTTATTTCAAATTTGCTGCAAAAGAATAGATTCTAAGCATACAAAGTAAAATTTCTCATTTGTACGGAAAATGAAAGAGATAGTAAAAAAAATGTCTAGTTGAACATTTTAAAACTTCTGACTAATAGTTTACTGTGCAGATCAGTAACTAACCCCCTAGAAGAAATCTTAATCTCATTAAACACTATCTAACTAATTATTAACTTACTCTAATTATTTCCCAGAGGAAGATAGTAAATCATATTAGTTCACATATTTTTACCTACTTCAGGTTGAGAACAATTTTTCTTTCTTAATTATAACATTTAATCCTCGCCTTCTTAAAACCAGTGTCGTAACTGTGGGAAAGAAAATAGAGCCTGAGGCAAACAGCTGTGATAGCCCCCGTTTCCACTACTAAATCAAGTCAGTGGTCATCCCAAACCTCAAAATTTCAGCCCTTATACTCTGCTCTGCTGAATCTCAGAAGGAGGTTGGCCAAATTATGCCATGTCTCCAGTTAAGACCCAGTTTGGTAAATTGGAAGCAGATGAGACATGGCAATTTCAGTGCTGGCTACCTCTGCCTTCTAGCTTCAATTAGAGAAAAAGCTCATTTCCATCTGTTGGTTCCCTGCCTGTCTCAGATGCAAAGGTCCAACTTCACCTAGGGAGGGAATAGAGCATTCATGTGTTAATTCAGCTTTTTAGGTTTGAACATCATTTCCTTTCTTGCTCTTCCTTGGTGACTAGATACAGATAAAGGTGAAGGAGGAAGAGAAAAGGAAAATAACATCAGAACACATAAGTGATAGAAATTAAGCTTCAAGCAACTGCATAATCACTGTCTTAAAAAACCTATTCTAACTCAGTTTTAATATTCCTCGTCACTAACTAAAGCATTTTTCAATTTGCTTCCATGATTAATTGGTTTAATAAATTTATGTCCATTAAGTAATGGGCAAAAAGAATGGGTCGATTTGTCCTTAATCTAAAGGGGAATACATCAGATATATGGAATTAGATTCTGCCTTCTATGTTTTGTGAGAACAGATAGAGCAGAAATGTTTCTGTTCTGCTAACTGTGAAGTGGAAAGTTCCCCAGTCTAGTATGTTCATCACAGGTAGGACCAACTGGCCTGATGGAGATCATTAGTGAAAGCATCCTCTAGCTAACTATTCAAAGTATCTGGCACAGGATAACTAACTGCTGCAGAACTTACTTTGCAGGTTCAACAAGCAAGAAAATAGTTAAACTCCTCATTCCCAAATCACAAATCTGTCATAAATTTGCACCATTATAAAAAGGTTTCTCACCGTCAGCACTATTGACACTTCTAGCAGGATAAGTCTTTGTTATGGAGGAAGGGGACTATTCTGTGCATTGTAGGATGTTTAGCAGCATCTGTAGCCTCTATCCACTATATGTCAGTAGAAACCCACCCCCTTTAAATGTGACAAACAAAATGTCTCCAGAAATTGCCCTTTGTCCCCTAGGGGGAGCAAAATTGCCTCCATTTGGAAAGAACACTTCTATACCAAGAGGATAATCAAATTTATGGGTTTAAATTATGAATGTTTATTTTTTTTCTCCCTATATTAGTCTACTAGGCTGCCGTAACAAAATACCCCAGAATAGGTGGCTTCAACAAAAAACATTAATTTCTCATAGCTCTGGAGGTTAAAAGACTGAAGTGAAGGTGATGGCAGGCTTATTTCTTCTAAAGTCTCTATCCTTGGTTTGCAGGTAGACACATTTTTGCTGTGTCCTCACTTGGTCTTTGTGCCCTAGTATTCCTGGCATTTCTCTGTGTCCTAATCTCCTATTCTTATAGAGACACCAGTTAGATTGGATTAGGGCCCATGCTAACCACTTCATTTTAACTAAATTATCTCTTTAAAGGTCCTACCTCCAAATATAGTCACATTCTGAGATCCTGAGAGTTAGAGTTTCAACATAGGAATTTGCGGAGTTGGCGGCACATTTCAGTCCATCTCACACCCCTACCCTGAGCAATCAAGTACTGTCTGAGTATGCCAGTGGCAAGAATTCAATTTCTGAAAAAGAATAGGAAAATAGTTTGAGAAAGCTAGTATCATATGCTTTGCCTTCTCAGCCCACCTCCAACCCCTCTACCCCGGTGTTACTAATGAATGTTTCATTATTTCAACTCATTTTAATTATAGATCAGATTTTTCACATTGATTGTGGCAGAATCAGTGTGAGACTTGATTATCCAAAGATATTTGCTCATGCTAAATTCATCAAACATATTCTTTTTCTTGCAGTTCATACTGGTGAAATAGAAACATTCATTTTCACAAATATTTACAGCAATTTTGGAATATCAATAAAAATATCGGGAGGTTGGGTTTGATTATGATGAAATTCTTGAATTTTACTTTTAGAATTTTATTTTAAAAATCCCAACCGACTCTCCTTTAGGCAAAAGACTTTCTTATGTAATTTTTCAATACATCACATATTATCTATTTACTACATATGTTAATTAAAAATGTATAATGCTCTTTAGATCATTTAATATTTTTCTGTGTTTTGTAGCACTTTGCAAAGCAAAGTTGCAAAGCAAAGTTAAAAGTAAAGTGATAGGTTATGAATTCAATCTGTTGTGGAAATTTTAAAAAGTTGATGACCATTTGGTTATTGTTGTTCTGACTTCTATCTGGAGGCTCCAAGTGAACTGAAAATTGAAGGATTTTTGGTGGCATTTTGAAATACAATATAAATTGATTGCAAAGGGACACCAAAATCATTTTCCCATCTTAACAGAAATCCCGAAATGGCAAAGGCCTTAAAAACAACAAATAAATGTAAGATCTCTTAATGAGAAATTTTTTAAAAACTTATACATGGAAAAATATGTTTCTGAATTACAATTTCTGAATTGTAATTAATTTTATAATTTTATACTAATTTTCTCTAATTATACTAGAGATTTAAATTTTTTCTTCTTTATACTTTTCTCTGTTTACTGTTTTCAATAATAAGACTGTATTAATTTTGCAATCAGGAAAAAAAATTATCCTCCAAAATGCTTGTGGATTGGCTTGCTATTTATTTATTTATAAAAGTATAATTAACATACAGAGTTATATCAATTTCAGGTGTACAATAAAATGATTCAATAATTCTATACATCACCCAGTTCTCATCACAATAAGTGTACTCTTAATCCCGTCTATCTATTTTACCCATCCCTCATCCGTTTCTCTCCTGGCAGCCACCAGTTTGTACTCTACAGTTAAGAGAGTCTTTTTTTATTTGTCTATTTTTTTCTTTTTTTAAATTTTTATTGTTATGTTAATCACCATACATTACATCATTAGTTTTTGATATAGTGTTCCATGATTCATTGTTTGTGCATAACACCCAGTGCTCCAAGCAGAACGTGCCCTCTTTAATACCCATCACCAGGCTACCCCCTCCTCCCACCCCCCTCCCCTCTAGAACCCTCAGTTTGTTTTTCAGAGTCCATCGTCTCTCATGGTTCGTCTCCCCTTCTGATTTCCACCCCTTCATTCTTCCCCTCCCGCTATCTTCTTTTTTTTTTTCTTAACATATATTGCATTATTTATTTCAGAGGTACAGATCTGTGATTCAACAGTCTTGAACAATTCACAGTGCTCACCATAGCACATACCCTCCCCAATGTCTATCACCCAGCCGCCCCATCCCTCCCACCACCCACCACTCCAGCAACCCTCAGTTTGTTTCCTGAGATTACGAATTCAGGAATGCAAGTTGGTGCAGCCACTCTGGAAAACAGTATGGAGGTTCTTCAAAAAGTTGAAAATAAAGCTACCATATGATCCAGCAACTGCACTACTGGGTATTTACCCCAAAGGTACAAATGTAGCCTCATATCAGGTCATATGATACATGTCTTTCTCTGATTGACTTATTTCACTCAGCATAACACCCTCCAGTTCCATCCACGTCATAGCAAATGGCAAGATCTCATTCTTTTTGATGGCTGCATAATACTCCATTGTATATATATACACTACATCTTCTTTATTCATTCATCTGTTGATGGACATCTTGGCTCTTTCCACAGTTTGGTTATTGTGGACATTGCTGCTATAAACATCGGAGTGCACATACCCCTTCGGATCCCTACGCTTGTATCTTTGGGGTAAATGCCCAGTAGTGCAATTGCTGGATCATATGGTAGCTCTATTTTAAACTTTTTGAGGAACCTCCATACTGTTTTCCAGAGTGGCTGCACCAGCTTGCATTCCCACCAACAGTGTAGGGGGGTTCCCCTTTCTCCACATCCCACCAACATCTGTCATTTCCTAACTTGTTAATTTTAGCCATTCTGACTGGTGTGAGGTGGTATCTCATTGAGGTTTTGATTTGGATTTCCCTGATGCTGAGCAATGATGAGCACTGTTTCACGTGTCTGTTGGCCATTTGGATGTCTTCTTTGGAAAAATGTCCGTTCATGTCTTCTGCCCATTTCTTGATTGGATCATTTGTTCTTTGGGTGTTGAGTTTGATAAGTTCTTTATAGATTTTGGATACTAGCCCTTTATCTGATATGTCATTTGCAAACATCTTCTCCCATTCTGTCGGTTGTCTTTTGGTTTTGTTGACTGTTTCTTTTGCTGTGCAAAAGCTTTTTATCTTGATGAAGTCCCAATAGTTCATTTTTGCCCTTGCTTCCCTTGCCTTTGGTGATGTTTCTAGGAAGAAGTTGCTGAGGCTGAGGTCAAAGAGGTTGCTGCCTGTGTTCTCCTTTAGGATGTTGATGGACTCCTGTCTCACATTGAGGGCTTTCAACTATTTGGGGTCTATTTTTGTGTGTGGTGTAAGGAAATGGTCCAGTTTCATTCTTCTGCATGTGGCTGTCCAATTTTCCCAACACCATTTGTTGAAGAGACTGTCTTTTTTCCATTGGACATTCTTTCCTGCTTTGTCAAAAATGACTTGACCATAGAGTTGAGGGTCCATTTCTGAGCTCTCTATTCTGTTCCATTGATCTATGTGGCTGTTTTTGTGCCAGTACCATACTGTCTTGATGATGACAGCTTTGTAATAGAGTTGGAAGTCCGGAATTGTGATGCCACCAGCTTTGCTTTTCTTTTTCAACATTCCTCTGGCTATTCGGAGTCTTTTCTGGTTCCATACAAATTTTAGAATTATTTGTTCCATTTCTTTGAAAAAAGTGGATGGTATTTTGATGGGGATTGCATTGAATGTGTAGATTGCTCTAGGTAGCATTGACATCTTCACAATATTTGTTCTTCCAATCCATGAGCATGGAACGTTTTTCCATTTCTTTGTGTCTTCCTCAATTTCTTTCATGAGTATTTTATAGTTCTCTGAGTACAGATCTTTTGCCTCTTTGGTTAGATTTATTCCTAGGTATCTTGTGGTTTTGGGTGCAATTGTAAATGGGATCGACTCCTTAATTTCTCTTTCTTCTGTCTTGTTGTTGGTTTATAGGAATGCCACTGATTTCCGTGCATTGATTTTATATCCTGCTACTTGACTGAATTCCTGTATGAGTTCTAGCAGTATTGGGGTGGAGTCTTTTGGGTTTTCCACATAAAGTATCATATCATCTGCAAACAGTGAGCGTTTGACCTCTTCTTTGCCGATTCGGATGCCTTTTATTTCTTTTTGTTGTCTGATTGCTCTGGCTAGGACTTCTAATACTATGTTGAATAGCAGTGGTGATAGTGGACATCCCTGCCGCATTCCTGACCTTAGGGGGAAAGCTCTCAGTTTTTCCCCATTGAGAATGATATTCACTGTAGGTTTTTCATAGATGGCTTTTATGATATTGAGGTATGTACCCTCTATCCCTATACTCTGAGAGTTTTGATCACGAAAGGATGCTGTACTCTGTCAAATGCTTTTTCTGCATCTATTGAGAGGATCATATGATTCTTGTTCTTTCTTTTGTTAATGTATTGTATTACCTTGATTGATTTGCAGATGTTGAACCAACCTTGCAGCCCAGGGTAAATCCCACTTGGTCGTGGTGAATAATCCTTTTAATGTACTGTTGGATCCTATTGGCTAGTATTTTGGTGAGAATTTCTGCATCCGTGTTCATCAAGGATATTGGTCTGTAATTCTCCTTTTTGATGGGGTCTTTGGTTTTGGGATCAATGTAATGGTGGCCTCATAAAACGAGTTTGGAAGTTTTCCTTCCATTTCTATTTTTTGGAACAGTTTCAGAAGAATAGGTATTAATTCTTCTTGAAATGTTTGGTAGAATTCCCCTGGGAAGCCACCTGGCCCTGGGCTTTTAATTCTTGGGAGATTTTTGATGACTGCTTCAATTTCCTTAGTGGTTGTAGGTCTGATCAGGTTTTCTATTTCTTCCTGGTTCAGTTTTGGTAGTTGATACATCTCTAGGAATGCATCCATTTCTTCCAGATTATCTAATTTGCTGGCATAGAGTTGCTCATAATATGTTCTTATAATTGTTTGTATTTCTTTGGTGTTGGTTGTGATCTCTCTTCTTTCATTCATGATTTTGTTGATTTGGGTCATTTCTCTTTTCTTTTTCGTAAGTCTGGCCAGGGGTATATCAATCTTGTTAATTCTTTCAAAGAACCAGCTCCTAGTTTTGTTGATCTGTTCTACTGTTCTTTTGGTTTCTATTTCATTGATTTCTGCCCTGATCTTTATTATTTCTCTTCTCCTGCTGGGTTTAAGCTTTATTGGCTGTTTTTTCTCTAGCTCCTTTAGGTGTAGGGTTAGGTTGTGTATTTGAGACCTTTCTTGTTTCTTGAGAAACAAGTATATAGCATACTTTCCTCTTAGGACTGCATTTGCTGCATCCCAAAGATTTTGAACAGTTGTATTTTCATTTTCATTTGTTTCCATGAATTTTTTTAATACTTCTTTAATTTCCTGGTTGACCCATTCATTCTTTAGTAGGATGTTCTTTAGCCTCCATGTATTTGAGTTCTTTCCGACTTTCCTCTTGTGATTGAGTTCTAGTTTCAAAGCATTGTGGTCTGAAAATAGGCAGGGAATGATCCCAATCTTTTGGTACCAGTTGAGACCTGATTTGTGACCTAGGATGTGATCTATTCTGGAGAATGTTCCATGGGCACTAGAAAAGAATGTGTATTTCATTGCTTTGGGTTAGAATGTTCTGAATATGTCTGCGAAGTCCATTTGGTCCAGTGTGTCATTTAAAGTCTTTATTTCCTTGTTGATCTTTTGCTTAGATCATCTGTCCATTTCAGTGAGGGGGGTGTTAGAGTCCTCCACTATTATTGTATTGTTGTCAATGTGTTTCTTTGCTTTTGTTATTAATTGCCTTATATAATTGGCTGCTCCCATGTTAGGGGCATAGATATTTACAATTGTTAGATCTTCTTGTTGGATAGACCCTTTAAGTAGGATATAGTGTCCTTCCTCATCTCTTATTACAATCTTTGGTTTAAAATCTAATTTGTCTGATATAAGGATTGCCACCCCAGCTTTCTTTTGGTGTCCATTAGCATGGTAAATGGTTTTCCACCCCCTCACTTTCAATCTGGGGGTGTCTTTGGGTCTAAAATGAGTCTCTTGCAGACAGCATATCGATGGGTCTTTTTTTTTTATCCAATCTGATAGCCTGTGTCTTTTGATTGGGGCATTTACCCCATTTACATTCAGGGTAACTCTTGAAAGATATGAATTTAGTGCCATTGTATTGCCTGTAAGGTGACTGTTACTGTATATTGTCTGTGTTCCTTTCTCGTCTATGTTGCTTTTAGTCTCTCTCTTTGCTTAGAGGACCCCTTTCAAGATTTCTTGTAGGGCTGGTTTCATGTTTGCAAATTCCTTGTTTTTGTTTGTCCTGGAAGCTTTTTATCTCTCCTTCTATTTTCAATGACAGCCTAGCTGGATATAGTATTCTTGGCTGTATATTTTTCTTGTTTAGTGTTCTGAATATATCCTGCCAGTCCTTTCTGGCCTGCCAGGTCTCTGTGGATAGGTCTGTTGCCAATCTAATGTTTCTGCCATTGTAGGTTACATATCTCTTCTCCCGAGCTGCTTTCAGGATCTTCTCTTTGTCTCTGAGACTCGTAAGTTTTACTATTAGATGTCAGGGTGTTGACCTATTTTTATTGATTTTGAGAGGGCTTCTCTGTGCCTCCTGGATTTTGATGCCTGTTTTCTTCCCCAGATAAGGGAAGTTCTCTGCTATAATTTGCTCCAATATACCTTCTGCCCCTTTCTCTCTTTCTTCTTCTTCTGGGATCCCAATTATTCTATTGTTGTTTCATCTTATGGTATCGCTTATCTCTTGAATTCTGCCCTTGTGATCCAGTAGTTGTTTATCTCTCTTTTTCTCAGCTTCTTTATTTTCCATCATTTGGTCTTCTATATCACTGATTTTCTCTTCTGCCTCATTTATCCTAGCAGTTAGTGCCCCCATTTTTGATTGCACCTCATTAATAGCCTTTTTGATTTCGACTTGGTTAGATTTTAGTTCTTTTATTTCTCCAAAAAGGGTTTCTCTAATAACTTCCATGCTTTTTTCAAGCCCAGCCAATATCTTTAAAATCATGATTCTGAACTCTAGGTCCGACATCATACTAATGTCCGTATTGAGTAGGTCCCTGGCAGTCGGTACTGCCTCTTGTTCTTTTTGTTGAGGTGATTTTTTCCATCTTGTCATTTTGTCCAGAGGAGAATAGATGAATGAGAGAACAAAATGCTAACAGGGTAACAACGTCCCCAGAAAATACACTCTAAACAAATCAGAAAAGACCTGAAGCTGGGGGAAAAGAAAGGGAAAGAAAGAAAAAAGAAAAAGAAAAAAAAAAAAAGAAAAAGAAAAAGATAAAAACAAACAAAAACAGAACAAAACAAAACAAAAAAAACAAACAGAATATGGTTAAATATGATCAGGCTGGTGTCTAGATCAGTGCCACACACTAGATTTTGGGTGTATTTTGGTCTGTCAGAAGAAAGTCCCCCCCAAAATTTTAAGGAAAGAAAAATTTATATATGTACAAAAATAATGGTTGATACAATGAAGGGATGGAATATGACTGTAAAGATGAAAATTATAAAAAATTTTATAAAAGGAATTGATAAGATATGAAGTTGTTTGAAAAAAGAAAGAAGAGGATTTTAAAAAAAGAGAAAAAGAAGGGAGAGAATGTGATCAGGCAGGAGACTAGAACAAAGCCATACACTAGAGATTTAGGGTATATTTTGGTCTTTTAGAAGAAACTGTATCTCAAAATTTTAAAGAAAGAACAACTTATATATATATGCCAAAAATAAGTATAACTACTATGAAGGGATAGAATATGACTCTCAAAATGAAAAATAAAAATGTTTTTTAAAACAGGGATTGATAAGATGTTGGTTGAAAAAGGGAAAAAGAAAAATTCAAAAATTAACTTTGAAAGACTAAAGAATCATGGTAAAAAAGTCATGCATTCTATGTGCAGTATTCCCCTAGCGCTGGAGTTCTGCTGTTCTCATTGATCGGTAAACTTGGTCTTGGCCAGCTGTTCTTGCTGATCTTCTGAGGGAGGAGCCTGTTGCCGTGGTTCCCAAATGTCTTTGCTGGAGGCAGAATTGCCCTGCCCTTGCTGTTCCGGGCTAAGTAATCTGCTTGGGTTTGCTCTCCGGAGCTTTTGTTCCCTGCAAGCTTTCCATACAGTTTTGGAGGATGAGAGTGAAAATAGCAGCCTCCCAGTCTCCGCCCCAGAGGAGCCGAGAACTCGGGGATCCACTACTCAGTGTGCCCCCAGAGAAAAGCAGTCAGTCACTCCCGTCTCCCCGGTCTCCGGCCGCACTCCATGGTCACCTGGCCTGTGACCGAGCATTTCTATCTCTGGCACCCAACCCCGTGTGGAGTCTCCAAACCCAAGAGATCCCTGTGGTGTGCTCCCGCGCCGCTCCTCCTGGGGGAGAAAGGGAAGTCTCCCCGGATCTGCCACTTGTTGGGTCCCTGCTGGAGGAGCACTGGCCCGACTGTGCCACGGATCACGGTTTATGGCAACCCCGACCTGACAGCCTACTCCTTGGCTCCATCTCTGCAGCCGACTTCCCCGCTTCGATCCCTGGGAGCTCTGCCACACTCAGGCACCCCCGGTCTTTCTGTGACCCCGAGGGTCCTGAGACCACACTGTCCCACGAGGGTTCCACCCCCCGCTTAGCCACTGGAGCAACATCCCTCAGCGGAGCAGACTTCTAAAAGTTCCGATTTTGTGCTCCGAGGCTATCACATGCCAGAAGCGGCCAGCGGAGGCCCTCTCCCCTGCCATCTATCCTCCCGAATATCGCCTCGGATTCACTTCTCCACACGTCCTACCTTCCAGAAAGTGGTCGCTTTTCTGTTCAGAGAGTTGTTGCTATTCTTTTCTTCGATCTCCTGTTGAGTTTGTAGGTGTTCAGAATGGTTTGATCCCTATCCAGCTGAATTCCTGAGACCAGATGAAATCCAGGTCTCCTACTCCTCTGCCATCTTGCTCCACCCCCTATTTTTTTCTTTTTTGTTGTTGTTGTTTTGTTTCTTAAATTCCTCATATGAGTGAAATCATATGATATTTGTCTTTCTCTGTCTGGCTTATTTCAGTTAGCATTATATCCTCTAGGTCCATCCATGTTGTTGAAAATGGCAAGATTTTGTGACTAGGTAATATGCCATTATATATATATATATATATATATATATACCATATCTTCTTTCTTCATTTATCTATGAATGGACACTTAGGGTGCTTCCTTATCTTGGCTTTTGTAAATAATGTTGCAATAAATGTAGGGATGCATCTATCTTTTTGAATTTGTGTTTTCATTTTCATTTCTAAATACCTCATAATGGAATTACTGTATAATATGGCAAATCTACTTTAAAACTTTTCAAGAACCTCCACACTATTTTTATGATGGATTGGCTTTTAACAAGAATATTATTCTCCTTTTAGTATGTCCCAGTATACTCCAGAGTGTGACTAGCCAATAATTACATTTCTCTGCTTTTTTCTAGCTAGAATTCCAAGTCTTTAGGTTCAACCAATCAAACTCGCTTCCATGGGATTTGGAACACAAAAGTAGAGCAGATACAGAGTTGAAATGATTTTTTTTTTTTCTGTAGCAGCATTAAGATTCAATTTCTTCATGGGTGCCAAAAGGCAAGGTGTTTTTCCTAGTAGATATCTAGTAGACATGACATAGCTGTAGAGACATGGCAGGGCTTCCTGGTCCCTGGGATCTGATCAAATTGGTTTGTCTTTGGAGCTCACATTTCCATTAGTGACTTCCTGGTGAAGGTTATTGTACAGTTGCTGTAGTGAAGTAATTCCACAGTGTTGCACTGAAAGGTATCCACGGCACAGCCCAAGACCCAAGCCCTTCTACCAATTTTTTATTCACCTAATTCTCTTTCTGCTTAACGTAGCTAGAGAGGCCTATGTTTTTTTTCAACTGAATCCTAACTAACCCAAAGTTGTAAAATACCACTTAAAACAACCAGTTTATAACTTCTTGTTAGGTTGCTATTTCTTTAAATAAACTAAACTGAAAAGAGAAAAAAATATATATAAGTTCCTATTTTTCCTATTTTTTTTACCTCAAAAGGCTAATAACCTGACTGTCTTCTAAGTAGCTAAAGTGCAAATAATGATATATATTTGCAGTTAAAATAAGCCAAATTCTGACTATAGTTATCAAGAAGTCTGCACTAGCATAAGTGGTATGGAAGATCAATATTTAGGGATTTTCATGGTTGGAAGTGAGGATAGGGATCAGAAGTTAGAAAGGAGAATAACAGAATTTAGCTGCTTGAATGCCTCTAAGCAGTAAAAAGTTAAGGGAGCAAAGATGAATTGAATTTTGCACTTTGGAAGATAGGGAGAATATTGATTCCATGAAGAGAATAAGAAATAGAGACATGCATCGGGGTTTGAGATGAAGATAATAAGCCTGCATTTAACATATTAATGAAAGTACAGGTTCTGTTAAAGAGAACAGATTTTTTCATTAGGGTGGTAAAAGGAGTTGAGCCAATTGGAAATATCAACTAAAAGACTTACCATGTGGGGTGCCTGGCTGGCTAAGTCAGTGGAGCATGTGCCTCGATCTCAGGGTTATGAGTTCAAGCCCCACATTGGGTGTAGAGATAACTTGAAAATAAAATCTTAAAAAAAAATAAAATAAAATGAAAGACTTATCATGCAACTTCTCACTTAAAGAAAAGAGATGAGACCAATAACCAGAATTCTAGGAAAGGAAAGGAGGGGAAGAAGTCACAGAGCAGCACATCAAACAGAAGCATATACTAAAGCATGGAATAGATCAAACAGAGGGCAAGCAAGTGAGGTAGGAAGGGGGGGTGATCCTTTTTTTGTACAAAGATGCTGGTGGTTTGGTCCAGGCTGAAGGCCTTAAGGAGGCTAAAAATGAACAAGGTGCTAGTAAAAATATCTTGGAGGAAATCCAGGCGAACTATTGACAATGCAGTGCTGGGTCATTAGCTGTTAAGGTTACAGATTTAGCCTTTGGGGTCATTCTCATTGAAGTGATAGTTGACATCACTGATGGTGAGACACATGGAGAGAAAGGTGCACCCTCAAATTAATGGGGTATGGTAGAAAAATCAGTGAGTGAGACTTAACAGGAGGATTCTGGGAAATAAAAAGACAAACAGAAAAACACTATTGACTGCATGAAGTGAGGTAGAACGGCAAATGGCTGAAGGTGGTTGACAACATCAAATACTGTTGGAAGGTTGAAGATGAGACTGTCAAATGATGATTGGGCATTGTTAACTGAAAGGTCATTGGCCACTAGTGACTTTCAAAGAGAAAATTTGAGTAACATGGCTTGCATAGAAGAAAAAAGCTAACAGATTGAGGAGGTCACAGATGGTATTAAGAGAGTCTATTTTGGGCTTCCAGCTTAATCAGCAGGCAGAGATCAAAAGTCCAAGCTATTCTAGTTCATATTTCTTGGCAACTGATGCCCTGGACTCCTTCATTTTCCTGCAACACTTTTTTTTTTTTGTATTAAAATAATTGATTTCACCTTTCTCTTGGTTGAAAGGTAAAACCAACGCATTTTAAAATAACATCTGATCTATTGAACCCGGACATGGAAGGAGATGGAAGACACAAGGAATACCATTCCTGCCAAGGTGATGAAATAGCTGGGATCTTTCAGGGCTTCTGGGGCACAAGTCACAAGATACAAGAGCCCAAAAGGGGAGAACATGAGGGTATCTTCCAGGAATAGCAGAGTTAAGAGCAAGTTTAGAGTATCAGGTTGATTTTTCTCGTAAAGCCTTCTATTTTCCCATCCAATAATATAAGTTTTCATGGTAGTGGGAATTAGAAAGATAGAGTTGGCAAGAGATTGTAAATTTGGGGGTCAGGGAAGATTTTAGTTTCCTTTATAACCTTGTCTACAGTGCCCATTTGGAAGCTGGCCAAGGACATACATTATCCCAGCTTCCACAGGCTCCCTCTGGGCAGCATAAAATCAGACAATTCTAAGATGATATAAGTCAGGCTAGTCTCTGTCTTAGGTTAGATCACCAAGGAAACACAGTACCTGGACAATGGGTACTGCAAAGGAAGTCCTTTAATAGGTAATGTTGGGAAGTGAAGGTCAAAACAAAAATTTATGTCTATTATGTATGTAAAATATATGTATATAAGCAGGTGTATGTGTCTCTGTACATGTATGTGGACATGTTCAGCTTAGAAGATTCTTCCTCTGGATCTCCACAAGACTATACACTTCTCACCACCCCATCAGCCCAAATGTCACCTCCTCAGAACATTTATCATTTCTGAATTTTTTTATTCATTCTTTTTTGTTTATTTATTTATTAAAGATTTTATTTATTTATTTGAGAGAGAGAGAGTACTAGAGAGAGCAAGCACAAGTCAGGGGCAGAAGGAGGGGGAGAAGCAGGCTCCCCACTGAGCAGGGAGTCTGACGTGGGGCTCAATCCCAGGACCCTGGGATCAAAACCTGAGCTGAAAGCAGACGCTTAACCGACTGAGCCACCCAGGTCCCCCTTCATTCTTTTTTTATTTGAAGTGTCTTTCTGGGGCACCTGGGTGGCTCAGTCTGTTGAGTGACTGACTCTTGATCTCAGCTCAGGTCTTGACCTCAGGGTCATGAGTTCAAGCCCTGTAATGGGCTCCACACTGGGTGTAGAGCTTACTTTAAAAAAATTAATTAATTAAATAGTGTCTTTCTGTCTGTGTTTCCAGTGCCTTTGACAGTGTCTGGAACACAGTAAGCAGTCAGTAAATGTTAAATGAGTTTGGACTATGGGATTATGCTGGGGCGAGTTAAGGAAATAGTCCATCTATTGTGGAAGAGAATGGGATATGTTATAGATGAAAAACAACACACTGAGGATGAAAGAAAGGAACCATAGGTGCCTGATACCTGATACGTGAGGACAAGAGTGCTGGGTTAGCTTTAGAAGAAAGAAGTAAACTTATTCAGCCAGAAGAACTGAGAAGGAGGGTGAAAATAAAGATTAGATGAAGCCTGAGGTGGAGGGAGTGACATACTGGAGAAGTTGTAAGAAAGAGGGAAGTTGAACATTTCAAAAAATATTTTTGCTGTAACACTTTGCTTTTTCTAGTTTTTATTTCCTTCCCTTAGGAAAGAAGCTCCATGGTAATTGGTGTTGATTTTCATAAATAAAACTAGCAAATGCTCTTGGGTCTGCTCTCTCTTTTCCTCTCTCCTCTATGTCCAAGTAGCCCAGAAACCTGATTGCTGTCTTTGGTCCAAATTTGTAAAAGGGTTCTCACCAGCCACCCTCCTGGAATGGAATTAAGAAATGTCTCTGCTGGTTGGTCTGTTCCACAGCTCACTGACTATGTAAAGACCCATTAAACACCACCAATAGCACCTGGAGGTTGGAATTTTTAAGTAGAACCTAATGTGCAACTGTTGTCCTGATTGGTAACTTAAACTTGTTGCATGTTTAGCAGTGTCCCTGTCCTTCCCCGGTATAACAGGCCCATTGTGCTACATTCATTCCTCACTAATGCCATATGGGTATCATTCTGTGTGTGCAAACTTATCCTCCTTTAAATTTCAAGGCCTTTAGAAACACACATGGTTTTTAGGATTCCATCTACCCTCAATACTCCTTATACTCATAAGCCTAGATAATGCTTTGCCTATATTTTATTCTGAAGAAATGTATCCATCTAATGAACTGTAAATATATCATGGGCTTTTGCCCAACTGTGGTCTTCACTGGCTTGGGGTTGCCAAACTGCAAGGGACTATGTCTACCTTGATCATGGGAGAGACTATCTCTTCATACTACCATCACCTTCAAAGAATCCTAAGTCCCTATACAGGTAAACAGAAACTTGTAGGGAATCTTATAGTTTCCCTAAACCTAGTGACAGTGGAAAACCATTATCAAAAAGGGCAAGGGAAAGAAGTTTTGAGACCACAGAGAGAGTATGGACTGAGTATGTGGATCCTCTCAAATATGTGTGTTGAAACCTTGTCCTTAATGTGATGGCATTTTGAGGTGGAGCCTCATGATTAAGTCATGAGATTAGAGATCTCATGAATGGGATTGGTGTCCTTTAAAAGAGACTCTAGACAGCTTCCTACCCCCTTCAGCCATGTGAGGATGCAGTGGAAAAATGGTTGTCTATGAACCAGGAAACAGGATCTCATCAGACATGGAATCTGCCAGTGCCTTGATCTTGGAATCCCCAGCTTCCAGAGCTGTGAGAAATAAATTTCTGTTGTTTATAGGCCACTCAGTCTATGGTATATTATTATAGTGGCCCTGATGGACGAAGACAGGCTGTGACCTTTAGTAGAAAACCCCAGTCACTCTACTACAACACGGAGGAATACACACCCTGACACTCCTGATTTTCTGCCTTTGTCTGCATACCTGATGAGGAAACAGAGGTCGAGGGAGTTACCGGGTGCACACCATTCAGGTCAGCTTCCTTGGGCAAGTGTCAAGATGGGGAATGCTTTTGAAATGTAATATTAAACAACGGTCTTTGTGCTTCATGTTTATTAGCAACTCTGCATGAAAATAAGAAGAAGACAGGAATATTTTATTTTACTTTTGGAACTCCTGTTTAAAATTAAGGCTAAACCATGTTTAAAATTAAGGCTAAAAATAAAACCTAAATCTTTAAAAATGGAAATTTTCTTTCTGTTTGTAAACATGAACCATGGCCATGGAAGTGATTCTCTGACTAGCACACAATTAGTGTGGTAAATAAGTAGTCACACGCTGTGTTGAATACAGGTATGCTCCCTTCTGTCAACCTGGACCAACATCTGGTTTCCGCCATGCTTCCCTGCCTGATTTTTCCCCTTCAGCAAGTCTGAGTTACTCTTTATTCCACCACTTCTCTTTTCTTGAAATTCTACTTCCCATTCAAGATTCAGCACAAATTTCTCCCATGTATTTTCACAATGACAATGCTATGAATTTTGTTTATGATCATCCAAGGAAGAACAAGATTCTGCATCTGTATATGTAAGGCATTGTTTGATGTAGTTCTCCTTGCCAGCTAAGAAGCCAAGCAAATAGTCTAATCCAGTGACCTGCAGCATCTGCATCACCTGGGAGTTGGTTAGAGAGCAAATTCATAGGTTCTACTTGCAGTGATTATAGGAAAGGTTTGATAATGATTTGCAGAGATCAGTTTTCACACCACTTAGTTCTAGAGGACATTTTCTTTTCTTTTCTTTTTTTTAAGATTTTATTTATTTAATTGACAGAGAGAGAGAGAGACAGAGAGAAAGGTAACACAAGCAGGGGTAGTGGGAAAGGGAGAAGCAGGCTTCCCGCTGAGCAGGGAGCCCAATGCGGGACTCGATCCCAGGACCCTGGGATCATGACCTGAGCCAAAGGCAGTCGCTTAACCAACTGAGCCACTCAGGTGCCCCTAGAGGACATTTTCAACTGAGAGACTATTTTCTTTTCTTTCCTTCCCCACAATTTAAGATCTGCTCTCAAAATTTACTGCCCAGCGTGCAGTTCAGTGACTAGATCAGCGGTTTCAATACAGCTTGCCTTGGCCATGGATAAAATCAGTTTGGCTTCTTGTTGTTGTTATTGTTTTCCAATTTGATCATAGTCCTAATAGACAGAGTATACACAGATCCATAGAATATTAGAGTTAGAAGGGCTAATAGAACTTCCACTGAGGATTCTGAAACATAATCATGCAAAGGGATTTTGCCAAAATTACTTAGTGTGAACACACAGAAAACTATCCATCATATTTAAGATAGTCCTCATAACAGGCCTATTATATGAATACTATTAGTCTATGCATTTTACAGATAAACACAAAGAGGTTAAGTAATTTAACCAAGACACACAGCGAGTAAAGTGATTTAGGTGACATATAAGCCTTGGGAGTCTACTCTAAGTTTCTAGCCTTAACCATTATGCTCTTCCCAAGAGGCAGGTTCCAGCTTTATTTTCACTATTGCTCCTGAATTTTCTAACCACTGACGTCAAAATAATTAATAATCTATATTCACTTAGTGAAGCCACCACTTTAGCTGAAGTTCTGCCCAATGCTGGGCAGAACAAAGCAACTTATGTGGCTAATCTGAGAAAAGTCATTACGCACAGTAGCTTTCTTTTTTTTTTTCACCTGATTTTTTTTTTTTTTTTTGACAGAGAGAGAGACACAGCAAGAAAGGGAACACAAGCATGGGGAGTGAGAGAGGGAGAAGCAGGCTTCCTGCCTGGAAGGTAGGGCTTAATCCCAGGACCCTGGGACCATGACCTGAGCTGAAGGCAGACGCTTAACGAATGAGCCACCCAGGTGCCCCTGCACAGTAGCTTTCAAGGGTAAAAGAATCAAGGTGGGAAGTCCCCTAAGGAGAGAGGACTGAGAATACAATATGGTGTTTCCATACATGTTGAGTCCAAAAAATTGATAAGCAGCAGACAGATGTCAAAGGTGACATTATCATGAGTGACTTTGTGAAACACTGGCCATAGATGATGCTTATGTGTTGATGTTTGATGTTCAGTTTGATCTTTAAATGTTGACATTTGACATTAAACAGAGGAACAGTGGCATTGTCCTTTTACATGGATTACTACTCAGCCTTGGCACCTCAGATGTTTTAAGATGTCATCCTCAGCAGTTTGGAGCAATCTTGAGATGGCAAACTTTGTATGGGCATCATTGGGGTCCAGGGGCATCCTAGTGGGCACTGGAAACCTTGGAAGTGATATGGTAACCTTAAGTGAAGAGCAACATGGCAGGTACCACAAGGCAGAAAATATTTTTTTATGGACTCAGTTGGGATACTTGATGAGGACTCGTGGATTTATTTGGGATACTACTTTCAAGTATCAATAAGGGTTCAGTCAAGAAAACAGAGTGACTCTATGCATTTCAGACATAACAGATTTAATACAGAATCAGAGATTCATGTGATAGTTAGGAGAGTGACAGTCAGCAAAGCTACTATGAAAGCACAGGGGAGATATCAGAGAAATTGATACTGAAAACCTCAGGCTGAAGCACCACATTTGGTAATTCTTCAACATTTTTCTAGATGCTGCTGTAACTCTTGAGAATCACCGAGAAGCTCTCACCATTTGCTTTAGCTGAAAAATGGGTCATCTTCTGGAGCTTACCAGGAAGTTGCCGTGAAACGCATCTCCCTACACATCTGGCTATACCAGGTTCCAGAAAATAATGGCTTCAGCCTTGCTTCTACTTTTCAAATCAAACAAGTGTTCCTTTTATTGGCAAACACCAACCTGGAACCATAAGTTGAAGAGAATTCTGGGAAATACAGTTCCTACCCTTAGAGAGTAGTGGTGATGGTACCAAATTAATAAGAGATAATCTAATTGAGTCTTGGAATTGCAATAGCAACAAGACTTAACAAACTAATTTATTACTGTTAATATAATGCCAGTTCTAAAATATCTGGAAGAAGCCAAAGATTGCATATATAGAAGAACAAACTTTAAAAAAAAAAAAAAGGCTAGCTAGGCTTGTTCTTACCTAACAATGATAACAGTATAGGTGACTAGAGTAAAAGGTTTATAAGTAGGAAAACAATCAAAGATAATTTTGAAATTGATCAGCATTTTAGAGAAAGAAACAGCACGCAAATCCAAAAAGACCACCAAGGACCAGGCATTAGGTTGATTATGCAAAATACAAATCAAAATTTAACTTTAACTTTTAGAGTGTGCATGAAATCAAAGCATACAGTTTGACTGAATAGATAAGAAATAAAAAACAAACTCTTAAATGCATTGACTGAACAATCATTTGAAAGTCACCATGTGATGAGAATAAATTACATTTCTCCTAGTTTTGGCTGGATACTGAAAAGAGCAGGTTATTTCAGGAAACAGACTCCTGGTTTAAAAACACTATTTCTCAGAACCAAGAAAGAAATATTTAATTTGGAGGCTATAGGTCTTGAATTATAAGTTTTAGAAATGAATTCCAATGTGAGTGGGGAAAAATCCATATTCTAAAGCACTACTGTTGTTGGTATTGTTCTCATCGCAGTGCATAATTATATTATCTATATTTAATCTTTTCTCACTGTATATCTCCACTTTGATTTCTGTTGCAAACCAATTCTGCCCTCTGTACCAAGCTAAGATCTCAGATGGATGTCTATTATTTTCTTCTAATAAGCCAAATATGTTATTTCATGGGCAAAATAGCTTTGGAAACAGCTTCCCTTGGAAAAAAAAAATACCGAAAGCATCCATCTATGTTGCATCACCTCCCTGTGTATGCAAGTGATCAAAAAGAAGTGTTCTTATTTCTTTCAATCAATAGATCTTTAACATGTGGGTTTGGGAAACATCCTCCTAATGAATAATGTAAGAAAATATTCAAAATTAGATATTAGAAAACAGCTAAGACTTTTAGAATTCTTTCCATGTACTGGGCAGTATTCTATAAGCCTTCATGTTGACTGACATAAGCCGTTTGACCTCCTTTTGTGATCAGGGCTGTTATTATTATTCCCATTCACAGATTAGAAAACTGAAGGACAGAAGACTTACATGCTCAGAGTTACAGAGGTGGTGTGTAGAAGAGCCATGATGCACACCCAAGTATTTGAATTCCATGGACTGCAAAGTCACCCATGACTCTACTGTGCTTCTCAAAAGAAATGAAATCAAATCAAAGGTTGTCAAGACATAGGAAAGTGACATACTTTAGTTATACAACATAAAATAGAGGAATTATTTTAACTTTCCCAACTACTTAGAGTTTTACATTTTGCCTTTAGGTTCATGATTTTTTTAATTATTTTTTTTTTAATTTTTGCCTATGAATGTCTGATTGGTTGTTTCTGCACCATTTGTTAAAAAGGCTCTTCTTCCTCCAATTAATTCTTATATTTTCACTTAAAAATTGGTTGTACATTTTTGTTTGGGCCTATTTATGGGTTCTCTATTCTGTTCTATTGATCTATGTGTCTATTCCTCCACCAATTCCACAAGCTCTTGAATATGATAGCTGTGCAATAAGTCCTAACATGAGGTACAGTGATTCCTCTTCATTCCTCTTTGTCAAGATTATTTTAGCTATTCTAGGGCCTATGCCTTTCCATATAAATTTTATAATAACTGTAACCAACTCTTGCTGGGATTTGGAAGGAATTATACTAAACCTATAGGTCAGTTTGGAGAATTGACATCTTTAATATGTTGAACCTTACAGTCCATGAACACAGTTTGTTCTCTTAATTTTACAGCATTTTGTAATTTTCAGCATACAGAATCTGGACTTTTTTTTTAAGTGTATACCTAAGTATTAGAATGATTGTAATCATATGTTTTAATTTCAACTTCTGCATTTCGTTCTTAGTATATAGAAGGATTAATTTTTGTGTGTTGATGTATTTGGCAAGTTTGCTGAACTCACTTACTAGTTCTCAGTTTTGGGGGGTTGTAGATTTCTTGGAATTTTCTATGTAGATCAAATCATCTGCAAGTAGAGATAAATTTAGTTCTTCCTTTTCAATCTTTATGCCTTTTAAATGTTTTTCTTCCCTTATTGCAGTGGAAAGAACTTCCAGTGCTATATCTAATAAATGGTGTGAGCAGATATCATTGCCTGGTTCCTGTGCTTAGGAGAAAGCATTCAGTCTTTCACTATTAAAAATGATGTTAACTATATATCAGATAAAGGGCTAGTATCCAAAATCTATAAAGAACTTATCAAACTCAACACCCAAAGAACAAGTGATCCAATCAAGAAATGGGCAGAAGACATGAACAGACATTTTTCCAAAGAAGACATCCAAATGGCCAATAGACATGTGAAAAAGTGCTCAACATCGCTTGGCATCAGGGAAATCCAAATCAAAGCCTCAATGAGATACCACCTCACACCAGTCAGAATGGCTAAAATTAACAAGTCAGGAAACGACAGATGTTGGTGGGGATGCAGAGGAAGGGGAACCCTCCTACACTGTTGGTGGGAATGCAAGCTGGTGCAACCACTCTGGAAAACAGTATGGAGGTTCCTCAAAAAGTTGAAAACAGAGCTTCCATACGACCCAGCAATTGCACTACTGGGTATTTACCCCAAAGATACAAATGTAGGGATCCAAAGGGGTACGTGCACCCCGATGTCTATAGCAGCAATGTCCACAATACCCAAACTGTGGAAAGAGCCAAGATGTCCATCGACAGATAATGGATAAAGAAGATGTGGTATATATATACAATGGAATATTATGCAGCCATCAAAAGGAATGAGATCTTGCCATTTGCAACGACGTGGATGGAACTGGAGGGTGTTATGCTGAGCGAAATAAGTCAATCAGAGAAAGACATGTATCATATGACCTCACTGATATGAGGAATTCTTTTTTTTTTTTTTTTTTTTTTAAAGATTTTATTTATTTGACAGAGAGAGAGATAGCGAGAGAGGGAACACAAGCAGGGGGAGTGGGAGAGGGAGAAGCAGGCTTCCCGCCGAGCAGGGAGCCCGATGTGGGACTCGATCCCGGGACCCCGGGATCATGACCTGAGCCAAAGGCAGACGCTTAACGACTGAGCCACCCAGGCGCCCGATATGAGGAATTCTTAATCTCAGGAAACAAACTGAGGGTTGCTGGAGTGGGGGGAGTGGGAGAGATGGCGTGGCTGGGTGATAGACATTGGGGAGGGTATGTGCTATTGTGAGTGCTGTGAATTGTGCAAGACTGTTGAATCACAGATCTGTACCTCTGAAACAAATAATGCAATATACGTTAAGAAAAGAAAAAAGAAGATAGCAGGAGGGGAAGAATGAAGGGGGGAAAATCGGAGGGGGAGACAAACCATGAGAGACAATGGACTCTGAAAAACAAACTGAGGGTTCTAGAGGGGAGGGGGGTGGGAGGATGGGTTAGCCTGGTGATGGGTATTAAAGAGGGCACGTTCTGCAGGGAGCACTGGGTGTTATGCACAAACAATGAATCATGGAACACTGCATCAAAAACTAATGATGTAATGTGTGGTGATTAACATAACAATAAAAATTTGAAAAAAAAAAAAGAGGGCACGTACTGAATGGAGCACTGGGTGTTATGCACAAACAATGAATCATGGAACACTACATCAAAAGCTAATGATGTAATGTATGGTGATTAACATAACATAATAAAATAAAAAAAAAGTTGTGTGAAAAAAAATGATGTTAACTATAGGGGTTTTGTGGATACTTTCTGTCAAGTTGAGGTAATTTCCTCCCTTCTTAACTTGCTGAGAGTTTTTATCATGAGTGGATGTGAGATTTTGTCAAGTGCTTTTTATGCACCAATTGATATGATTATATGATTCTTCTTCTTAGCCTGTACATTGATTGATTTTCAAATGTTGAGCCAGTTTTGTGCCTGGAATAAATCCCACTTGACAATGGTGTATAATTCTTATTCATTGTTGGACTTAGGGGGTATAGATCAGGGGAACAGCATTTGATTGCATTATTGGATTCAGTTTGTTAATTTTTTTAAAAGGTTTTATTTGTTTATTTGACAGAGAGAGACACAGCGAGAGAGGATATACAAGCAGGAGTGGGAGAGGGAGAAGAAGGCTTCCCGCGGAGCAGGGAGCCCAATGTGGGACTCAATCCCAGGACCCTGGATCATGACCTGAGCTGAAGGCAGATGCTTAACGACTGAGCCACCCAGGCGCCCCTCAGTTTGTTAATTTTTTGTTGAGAATTTTTAAAATCTAAGTTCTTGAAATACATTAGTCTGCAATCTTCTTTGTACTTTCTTTGTCTGGTTTTGGTATTAGCATAATAATGGTCTCACAAAATGAATTGGGAAGTGTTTCCTCCTATTTTCTGGAGGATATTTTGTAAAATTGTTATTAGTGCTCTTTAAAATGTTTTGTAGAATTCTCCAATGAAACCATCTGTGTGGGTCCGGAAATTTTTGGAGAGAGGAGATTATGTATTAATTTTTCCCCAGCTTTATTGAGATAGAATTGACTGTCTGGATTTTTAATTGAGGGATATGATATAAATGTAGGCATGAATATGGAGTGTGATACATGATTAACAATTTTTGCTAGTAGGTTGGAATAACACATGTCAGTGCTCCACCCCTTTTATTTTGGACCACCTTAACCATTTCTGCTTGGCAGCCTGTCTTCCAATGGCCAACACCTGCATTTTTGTTGGAGAACTGCTGAAAATCCACTTGGCTCACATGTGAGGCTGATAGGAAGGGCTGAGAATTTACATCTCCTCTCCTCCAGAAGTCCTGGACCAATGACTGACAGATCTAGGGATAAAAATTCACCAGATAAAGCTGAAGATTGCGTTTTGCATCATTTCCAGAGTGTCTCATCATTATTAAGCTCCAGTTGTCCATGTGGGAGCTGGCTTTATAACATACCCTTTATTGTGTGCTTCCCTTCTCTGTATCTCTTTTTCCCTCACCTACCCACATTACTTGTAATCCTGATAAAATGCTTATGCTCAGATCTTTGCCCCAGAGTCTGTTTTGGGGGAAGCCCTTCATAAGATATTAAAATACCATGTCTTATGCATATAGAACATGATGATTGCAAATTTACACTATAAATTGAGAACCAGAAAATATTATAGGGAAAAACTATGGAATTTACATTTATATCTTATATTTAGGCCTTAGATGCTTATGTGTGTGTGTGTATTATGCAAAAATGATCATTCTATGAGATGCATTAAAAGTAAATTTAGTGGAAATAGTGTGCTATTTCAAACCACATTTAAATGGAATAGCATTCCAGGGCTCCAGCTATTCTCTTGGCTGCCTGTTGGAACTTTTGTGCGGGTCCTAGAATGGAAATTTACTGAACATTAAGCTAAAATTTCTCCCTAACCTTTTCACTCTTTAAATCGCATAGGGAAACCAAAAGGACTACAAAAGTACTCATAAAGAGCACTAGTGGAAAGGCAAATGGGACTACCGTTTAAAAAGTATGAGATGTTTTTTGGTTTTCTTTTTGTTTTTGCAATCCAGTTACATGAATTATAGGTTGGAAATTTTGTATGCAACTTGGTTATTTTCCATTATGGAAAACAGAAAATTATATACTGTGAGTAAAAATATGGATAAAAATAAAAAATCTTTGGGTACTTCCTGCCTGAGTATCCTTATATGCAAGGCAATCATGGGGTTCTTGCTGGAATAGTATGGATTATAAAAAGTTGGGTCAAGGAGGTGGGTGGTAGCTGCAGTTTTTGGAGCTAATGAGATCATTCTTGTGGAGGTGCCCATGACTAGAATGGGTTAACATTGCAAAAAGCTGATCATCTGAAGGGTCAATGATGAGAGGGCGAAAATAAGAATGAAAGCAAATGAAAAGAGACTTTTGGAACAGGTTGAGAAGATGAGAAGCATAAGCCAAGGAAATATGGAGCTTGGAGCAGTGCTTGAGCCTGTGCTGCCAAGAGGCTATAATGGTTTTACCTAGAAATGCCTGTAGACTCGGTATTGGGTGGGGATATAGTGGTGAATGTCGATGAACTTCTGGAACACTTTGAAATGCATGAAAAGCTCCATAAATACAGACCCCTTTCCTCTTACCACCCAGACCTACAGCTGATTAACTGCAAAGCTTAAACCGTATGCTTTCAGATCACTCCATTCTCTTGCAACCTGCACTTTTTTCTCAAGATTCTTTTGGCTTTCTCATCTTTTTTTTCCCCCTTCAAGGCAGAATTTATATCTTCAATATAAGTAGATTTTTTATTTGTATAGAACTTAAAGTTCACAAGTGATTTCAAATGCATTAACTAAATGATCCTCGCTATAGCTCTATGAAGTAAGTACAATGGATTCTTGTTACTATTATAAAACAGGTTAAAGACAGGTAAACTATTAAGGAAATTCATTTAAAAATGCAGATGTCCCTAGAAATCAGTAACTATATAATACTTCAGAAAGAAAAGAATACTGGACAGGTGCTTATTGAAGTGCAAAGAGATTAGAGCATGGGGGATAGGAAGGTGCTGGGAAGCTGACTGTGAACTTTATAATTTGCCTAGGACCATCATTGAGTGAAATCTAGTGCCTGAAGGCAGAACAATGCTCAAAACTCCAACACTTTCATTGTGTACTGCTCAAGAATTCCCCAAACATCTCTCCAGATTCCCTGTTCATGCCATCTGAAGTTCTGAAGAAGAGGAAGGAAAAAAAAAATTCTCCCCCTTGAATGTTTGTAGTATCTGGGTCAGGATGATTTGGCTTTGTGTTTAATTCAATTACTATAGAAGGCTTGCTTTCTCCACCTAGCGGCCAGGAAAAGAAGATTTTAATCTCTATGGAGATTGAAAAATGGCAGGAAAGAAAGGGCACAGAACACAGTAACAGCAGCTGTGATTTGTTATTTGTGCAGATACTGTACTAAGTATTTTATATACATTACCAAAGCCCATATCTGGGAGACAAAAATTGTCATTCCCGTCATCCCCATCTTCCTGAGGCAAAGAGAAGCTAAGTCACATGGCTAAACTATTTAACTTGCCCAAGTTCACATAGTTTGCACTTGGCATGGTCAGACTTTTAACCCAAGGGTGTGACTCCAAAGCCAGAGCTCTACTTCATTAATGCGTTTGCCTCTAGAACACATGGATGCTAGACATTCTGATTCTTTTTTGTAATCAAGTCATATGACATATGTCAGTCATCAATCTTAGCAATAAGGCCAATAGAGTAAGAAGAGGACATAAAACTGAGCACCGAGGAACTCTGACCTGTGTGTGTGTGTGTGTGTGTGTGTGTGTGTCTACGTGTTTATCTAAGGTGGGGGGTCTTGTTCTTTATTTCAAAAGTACACTTTGTCAATTTTCATGATCAATTATATATTTGTACCTTTTTCTTTTGTTTCCCAAACAGAACACCTTAAAATAGAGTACATTTCAAACCAGTAAAGCACACAATGGAGGCCTAACAGATTCCACAGAAACCTCAACAAATAAGGGGGTTGGGTGTGCAGAATGGAATTATAAAATATGCAGCTCATAGACTGAAGAGAATGAAAGAGAAAGTACTCACAGACAGATGGGTGGCCAGTGTTCCCCACCTCAAAAGAAGCAGAGTTAAAAAAAATTCTACATATCCATATCTATATATCTGATCTATCTCTATATCTGATCTCTCTATCTCTACCTATTACCTATCTATCTATCATCTATCATTTATCTATCTACCATCTATCTATCTACCTATCTTTTGTTCTTAGATTGTTCAAGATTCATATCAGATTTGCAGATACAAAGCAAAATGATAAGATTCATTTGGGGGTGGTTGCTTCAAGTACAGGAGAGAAAGATGAGGTAGATTTCATCTGTTCAAATCATGGGCAAAAACCTCTATTTTTTCTTAATGCAGTATGGGGCATGTAATCCATTCTGTGAGTAAGTAGGGAAATAAAGGGGAAACAGCTTTTCTCTTGATTCAGGTAACACTTTATTGATTTGTTTGATAGCTTCTGAAATGAATGAATGAATGAATGAATGAATGAAATGAATGACCTAAGGTATATTAAACTAAAATCCTGAAATGCACTTACTCCTTTCCTGGAAATCTTCCTGAAATCACCTTTCTCATTTGGCTAGTGTTTGATACAGAGCAATGGGATTTCTTGTGGTGAAGACTTTTCCTAAAATAAGTAGGCTCTTCATAAATTAGGCAGATCTGACTTTTTCATCTTAAGGTCAATGGTCTTCAAAGTGTGGTGGATGATCAACATCAGCATACTCTGCAATCCTGTTAGATAGGCAAATTTCTCAACCCCTTTCCCCCACCAGATCTATCAAATCAGAAACTCTGGAGGTGAAGCCCAGCAATCCATGTTTTAACAAGCTTCCAGATGATTCTGATGCCCACTAAAGATTAAGAATCACTGCATTTTAGGCAGTGATGTCATCTTCCAAATGTGAGGGACAAAGTCTATCAACCACAGATGATATAAAGGAATGCATCACTCTCCCAGTATTTTAAGTAATCCAGACATCAGATGCAATCCTGGATAGGAAAAACCACAAATGGACTGTGATTAACTTTCCACCACCATGTGCAGGGTAGAATGGGTGCTCAAATGAAAATTAAATTGAGTGGGAGAAAAATAAAATATTGCTTCTTGCACATCTAATTTTGTAGATTGAGATTGTACCTGCCACACTGTATTGCCACTCCTATTTATTAGTCATTAAATCTGCTGAGCCCTGTACTTGTCATTAAATCATGGCAAATCCCATCTTGCTACTGCAAAACAAAACAACAAAACAATGTATGAATCTGATGGTGAGTAAGTGACCTGATCATTAGGAATGCATATTGTGGTGACGTAAATGCTGATATTTCATTAAAAAAACACATCCGACCTTCAATTACAAATCTTTCCTGGGCTTTCATTTTAAATGTAACAACATGTCCCCTCTTCCTAATCCTAGGTCTTTTTTTTTTTTTAAAGATTTTTTATTTATTTATTTGAGAGAGAGAGAATGAGAGAGAGCAAGCACATGAGAGGGGGAGGGTCAGAGGGAGAAGCAGACTCCCTGCCGAGCAGGGAGCCCGATGCGGGACTCGATCCAGGGACTCCAGGATCATGACCTGAGCCGAAGGCAGTCGCTTAACCAACTGAGCCACCCAGGCGCCCCCTAATCCTAGGTCTTACTGACATTTTCCTTAGTATGGAGAAGATACCATCATTTCCCTTTGTGATTTTTACCTGTCAATGCATTTAGAAAAATGCAATAAAATATTAAGGTATTAATTTGATGACATGGACAGAAGTAACCTCCCTTCCCTCAAACCTCAACCATCCAAAGATATAGCCTTGGCCAAGTTTTTTGAAAACTCCCAAGGAACTCACTCATAGGAAGTGCTTCTCATCATAAAAATGACAATAACAAGTCACAAATTTTTGTTGTGTTTTGCAGCACCTAAAGTTTCCCCCTATTTTTTTTTCCCTCAGTTAATCACACTAAAGCCCTGTATCATCATTCACATTTTACAAATGAGAAATCTGTGATTTGAAGAACTTGTTAAAGTATCTTCTCTAAGATTGAAAAGTTAATGGGGCAGAGCCAAGCAAGCCCTCCTTAGAGAAACCTGGTTTCCATGACTATGTCCTATTCTTCACAGCCCGAGTACTTGGACTATCACTCTAAGTGTTCCAGTTACCTACTCCTGCATAACAAGCCACCCACACCTAGGGAGGTAAAACAGCTACCATTACTTTTTAGTATTTCTCATGTTTCTATAAGTTGATTGGGCTCAGATAGAAGGTTCTTACACAGGGTCTCTTGTTTGTCACACAATGACTGGTGTTGGAGTCATCTTCAGAGCTTCTTTACTTACATGTCTGACACTTCAGTTGAAAAAATATAAATAGATGGAGGCCAGAATAGCTGGAGCTTCCCAGACATTTCTCTATATTTCTATATCTCTCTCTATGGTCTCCCCATGTGGTCTGTCATATATGCGGCTTCAGTAGCCAGATTTCTTCCAGAATAGTTCCATGCTCCAAATGTGCATGTCTCAGAGAGAAAGTGAGCTAGGCAGACCTAGAATCACCTTTTATAATCTAACCTCTGAAGTCAGCAAGTGTCATTTCCTCCATCTTGTGTTTGTGAGAGCCATGTCGATAATGCCAGCTCCTATTCAAGGGGAGGAGAATTCACTCCACTTCTTGATGGGAAGAATGTCAAATATTTTACAGACAAATAAGAGCACCATAACATGTAATTGGGCCAAGTAAAAGCAGCTATAAAGAGTTGTCTCTCCATTAAAAAAAAAAAAAAAAAAAAGGAATTTAAGAATGTATCTACTTGGATCCTAGCCTAAGGTAAAAATATTCTCCAAATTTCTACAAGTGTTTTGAGCTAATTTCTACAAGCATTTTGAGCTAATTTGTGGTTATTCTCTTCATTTTTCCACAGATATTGGAAATTCTTCTTCCTCTTACCTCTCCTAGACCAAAATTATAAAAATGACAAGCAATTATGAGACTCTAGACCAAGATTTCCTTAAAATGGTAACTATGGGAAAAAAGCAATTATAATATTTCCCATGTGTGAGAGTAAGCTCTAAATAAATCCATACTGCATGAAATCATTGCTTAAGACATTATATAAAACATTTATAACCTTAGATCCTTTTCTGACCCAAATCAGTCAGGTTATTACCCTCTTCCTTCCCCCTAAGAGACTCCACCTTTATTCTTTGGAGCAGTTGAACTATAGATGTGCTGGAGTTGAGACATGTGGGAAAACAGAGAATGGACATGGAACCTAAGACTAACCACATGAGGAGTAAGTGTCTATTTGCCAGGCATATGCCACTCCAGTCCCACTCGGGCAGGAGTTGGTAGTATCTTCTGGAAAAAGAGAAAGACCCCTGAGTAAAGACCTTCAGATTGACCTTTGAGTGTCTCTGAGTCAAAAGCTGGTCCAAAGCAATTACCTTGTTTTAAAGACCATGTCTGCACACTGTGCTTCCAAATAGCGTTTTAGTACCTGGCTCTTAAGTAAGAATGACTGTCAGCCATTTGAAGAAAGTCTTTGACAGAGGAGAAAGAATCCCAAGCAAACAGAAATGGAGAACTATAGATAATCCTGAGCTCAGATCTGCTATGTACTAGGCAGTTTTCAAAGTACTATCAAGGCTAGGTAGCTCTTACTTTTGCAGTAAACTTGAAAGTGGCCATCATCTCAACCCCATCTAGCAAGAAGAAGACTGAGGCACAGAGTGACTTGCTCACAGTCATCCAGCCAAGGTCATTAGAGAGGGGACTTACAGTCCCTTCCCCCAATGCTCTGTGAATTTTGCTTTATGACTCTATCCCATGTCCACCTCTTCCTTTCTAATTTTCTTGCAGTGATTGTATTTTTGAAATAATTAATACATTATGTAGTATCCTGTTTTCTAATTGCCTATGCAGAACAACTCAGCTCTTTATCATGTCTGCATACAATGTTGGGGTTCAAGAGTGTATTTAGAGTTTAATTAGTTATTCTATTACAATAGAATAACTTATGTCATTTTACTTCTTTAACTGATCCAGGCTGGAAAAGATACCATTTTCTCAGCTTTCCAGGGAAATCTGGCCATGAGGTTTTATTTAATTAACCTTGCCCATTATATGCAGATTAAACCTTCCACTTTTCTAAGAGAATAACAAAAAGAGTCCTCTTGGGGATTAGTGAAGCTAGGTAAAGGGCTTAATTGCTCCAGTGGTAAAGCAGGTGACTTTTTCCCCCTCAAAGAAAATAGATCTTGTTCTTCACAGTTGATGGGAAAAAAATATAACGAGAGAAAAAAAAAAATCTTTGTGGCTGGAAGTAGCATTTTAGTTTAGCAGCAAGCAGATGTCTCTCTTCTGAATAATCTCAGGGACCAAGAAAAGAAGGATCCCCCTGCAGGAAGTAATTAAAACTTGGCAGTAGGGATATAGGCAGACTTTTTAAACTCTAAACCAGAATTATGGGCCAAATCTCTTGGATATAACTTGAGACAGAGGTTAAGATTCACTGTAAATTGTAGCGGTCAATACTGCACTTGAATCTCCCTGGAATTTTTGAGAGAAGATCTATGTTTGTCTTCAAGAAATGTTGATGGTTTTGTTGACCCTAAGGAATAATCATTTCAGTTATGATTATTTTAAATCATATATGTAAACTCAATTCTCTTTATCACCTTAATGGTCAGGGAGAGGAAGCACCTTCCAGTTTAGCAGGACATGGTATATGATTGCCTTCCAACAGCACCAAGGTTGAAATAAAACCTTAGGAGTTCAACACAGAAAAACTAATTTCTTATGTTTCTGTAGCACTTTCAAATTTGCCAAGTGTTTTGTCACTATTACCTTGATTAATCATCAAAAGAATCTTGTGAGCTCAATCTAGAACAACCCTAAATTAAGTCAGTTATCAATGAAGAAAACTTTGAACTGGTTATAGCATTGCCAATGTAATATAGGGAAAAAAAGATACTCATTTAAATTTGAATTGGTGGTTAACTAATAAGTGTTTTTTTTAATAAGTATGTCCCATGTAATATTTGGGACATATCTATAGTAAAAATGTTTTGTATTTCTTGCTGAAATTCAATTTTAATCAGGGTTTCTCTATTGATCTGGCAGCCTTAAGCTACAACAAATGAACAAATGTGATAAATATATTTTAAAAAGAAAAGAAAATATTTGCTCAGTATGCCTTTAGTAGAATGTCCCTTCTTCACTCCTAAGTAGTGTGATTAAGATCAAAAGCTGGGCATGGTATGGACCTAGCCAATCAGAGGGTTTCATCATCCTGGCCTGAGTGATTACTCAGTGATAAACACGTGACCCAAGCTAAACCAAATGGAGAATCCCCTCTACCCCTAAGACTTTTGATGAAATTTGATGAGATGACCTTTTCTTTGTCTCTCATTGGATTGCTATGTCAGAATAATTGAAGATTTTTTTTTAGATTGATGTATAGTTAATGGAAGCAATATGAGAGTCCACTGATAGATGAATGGATAAAGATATGGTATGTATACATGGAATATTAGCCACAAAAAAGAATGAGACTTTGCCATTTGCAACAACATGGATGGACCTAGAAGGTATTATGCTAATTGAAATAAGTCAGACAAAGAAAGACAAATATCATATGATTTCACTGATAGGTGGGATCTAAATAACAAAACAAATGAGCAAACAAGCCAAAAAACAGACTTCTAAATAGAGAACAAACTGGTGGTTGCCAGACGGGACATGAGTCGGAGGAAAGGATAACATAAATTTAGAACTGCTTTGGGGGTTTCTGAAAATAAAGCCAGCTCAGAGAAAAGGAGATATAGCAGAAAAACAGTGTTCTTGTGAAATTATTTGAGCCTCTCATTCCAGCTAGACTTAAACCCAAGTACACCTCCTAGGTGTTTAAGTTGGGATTTTGTCACTTGAAGCCACAAGATTTCTTTTTTCTTTTTTTTTTTTTTTTAAGATTTATTTATTTATTTTAGAGAGAGAAGGAGAGATCATGAGCAGGGGCGGGGTGAGGGGGGAGTGTGTCAGAGGGAGAGAGTTCTCAGGTAGACTGCTTGCTGAGTGTGGAGCCCATTGCAGTGCTCAATCTCACGACCCTGAGATGAAGACCTGAGCCGAAATCAAGAGTTCCACACTTAAACAACTGAGCCACCCAGGCACCCTACAGCCACAAGATTTCTGATTCACATTCTGAGATATGTCAGTCCCTTCCTAGGTTGCCTTAAATCAGACCTTCCTGACATTCAGGCTTATACATGTAGCCTTTCCTGCCTTCTTCTGACTTTTACCTCTATCCCTCAGTCCTGGGGACAGTAAACTACCAGAATAGGATGCCCCAGAAGTGTGAGCTTTTCTGAGGCAGAAATCTGAAGATGATGGAAATGAGCTCTCCTCAAACCAAACTAGCTGCCTGGCCTCTATACAGTTTCCAAATTATTCAGACAGGTCAACTAACTTTTTCTGTAAAGGGCCAGAGAGTAAATATTCTCAGCTTTGTAGGCTGTATGATCTATGTTGTGATAAATCAACACCGTTGTTGTAGTGTGAAAGCAGCCAGAGACAGTAAGTGTTCCGATACAAGTTTATTTACTAAAACAGGCAATGACCCAGATGTGGCAGTAGCCAGAGTTTGCTGACCCCTGACTAAGAGCAGTGTCAAGTATCAGATAGGTATACTCAGATGATCAAAAAATTCCCATTGTAATCACTCAGTCACTTCTGAGACAAGTGAGAGTTTTAGATTTTTCAGTTTATCTCCTGGGCCATGTACAGAGACAGGCACAGCCCCAGATAGGCCAATTTATATATCTTCTTAGTTTTTGCTTTTGGGATGTGTGGACTTTTATCCAAGTTTATATAAGAAATATATTTTTATGTACATTTAAGTGACAAAATGCCCCATTTAAAACAACTATTTCCCAGCATGGGCCTTTGAAGATATTGCCTAGACATTGACTTTTCTAAGGCTTTCATGTACTGTTTTTATTTAATGTTTATCCTATATTGTTTATCCTTGATTGTTCTTCAAGACTGCTTATTATTCAAGATAAGGGAATATAGACTCTAACCTTCTTTTGGTGAAATGGCAAAATTATGGAAGTGTGGATAGGATCAGAAACATTACAGAAATATTTTCTAAAGGGAAAACATTAATTTTATTAGAATTTGAACAAATGTTTCATTTTAATATTTTAACAAGATAGTATGGTGGTGTAGCACAAACAAAAGAGAAAGCAGCCAAAAATGTGTAAAATAAATATAATAAAGTGGAAGAAATGTGTATGGAAATGAAAGACCTAAACTTTAAAAACATGGATTTAAAATATGCACAACTATAAAACAAAAATTTAATGCTTATGCTATCCTAACCATAGACACATTCTTTAGCAAAACTTTAAAAGTCAGAAGTGTATTTTGTAGTATTGGACATCTTCTTTCTAGCTTTTCCACAGAAATAGAGATTGCTTATGCAAGTCAATCTTACACTTGAAAAAAAAGTTTAAGCACAGAGAAATAAATATTCTACTTAATATGCAGAAAATAACATCTGTCACAAACAACAATACAAACAACAAATAGTACTGGGGGTATAAGCATCTTTAAATATATTATCCCAGGGGCACCTGGGTGGCTCAGTCGTTAAGCGTCTGTCTTTGGCTCAGGTCATGATCCTGGGATCGAGCCCCGCATCTGGCTCCCTGCTCGGCAGGAAGCCTGCTTCTCCCTCTCCCACTCCCCCTGCTTGTGTTCCTTCTCTCACTGTCTCTCTCTCTGTCAAATAAATATATAAAATCTTAAAAAATAAAAAAATAATAAATATATTATCCCATAGACAAGGGAGATTATTTTGTGGATGAAGAAATAATTCATTCAACAACTATTTATTGTATGACTACTTTGTAATGAGTGCTAGGAGTAGAAACACAGAGGACAAGATGAGCCTCCAATGAATACAGTTCAAGAGTAAAATAGGCAAGTGGAAAACAATTACAATGCAATGTGGAAAAATATTAAAATAGAGAGTGATGTAAAAAATATGAAATCAAGTCCAAAGGAAGCTAGGAAGGTTTCCCACAGGAAGTAATGTCTAAATTGAGTCCTGGGGTAACGGGACCTGGCCAGGAATGGATGGGAGAATGATACACAGAGAATAGCATGCACAAAGGTGAGAGACAAAAGAGAATGTGCAACAATAAAGAGGATAAAAATAGTGTGATATAGCTCTGGTTATGTGCCAATGATGTGGGACTCATGCAAGGTTGTGACAACTGATGCAATTGATAATGTCCAATCATGAAGGGTCTCATATGCCATGCTCAAAACTTTAAAAAGTTGGAATCATCAAAACTATCTTTTTAAGCAGTATTATAATGATATGGCCATATCTAAATTTGTGGCAGCACTGGGCCAATGAGTAGCAATGGCCAGAAATGAGAGCCTGTAGTAAGGCAGTAATAGTGGTGGCCAATTCAGTGTCATTTATGGGAAAGAGATGACCAATTCTGGTGTATGACGTGGAGAATAAAAGAGAGTGACAAAGATTTGTAAATTTTAGTCCCATGTTCTATATACCTAAATAAATGCTTCAAACAAGAGTAGGCTGGAAGTTAATTGTGGACAAAATGCTGCTGTATCTGAGATCATAACTGGAGTTTTAAAACACTCTGTAGAAAACTGTAGCCTAAAGTAACACAAACGTTGGAATATTTTAAGAATGGTGCTTTTTTTGTCACCTGTCTAGCTACAGCCAGTGTATGAGTTTCCTAGAGCTGCTATAACAAAGCACCACAAACTGGGTTTAAACAAGAGAAACTTATTCTCTCACAGTTCTGGAAGCTAGAAGTCCAATGAAATCAAATTGTCCAGAGGGTTGGTTTCTTCTGGAGAGTCTGAGGGAGAATCCGTTCCAGGCCTCTCTTCTAGCTTCTGGTGGTTGCCAGCCTTGGGGTTTCTAAGCTTATAAGCACATCACTTCCATTTGCCTCTGTCTACCCAGGGTATTCTTCCCCATATCTTCTCTGTTTTCAAATGGCATCCTCCTTTCTGTGTGCCTCTGTGTCCAAATTTCCCTCTTAAAAGGACACTAGTCATTAGACACCCTAATCCACCATGATTTCATCTCAAGTTGATTACATCTGCAAAGATCCTTTTTCCAAATAAGATCATAATCATAGGTTTCTGTTGGAGATGAATTATTTGGGGGGTACACTATTCAACCCAGTCCAGGAAAGAAAAAGTGTTTAGGTATCAGGATGTCTTATCTTTGCAGAAGCTACACAAAGATCTTTTACAACCCATTTATCCCTCTGGTGCAGACAAATGAAAGCTTCCTAGTCTATCATTGTGGTAGATGGCATTAATGACCTCACTTATTTCCTCCATGACTTTGTATTTCTTCCCACTAAAGAGGTGAAGTTTAGTTTTTCTCCTCATGACTTTGGATATGGCCAAACAGAATATTTGTTTTGGCTGGTAGAATATTGTGGAAGTGACAGTGTCTAAGTTTTGAGCCTAGGAGTTAAGAGTTCTTATACATTTCTGCTTGTGTCCCGTTGCTTCTGCCATCGTGATAAGAGCATGCCAAGGCTTATTATTGCTTTTAGAAAGGGATTAGAAGCATGCGATACAGAGCTGAGATGAGCCCAACCGAGTTCCACCTAGATCTGCCCACCCACAGATGACCCCAAATGATCCACAGATCCATAGATATAAATGGTTGTTGTTTGCAGCAATCACTAGTTGATACAGCCCTTCTAATGATTTTCATAATGATAACATATGTTTACACAATATATTTCTTCTATGAATGCCATCGATTTATAGTTGAAAGAGGGTATGTAAGAAATCAGGAGGAACCCAATAATAATGCAAAAATAATTAACATTTATTGAAGGTTTATCCTATGTCAGATGCTTTGCTGAGCACTTTACATGAGCCATTACAGCAATCTTATGAAGCAAGTTGAATAGAAACAAATAAAAGGAATGTTGGATTCATGTTTCTACCTGCTTTCAACAGCTTCACAAAGAGCTGGCTCATCAAAAGAACAGAGGGTGAGTTGGGCAGGCTTCTCTTTTCTAAGAAGGTCACCTTCCTGACCAAGAGGTTCCATGTCATGCACACCCCTTCTCTGTTGATATGTGGAGCATTGTGGGGGCAGAGACCTTGCAGTGGAGCACTCACTATGGATCATCCAACCCAGGGCCCACACACAAAGAAATCTGTGCTCTGCTGTAACAAGTGGCATGGTGTTAATGGTATGTGTGTGCCCATGCCTACTTTCTCAATAGAAGAACTGTTGCTATCCCATTTTATAGATGAGGAAATTGAGGCTCAGATAGTTTAAGTCAATATCACATCACTACGTCACTACAAGGGCTGGAATTTGAACCTAGGTCTCTCTGACTCTGAAGCCTGTACTCCTAATCACTATTCCATCCTCCTTCTCCCTGTGAATAACTGTTGGCTTTGCCTTTTATGTAAGGTTCAGTAGCCTATCTGCACTCCACTTACCAGTCCCTCAGCAATCTCCATAGCCAAATACCCATACCCCAACCTCCACCCCCAACCTCCACTCAAGCTATCCTAGCCAAATAGAGCATGTCATCCCCAGAAAGCCCTGACAATATTGTGGTTTCATAATCAAAACAAATGATCTATATAGTCTTAAGCCATTAAGTTTTGGGGTGATATTTTACGCATCAATAGCAAATGGAATATCAGCTTTTCATTGTTTATTTTAGCATCACCCAACACAACAAATATTGTAGGATTAAAATTCCAGGAATAATATTGGCAATAAAAACTGAACATTGGAAAATTTGAATTTTGTTTTCTCCAATTGTATTACTTGTTTTGTTTGTTTGTTTGTTTGCTTGTCTGTTTGATGGTTTGGTTAATTGGTTCATTTTTGTCTTGTACTTTGGGGAAAATTACAAAATAAAAATTGGTTACATTCTCCTATACTTCTGCATGAGCTTGGGCACATTTTTCTGAGTTTTCAAAATATACTCATTAAAATAAAGATTGTTGGGGCGCCTGGGTGGCTCAGTCATTAAGCGTCTGCCTTCGGCTCAGGTCATGATCCCAGGGTCCTGGGATCGAGCCCCGCATCGGGCTCTCTGCTCGGCAGGAAGCCTGCTTCTCCCTCTCCCACTCCCCCTGCTTGTGTTCCCTCTCTCGCTGTGTCTCTCTCTGTCAAATAAATAAAAATCTTTAAAAAAAATAAAAAATAAAAAAATAAAATAAAATAAAATAAAGATTGTTTTTCTTGAAACTTAAAAAGAGCCAAACCATTACTATTTGAAATGTCAAGAACACATGAACAAAAAATAGGTCCTCTTTCTTAGCAAACATTGGAAGTCTTAGTTACCTGAGTTGATTAGCAGATTTCAACTCTAAACCAGGAGAAGAAGCTAAGTAGGTTTTCATCACTGAGACACTAAAAAGGTGTGATAGACTGAGCCAGCTGTATTTTGCAAGCTGTTGCAAATAGTCACATATTTTTGATGTGGCATAGTCTCAATGCTTATTGCACAGCATTACTTCTTTTAACTGAAAATATTCCCAAATGTCTAATTTTATTTTTATAAATATTCCTATCATTCATAAAATAAATAATTCTACACATTCTTATTAAGTTTGTAGTTTTGCTGTATTATTTGAAATAGAAAAGTTGTTTCCAAACAACTCTAAAATGTAACACATGGAAACTAACCTTTATTATGTAACTATTATGCAGCAGGAAATGTACATATATCACTTCTTTCCATACCTTCCCAAATCCTATAAGAATGTGATAATCTTGCCTTACATAGCAGATAAAGGAGGCTCAGAGATATTATCTGTTCTAGCCTCACCAAACTTATAAGTGAAGAAAGGAAAGGATTCTTACTCAGGTTTTCTTGTTTAAGATGCCACTTTCTTTTCTCAGGACTCTGTGCCCTTCAACTTGCATTCCGTCCTGAACTTTCTTCAGTGAGAAGCAAATAAATAAATATTCTTTATGCTTCTTTTTTTCTGATTTATTATCCCACTGTTAAGGCTATAAAATGTTCAGATATTAAATTTTCACTACTATAATTTGTATCTTGTTCTCTCATATAGAAATGCAAAGTTGGAAGGAATCCTAAAGGCCATCTCTTCAATTTTTTTGAGCTAAGGAAAGAGCTCTGCATCACTCTCTATAAGTGGTTGGCTCCTTCTGCTTTGAACATTCCAAATTCTATTTTCAAGGTGTCTAGTGCATTTGGAAGGCTGCTTAGAAAATGTTTCCTCATATTGGTCTGAATGTGCCTTCTGTATTTTTTTTTCTCATGGTTCTTGCTTTCTGGAATTAGCTTAGACTGATATCTGCCTGAATTCTTCTATAGCACAAAATAGAAATGTAAGAACAACTCAAGACTCAGATGAAACAAATTTCATTAATTTTGCTACCATTATCTTTCTTTCCAAAATCACTGTCTTGGTTTCTCTACTTTCCATGATCTAGTCAAAGCCAACCTCCCAGGCTTATCTCCTACTCATCTTTTGACCAATACTTGAGGTCATTCACTATTTCCCAAACATGGCTTACATATTTTGGCCTTTCTCTTACCTCTTTTACCAGTGTCCTTGCTATTATTCCATACCGTGCCTGTCAGAATCATGCCCACAAATCAAAAAGTCTTTTAAAACCCCTACTTATCCACTCAGATTATCTGCGTCCCATTAAGCGAATATGATTTTTCCTCTTGTTTAAACGTCCATAGAATTTGTATTCATTTTAAGGAACATAAAACGATCAACATTTTGTAAACAACTATGTGTTCTTCACTTAAATCCACTGACAACAGACTAACAATAGAAACACTATCTCGCAATGCTTGACACGGAGCCTTGCACTTAAAAGAGTACTTGCCAGAGGGCGCCAGGGTGACTCAGTCCGTTGAGAATCTGACTTGATCTCAGGTCAGGTCTGAATCTCAGGGTTGTGAGTTCCAGCCCCACACTGGGCTCTATGCTGAAGTGGAGCTTACTTAAAAAAAAAAAAAAAAAAAAGAGTACTCAGCAAATATGTAATTGATGGACTTTGCTGAGGTAAGTTCACTAAAATTTAAAAACAAAAACAAAAATATGCTTTAGGCAAGAAGGAAAAGAGCTGTAGCAGATTATCACTCTCCAGTTAGATTTTTTGCTATTGTTGAATTAGCTGGTTGTGCTGGTTACTTTTTTTTTTTTAATTTTATTATGTTATGTTAATCACCATACATTACATCATTAGTTTTTGATGTAGTATTCCATGATTCATTGTTTGTGTATAACACCCAGTGCTCCATTCAGTACATGCCCTCTTTAATATCCATCACCAGGCTAACCCATTCCCCCACTCCCTCCCCTCTAGCTGGTTGTGCTGGTTTCTTTCTAATCATTCCCCTAATGCCTAACACACATCCTCTCTTCATCCTTCTCTGCCTTGCCCAATGGCTGCTCCACGGTGTCCACCTTCACTGGTTCTAGTAATACTGTCTTTTACCCTTTTTCCTTCAATTCTAGTGGTGGCAATAGCCTTTATTACAAGAGTTACATCATTGCTTTATTTTTTTATTTTTTATACCGCAGCCCACACTTTTGAAAGTAGTCCTTTCATTAATGTTTTTTATTTGAACCATTTGAATGATGTTTGAACAATGATTGATATGTTAATTAAATTAGTAAATTTGGGGGGAAAAAAAGACATCTTTTCTACTACTGAGAGAAGTGCCAGAAAAATCACCCCATGTTAAGACATGGGATTTTTTTCCCCTTACAAGAAGATAGCTAAACCCCTCAGAAGTGCTAAAGCCCCATGAAGATAATTATCTAAAGATAGGCCCAGGACATTTCCTAGGGCAGCTTAATGGTCAGCAACAGGGAAGTTACAATGGTAAAAGCTCCCAACCTCCATCTCAAGACAATCTATAAACAAGGTCTGTAATACGTCAAAGAGGAAGGCTTCAATTAGTGGCAATCCAATTCAATTGTTTGAGAAAGAGAGGAGCAGGATTTGTGGGTGTAAAAACATCAAAGGAGGAGAGTCTGGAGCCTGCATTGAACGGAGGGTGGGCTGAGGGAAAACAGCAGGCAGGGACAGAAGTGAGATCTGTACCAGAATAAAGTAACCAAATCAGTAACTTACATCCTGAGTGTGTCATGTTGACATATTTTTTCCTAATGGCCCAGAAGTACCAAGGCCAGTGGGCAGAGCCAAGCATATCCTACCATTTCCGCAAGTAGTTTCTGAGACCCGGAAATAGGGAAAATAGCCACATGGAGAATGGCATCCACAGCAGTGCTAGTCTTTCATACCTTTGAGCCCTTGGAGTGCCCTGCCTCAACAACTATATTACCCTAGAGAGGACATACCTAATTCACTCCCTTATTCAATTTTATGTCCAATCAGATGACCACAGGAAGGTGTTGTTTCAGACTTTAACTCACCATCATTTACGTGCCAGTCCCTGGAGAAGGAGAAAGGAACATTTGGGTCCATTATGCCAGGAACAGAAGAGTAGTTCCATTTGTTGCAGAAGGAAAGTATAAACTAAAAACTGTTTATAAAGTAACTGCCATTAGAAGTAACTGAATCCAATCCCTTGCTGTGTCTACATATAGTATTTCTTAAACATCCATTTCATTAGGAGTAAGTCTGGAGCGTCCCCAGACGTCTTATACTCAAAGTCTCCTCCTCTTTTTTGAACTGATTTCCTTCAGTTCCAAAATCACCATTCTGTATATCTAGATCTCTTCTTAAGGAAATTTCAGATATGAGAAGGAAGAGTGAACTCTTAAAAAATCATGAAATCATAACCTTCAGCATTCCTCATAGGTCTTAAACTTATTTCATGAATCTGTTAGGTTACTGTTTTCCATATTTTCTCCTAATAATAGAGTTGGTAACATTTTTTTTCTGGAAGATTTGAAGGGGTTACGATAGGAGGAACTGAAGGCATCTGGGACCCTCAAGGGAGTAGATGGGATTAAGAGTTTTCATCCTTATTCTCAAGAACTATGCCATTGTCATTGTGCCATTTTTTGAAATAGAGGCTGCATTATTTCCTGAAGGAAGTTGCATAACATCAGCAAACATCCTGCTGAAAGTCTGTTTGTACAGTACCATTTGTTTGAACTTTTTGATAAATTAGGGAAGAATATTTAAATACAGAAAAGGAAGCTATAATTCCACTTCACTGCAGTCCCTGTAATTTCTACTAGAAACAGGCTCTCCCTTTGCTGGAATGGATGACTGTAGGGATTCCGTAATCTGCTTTGGGCACCGTTGGCATGGTATCTCTTTCTGATCACTGAGTGGGAAGTGCCGGCCCTGGGCTTCAGGATCACACAGAGAATTGAAGAGTTTCCTTCTTGAAGCCAAGTTGGAGGGAGAGCCACTAATACATGGATACGTCGTGAGAAATAAAAGCCAAGGGAAAAGGCCTGGACTGCCCTCTGCTCTTTGTCTTCCCACAATTTCCATCTCACTGTGATTAAAGGAAACAAAGCACAGTCTGGAAGCATCCTATCTGGCAACTGCTAACTGCTACATCTCTCAGGAGAACGTGGGTAACACTTTGTACGGGAGAAGCCATAACCTGTCTCAGTTTACAAATCCCAGGAGGCTGTTAGCAGTTAGTCACTCCATGCAGAATTGAATCTTACTGCAGCGGGGTGAAGAAGCAACCACGAGCCTTATGCAGACAGTAGCAATTATCTCCAGCCCACAGGAGCTTTGGAGGTGTCCCCATCAGCTGGTGGAAGCCTCCAGGGTTGCTTTGAGGTTCTCTTCTCCACTCCAACTCTACGACTGACATTTCCAGCTTTTTCTCCGTTTGTGTTGAACTTTCATGTCCTCTGCTCTCAAAGGGACCAGAGTTGACCGAGAACTATTCATAGCAAGTGGGTTGTGCGAGAGGCACAAGCACATCACATCAGATCATTTTCAGTCTCTAAAAGAAGGACATATTCTCAAGATGTAAACTGTGAACACATCTAAATCTGCTTCTCATGGTGAGGGCCTATTTTAAGATGTATAGTTAGTATTTACTCATTAGCATAAATAAACATAGCTCTATGTAAATCAGCACGCGTTCGCATACATAAGCTCTATCAGAGCTTCTCTTTTAAAGCCTGGCTTAGAGATTTACTCATTGCAAAACCTTGCATCCCGATGAAATTCAGAATTGAGAGACTGTGCTTAAAACTCAGAAATATATTCTTTCTAATAAAAAAGGACTAGCCAGTTAATTTCAAACTTGGCAAGTGTGAACTTGTCTAGTATTTCCCAGATCCATCTATTTTCATTAATTCTTGATTTGGTATTACCTGGCCCAGGATTTAAAGAAAAAGAGCAAGGATGAAGGTATAAAATTATCTTTCTTGGTGGTTTTTAACTGCCTAATCTCTGAGATAAAGCTTTCAAGAACCCAGGTTCTTGGGTCAAGGTCAAATTTTGTAAATTCACATAGTAGGCGGCAGCCTATATGATATGATTATAGGAAACGAAAAGCCCTCCCTCTTCTCGGGATGTAAGCTATTTCCCTAACAATATTGCCACATTACTCCACTGGACATGTTTTTTTCAAGCACTTTACCCTGGGAGGTTTTATATACAAGAAATTATCACTTGGGAGAAATGAGGGATGTGAAAGAATAATAGATAATAGATAGATAGATAGATAGATAGATAGATAGATAGATAGATAGATATGAAAGAGATGTAAAGAAAAAATCTAAAATTTGGGGAGCAGTCAGGAAACAACCTGAGGTTAAAGAGAGATTTGGTCATGGTTTAGGTCAAAATAGAATTTAAAAATGATTCAGAGGTGCTAAAAACATAATCTGTTTCTAGTTTTGCTTAAGATTCGTTCTTACTTGGGTTCTTAATTAAAACCAGCAAAGGGATAATGTTGCTATTTCTCCAGGGTCTACACTAACAAAGAGACAGTTCTGATGCTCTGCCTAGGGGAATACAAAACTTGGAGATTCTCTGTGGAATTGTTTCCCCAGTTCCTTCCGGGAAAGACAGAGCTGGGGTCCTGGTATCAGATAATAGGCTTACATTGTCTCATTTAGTGGTCACCCTGTGACAGAGACTCTCCTTGACCAAACTTTTGTCAGGTTCTTCTGACTCTATTTTCAACTAAGATTCATCCTGTCCTTGACCGGTCCAGCACAAAGAATCCTACTAGACATGCCCCATCTTTGACATCTGATCTCCCTTGATACTTGATTAAGTTCTTTATTACACCCCCAACTTCTGCCTTTGATTTCCAAATCCTTGGCCTGTCTTTCACAAGAATCATGTTAGGTCAGGGGCACCTGGGTGGCTCAGTTGGTTGGGTGTCAGCCTTTGGCTCAGGTCACTATCCCCAAGGCCTGGCAGAGTCCCATATCTGGCTCCCCGCTCAGGGGGAAGTCTGCTTCTCCCTCTACCCCTACCCCCACTCATGCTCTGTCTCTCTCTCAAATAAAAAAATAAAAACTTAAAAAAAAAAAAAAACATATTAGGTCAGTTTAGCAAGAATCCTCCTAACCGTTGACATCTTCTCTTAGTAATTTTCAATCCCTTGACTCCTTATGATACTTCTTGGCTATAAATACCCAGCTGTCTTTGTTGCATTGAGACTTGGACTCTCTTTCTCCCCTATTGCCATACCCCATCACAATGGTCTTAAATAAAGTCTTCCTTACATTTTGACAAGTGTCAGTGATTTGTCTGTAACACTTGAATCAAGTATCTCAGCAAATAACAGAAATCAGCATGAAAAGTAAATAAACTAAAATTTAGGGTAATGACATAAGACTGTCAAAGTACCCCTCTTCCCTTATCAAACTCTGTGCCCTCTGTCATCCTTTAAAAAGAACAGCATTTCCCTGGGATCTACCATTTGGAGCGTCCTCACCTACGCAGGAGTTTTATAGTGTACTATTTTATTTTAATAGTCAGCCAAAATTGACTATTAAAACACACTAGCACATTAAGATCATTGCTGCACTGCTGGGGAAAAACAAAGAAGAAGAAGGAAAAAGAAAAACATCTTCTGACCATTGGCACAAAGTAGGTCAACCTAGTAATGGAAACCATGACGGAGCAAAAGCAAAATATCTTTGCTTACATTTAGGAATAATATGTGAAAAGGGTAGTCTTCTAAAGCAAACATCAAGAAACAGAGAGCTCTAGTTCCATCAGGTAAATTCCAACTAAGTATTCACACTTAGAACTGACATACCTAGAGCTGCTTAGAGGGAAAGAGGACATGAGGGAAAGGTAAAAATAAAACAAACAAACATAAAACTCTCCCTTTCTTATACTATTATTAGATCTGATTTCAGGAAAAACCTTCGGTTATCAACTTTGATCCTGTGGTCCACCATCCTGACTTGAATCCTCCAAAAGTGATCGTTCTATAAGGCACAAACCACTCAACTGAGCAGAAAAGCCAATCCCTTTTCACAGGTTTCTAAGTTTTGGTACCTGGGGACAACTAGACCTCCTTTGGTGCACTCCCAAACTCCCCAGCCTTAATCTACTGGCCACTGAGGAGGACCTCCACCCTTTTCCTCACCTCACTGGTGTATTTAGAGGGCAAAGGGGAAGAGTTTGCCTTAAGAGGGCTCTCTTCCCAACCTCACGGAAATCCCAGACAAAATTCTCATTTCATCAGGGAAGAATCTATTTTTTCAAGTCTGAAATACCACTGTAAAGGAATCTGGAGCTCTAGTTCCTGACCCGAGATCTACTAATAGCTAGCTATTCCACATTTAAAGTGGTTATGTACTTTGATATGCCAATTCCCCTTCTAAGAATGTATCCCTCAAATATTTTCTCACATGGACAAAATGCCATTTGGGCAAAGATATTAAATGCAACATTGTAGCAACAGCAAGAGTTTTGAAACAATGCAAATTTCTGGTAATATGGGACCAGCCAAATTTATTTTGGTACACCCATATATTGAAATATTTGGCAGACACTAAAAGAATAAAGTCATTCTATATACAAGAAATATTGTTAAGTGGGAAAACGAAAGTGTCAAAGAGTAAATATGTTAGAGTCCCTTACGTTTATGTTATGTAATTATCTCCTAGGGAAAAAAAAAGCATAAGAAATCTATAATGGTTCTTGCTCAGGGGTTAATAACCTAATTAATAATAACCTAAAAAAAAGGTTAATTTTTATGTTTCAAACTTAGTATGTTTTGAAGACTCCATATTATTCATTACTTACTCAAAAATGTAATAAAACATAAAACAAAGTAAAATAATTATAATATTACTTAAAAATTACTATAGGAAAAGATAACTCCCTATTTGGTTTCTGAATTCTGAATAATTTTAGCCCCAAGTGCACAAAAAAAAATTATAGACCAATCTCATGTATGAATATATTAGATTTTACTATTTGCAGTTGCTGATATTTCACTGGTTTTGAACTACAAAAATAGGAATTTCATGTGGTTCCACCTAATGGATTAAAAATTCTAAATAAAATTTTAGCACATAGAATTCATAAATATATAAAATATATAATATCCTATAGCGAAGTAGAATTTTCAATAGGATGGCAAAAATAATTCAATACCCCCAAATCCATAAATTAAATGAGAAACCCATATGATCAAATAAAAATAAATTAAAATACCTTTAATAAAATTTAACAGCCAATTTTTAAAAAAACAAAAAGAGAAGATAAGGTAAGAAGAAAACTATATTTTATAAAAGCTATTTAGGTAAAAGTAAAAAGACCAAAAAAAGTAAAATTATTTAAATTAGGATCAGGAACTAGATAGGTATGTTCTTATCTCCATTAATATTCATCATTGTCTTAGAATATCTAAGAAGAGAAGAATATTAAGTAGCCAGTATTAACACTGGAAAAATTACATTTTTTGCTAAAGATACCAATATATATCAAAAACCTCAAAAGACTCCAGTAAAATAAATGAATTAGAATCAGTAAGAGAATGCCTAATATAAGATAAATATTTAAAAACCAACTAAAAAGTGTCTAGAAATTAAAATGATAGGAACATAAGAAAAGCAAAACATGTAGGAATAAATTTAATAAAACTGGAACAAGACATATGTAATGAAAAATATAAAATAATCTTAATTTGTCTCAATAAATAAATATATTTAGTTATAAGTTAATTATAAATTTAATATATTATATTTTAATTAAATTTTATATAAGTATATTCCTAAAAGCAAAACATTTAGGAACAAATGTAACAAGGACATGGAACAGGACATATGTAATGAAAAATATAAAATACTATTATAGGATATAGAGGTTCTGAAAAATGGGAATGTATTTCAGATTTTTGAAGGGCAAAAAATGTAAAAAATATTTCCTAAAAGTGTCAAACTTTCCTAATTAATATATAAGTATAATACAATTGCAATTAGAATCCCAGCAGCTTATTGTTTGGGACGCCTGGGTGGCTCAGTCGTTAAGCGTCTGCCTTCGGCTCAGGTCATGATCCCAGGGTGCTGGGATCGAGCCCCGCATCCGGCTACCTGCAGGGAGCCTGCTTCTCCCTCTCCCTCTGCCTGCCGCTCCCCCTGCTTGTGCTCTTTCTCTCTCTCTGTCAAATAAGTAAATAAAATCTTAAAAAAAAAAAAATGTAAAAAAAAAAAAAAGAATCCCAGCAGGTTATTGTTAATTAGAAAAATAATTTTTAAATTTATATAGAATGAAGGCCCAGGAATAGCTAAAGAAAGAATTCAAAATAATTGTGATAGGAAATTTGCTATGTCGACTATCAGAATGTAGGACAAAACTACTGTAATCAAAGTAACCTATTAGTAAGATAAAACTGAATAAACTGCAAAAATATAAAGTAATAGAAAAGATCAAAAAGGGATTCTAGTCATTTAATATATATTAAAAGTGGTATTCCAATTCACTGGGAAAACAATGTTTAATAATTAGTGCTGACATACCAGGCAATGCATCTAGGACAATATTAGTTCGTCCTCTATTGCATCCTATATACAAGATAAATCTCAGTTGAATTAAATAATTGAATATATAAAAAATCATGTCATCAACTTTTAGAAGAAAATCAGCGTAGCAACTATCATACAGAGGAGATCATTTTAAACAAGACAAGAAACCCAGAAGTAATATTAAAGTATATAACACATGTTATAGGCATAAAATATTTAAGTCTTTTGTACAATGAGGGAGATACTATTTTTAAAAATTAGTAAACAAATAAAATAAATTGGGGCAAACATGCTATATAGAAGAACATATAAATGACTCTTTAAAATGGACAAGAGTCAAATGATCCAATGAGAAAATGGGCAAAGTATGGCAACATCTATTAAAATATCACCTATGAGTTTATTTCTTAAAATAAGTAAAAGAAAATAATTGGCATTCTAATGAAACAAGTATTTGTCTCTTTTTATCCTTAATTGGCCATTTGAATCATGTTTGGTTACCGTTTCTGGATTCTGATGGCTTTGAGTGGTTAAGTTACTGAGATGCTCTGTGTATATTAGTATTCCTTGGAAAAGTAAATATTCCAAGAGCCCAAGAGTCTTTGTGAATGGTCTGCTACCCTTTCTGCCCTACAGAATGCTTTCTTGCCATTGATACCCAGAAAAGATTGTATCAGGCAAAAATATTTGGCCCCAAACGGACTTAATTTCATGGAGAAGAATGAAGTTTTGGGGTTTCTTGATCTGTATTTATTCTAACAAGTATGGTTTTCCCTCTTGTGACTGTAGAAAAGATGTCTAATCAAGTGACCAAAAATAAACTTGCCCTTCACAACATGAAAGGAAAATGGCAGACAAATAATAAGAGATGGTTGCACTGAAGGAGTTGACCTACTCTCATGATAAGAGCAGAGGACTTTGGAGTTAAGAAGATTTATGTTTTAATACAACATTTACCACTTACACATCGGGTGACCTTGACAGAGCAACTTCATATCTCTAAACATTGGTTTCTTCAATTATATAAATGAGGAGATTGCTACTCCTTCATAGGATTGTTGTAAGGATTACATGAGATAATGTATGTAAATCTCTTAGCAGGAAGATTAGTGGAAGTCAAAATAGCTGTTATTTATTGATTACTACCACCACTACTATTGGTCCAGAAGTTGTCGTTGCTATAATCGTCCCTGTTGTTACTATCTCGTGTATTTTAATAAATTTGCATTTATTTTATACCATATAGTCATTTTTATGTTATATAAAACTGAATATAAATTATAAATTTTATGTATAAATTTATATATTTATACAATTTAAAAACTTTAATAGGCAAATCTTTTTACTGTATAAATAACAAAATTAATTATAAAAATGTACTACTTATTATAATATAAAATACACTATACACATACTATACACACACCGAATACGTATATCTCATATTTACATGAAACCCAGAGACTCCTTGCCCTAGTTTCCTTTTTGTCTGCCAGAGTCATTGTCTCGGCTCACATAGCTGCTGCTGGCTATCTATTTTTCACACACACATTTGAACTAAGAAAGCAAGAAAAAAGAAACAGAAAGAGAGAGAGAGAGGGAGGGGACCATTGGCATATTGATGTCATTGTCTGTGCTAAAGCTGGCCTGTCCCGCTCAGCTTTGACAAGCTGTCAAGGCAGGACACTGGCAGGACGAAATGTCATACGTGCAGGCTGACTGTTCCAGCATTCACGTCAGCTGGAATCCTGGGCTGGCCAGACCGTTTAGGAGCCCCAGGAACCAGCATTTGGCACCAGTGCATCCTGGGCCTGGTCAGGGCAGGAGTGAGCGAATGATGACGGTAGCATTTAGCCAACAGTTCCTATTTTGAAAAAGCAGCCTGAGGTCCTGCAGGTTTGGCTCATTTTCCAGTTTTGGAAAAAAAAATTTTTTTTTTTTTTTGGTGTGGAATTTAGTGAGGTAATCTCGGTAGAACTAAATCTCCAAAAATAAAAATAAGAAAGATCAGGATTTCATTTTTATTCTTGGTAGCAAAACATCATTCAGGGTAACGATTATCTACCAGATCAAACTATAGCGCTTCATAGTTCAAAACCATTTTTATGCACATCATCAACTGCCTTTATGGGACTTCCTAACATCCTAATAATGAAAGATCACAAGAAAGTTCCTGCAGTAGCCATTTATCTGTTTGGTATGACTGTCTATGCTAGAAGTTAAGCTGAGACAGAGCTGAGCCTGTGAAGACATGTAACCCAAGTACTACTTGGGAGAGATAGCATAGAGAAAGCTAGTCGGATGACATTTTGTCCCAGAAGGAATCGTTTTTAATATTATATTGAAGTTATATTTTAACTGGTCTAGTCGATGATCAGGACCCTGAGGATACAACTGGGAAGCAATTACTATAGTAGGGGGCTGGCTGAATTTCATGAGCTGTTCCAGTGATTCTCTCATATTAATTTCATTTTTAAGACATTAAAAATTCCAATGCCCCCTCATGTCAAAGTTGCAATTTCTTACTCAATTTAAAACTTCTCCACCCTAGTCTAGTCCAGGCCTCAGACTAGAGAGTGGGTCTCAACTTCCTAGCTTGCTCCTCTGTTCTTCTTTCCTGTATTTTGCCACTTCTGGATCCTTCAGTGGTTGGCAGGTTGGTGGAAGGCGAGATAAGGGACAGATGTATCTTACTTGTGAAGCACACTTTACAATCTAGTGCCTTCTGAGAAAAGTCAATGTCCTAAAACAAACCCTGTTTCTTTTGTAAAGCACTTTCGTGGGTTCTTATAAGCTCTTATAACTTGCAGAACCTTCCATTTACAGTAGCCTTTTCAAGATAACTACTTAACACTGTCCCTCACCCCAGCCACTGACTTCCTGTGGCTCACATCTGGCCTTCAGGAAGCAAACACACTTCCTTGACCCATCAAACTTTGGAAGTACAAGCCCTTCCCAGGGCACTCCTGCCTCTTCATTCCACAGCTCAGGAAAACACTCTATTCGTCCTCTCAGATTGAGATATTTTAGTCATAAGGTACCAGCGGTTCTATTGCACAATTTCGAGGAAATATATGTCAGGTTATCTGAGCGGTTCTTTCAAAGTCCCTAATCACTTATGGTGAGTGAACATCTCTCCTCCCTTCCCTCTACAACATTGTCCCTCTCTAAAGAACTCTTCTACTTTCCTCAAATCTCTATTGAATTCTTAGCCTTTTCATACTTATTGGGAGAACTAATATTGGCATATCTCTTTAAAAATACAGCTTTATTATGGTGTATTTTGTATACAGTAAAATGTGCCCATTTGAAGGGTATAGGAACCAACCCGGTAACCACCACCATAGTCAGAGGCGTAGAATATTTTCACACTTGAAAAAGTTCCTTCATGCGGCACCTGGGTGACTTAGTTGGTTAAGCATCTGCCTTCGGCTCAGGTCATGATCTCAGGGTCCCAGGATTGAGTCCCAGATTGGGCTCTCTGCTCAGTGGGGAGTGTGCTTCTCCCTCTCCTTCTGCCCCTCCCCCTGCTGGTGCTCCCTCTCTTGCACAAATAAATAAAATCTTAAAAAAAAAAAAAAAAAAGAAACACAAATTGCTTCATGACTCTTGGCAGTTAATCAACACCCCTATCCCCATCCCCTAGCCCCAGGCAACCACTAATCTACTTCTGTGTCATTATTGATTAGTTTTTACCTATTCTAGAACCATATACCTGGAATCATAGCATATATATTCTTTTGTGTCTGTTTTCTTTCCCTTCACACAATGTTTCCATGAGCTTTTTGTGTTTTCTTGCATTTTTCAGGAGTTTGTTCATTTTTTATTATTGAGTAGTGATCCACTTATGGATATACTATCATTTGTTTATCCACTCACATGTTGACTGATATTTGAGTTATTTTCAGTTTTTAGCTATTATGAATAAAGCTATTATAAACATTTGTATACAAGTCTTTGTATGGACATTTTTTTTTCTTTTGGATAAATAACTAGAAGAGGAATTACTGGGCCATAGGGTAAATGTATGTTTAACTTTTAAATAAATGGCCAACTTTCCAAATACTGGCATAACTGACTTCTGACTTCCTCAGTTTACAAGTTCTACAGATATGATCTTGTACTTTACTTTATAATGCGGGGTTGCTTCGCTCCTATTATTCTTAGTCTGGGACCTTTAATGGATACTGTGAAACAACAGGAACATTCATATTTAACTAACATATAAAATACTCAATTTAACATTTTTCCCTTAAACTACCAGACTGAAATATTTGAGAGGGCAAGAATCATGCCTTATTTATTCTTTGTCCCTCCAGGTACAGTGTCTGGTCATATGGTAGTGCCATAGAAAAGATCAACTGAACTAAAATTTAGAAGTTTTAAATGAACTAAATACTGCCTGAACACTACAAATAGAGTTATTTTAGTTATTCCTTTGGTTATCTAAAATTTAATGATTTAATCTTGAAGTTCGCAAAATCCATAAACCCATGTGAAAAATGGCACTGCTATGTATCCACCATTTCCTCGCTGTTGGCCGTAAGAAGTCTTTTTAGTTCCCAAGTAAAATAAAATAATAAGGCAAAAGGGAAAAAGAAGAAAAGTCATCAAAGGGACATTTATTATTTTTTTTTTCTATCTTCTGGACCTCTGAGGCTGCACCTTGAGTTGGAACATGTATTAGGATTGGCATGTGGCCATTTTCCTCCCAAGCTATAATTTCAGAAAGCCTTGTCTGGGAAGATATGACCTTTCAGCCACTTCAAAAGCAGCTCCTCCCTCACAGCTGGGCTGTCGGGGCTTACTGGGACTATGGCAGTGCTCTCAGTTAGAAAGAGGACTTCTAAATGGTATCTCATGGTGTCACCTCAGGCTTGTGTGGGTGACCTCTGTGGCCAGAGGGAGAATTGTGGCTACACAGGAGTCCAAAGTTGCGTCATGAGGCTGGAAATGAACAGAAAAATAAAAAGTAGAATACCACTATATTTTAGTGGAGAGTGTTTTGTGAATAATAAGCAGGGAGTTCTGAATATACCTGGAAGAGTCCAGTGGGTGTCACTCAAGGGGCTGCTGGCTGGTCTGGGCTATTTCTCAAGTCTTGCCTTGTAGTTCTCTGATATCCAAAGAGCACTTAAGTTTCTCAAAGATCATTGGCATCCTTAGGAATAGGTCCTTTTTTTTTTTTTTTTTTTTTTTTACTTTGAGAGAGGGAGAAGCACATGTGTGCATATGGGGGGGGGACGGGCAGAGGGAGAGGGAGAGAGAGAATCTCAAGCCAACTCCACTCCCAGCATGGAGCCCCACGCAGGGCTCGATCTCACAACCCTGAGATTGTGACCTGAGTTGAAATCAAGAGTGGGATGCTTAACCAACTGAGTCACCCAGGTGCCCCAGGTCTTTATTGTTTTCCCTCAGTTTACCTTGCCTTGTTCTCTCTTCTCTGATTATTTTTAATCCAACCTTCTACTGCATCACTTTGGCTTTAGCATGGAGTTACTGGAGAGGCAGGAAGTCTTACCACAATATGATCTGTTCAAATGAGCCATTCTTTATCTTGTTTTGACAGTCCCAGTCAAATAAAGCTATTTAGCATTCTATCACATGTGACATTGATGGGTAAAAAAACAAGGAATGCTTTTATCTTACAAATGTGGATGGAGGATCCAGACCATGGATATAACTGTCTGAAGTCCCCTGGGAGACACACTGGGAGGTTATATTACTCTACTCAGATTTCTGAATTTCCAGATGTATGGCCAATTTAACATATGTCCTTACAAAGATTTGTACAAATTCCATTCAGTGGGCTGCAAGGAAAATTGGCTAATATGTTAATAGAAAAAAAAAAAGAAAGCAAGCTTAATTTTTACCTTCCACCATACTCTACAGTCTAGAAGTGTAAAAGAATTAGGGGTCAAACACCTAAACTATCTTGAAAATAATAAATATAGGTTTATAGTTGACCTCAGGGTGGAGAGGAGGAAGTAAAATTAAAAGCAAAGGAAATAAGCAAGATTTCCAAGAAGAAAAGAAATCTGCAAAGAAAAAGGCAGATTAGGTAAGACTATGAACCAATGTAAAAACTTCTCTGCCTAAAAGAGTGTGAGGAATTGTAGGAAGCTGGTAAGAAAGAATATGATAAATGTTAATGTACTAAAATGGCAGGGTATCATGTTTAATTTTAAAAAGCAAGTTGCATATGGTATCATTGTGTTCTGTAAAAATTGCATACATGTGCACGTGTGTGTGTGTGTGTGTGTGTGTTACCAGTGATATAAACCACCTATATCATGGACTTTTGTATGTTAATTCAGTCAGGTAATTGCAACTTTATCTAATTTATATATTCATACATAAGATTCTATGATAAATTTAAATTGATAAAATGATTTTGATTGATTTAACAAACCTTTAATTTGGCCAGTGTGTTTTCAGATTTCATTACTACAGTGAAATTCTTCAGAACATTTTCTTCACACCTATCCTGAGCACTTCCATGGGATAAATTTCTAGAAATGGAATTGCTTGTCATAAACTTAAGCACATAAAAGCTTCCTGTGTACTCCCTAAAATAATCCCCACCGTCACTGAACCAGATTATACTCCCAATTACAAGCTGTAATTCCCCAAGACTCTGCCATTATCGATACAAGATATTTTCTCATTTTATTATAAATTATAGTTTTCCTTTATGAAGGCAGAGATGCCCATTTTAATTTGGTGTTTTAAATGTATTTCTTTTTGGGGCGCCTGGCTGGCTCAGTCAGTAGAGTATGCGACTCTTTATCTCAGGGTTATAAGTTCAAGTCCCATGATCCTCATGTTGGGTATAGAGATTACTTAAAAATAAAATCTTTTAAAAAAAGTATTTCTTTTTGATCTGTGTATCTGTTAAGGATTATATTTGGCTTCATTTAAAAGACTATCCATCATACAGTGCCTTTAGTAAAAAAAAATCTTTTATTTTTCTCATATAAAAAGAAGTCCACATCCAGGCTCCTTTCTTTCCATTCATCTATCCTTAGCTCAGGGCTTTTGATCTCTTGCTTACTTCCCTATTGTCACGAACGTCTGTGCCATCTCCGGCATTAGGAAAGTGCTCCGGGTATGAAGAGGGGAAAGGACAAAAGCAAAAAGCTTGTGCCTGCTGACTTTGCTCCATTTTCCCTGAGCCCACTCCTCCAACCGCCCCCCTATGTACCCCTCCAGCCTCCCCCGACCACACTCCTCCAGCTTCCCCCCAACAACCTGTGACCTCCACTCACTTCTTACTGGTCAGAGCTATGGCACTTGGCAACCCTTGTCTGAAAAGGAGGATAGGAATTAAAACTAGAAGTATACTTCACCCCCAAAATAAATCAGTAAGATCAAGTTTCTCATAATGAAGGACAGAACAATGGATATTGGATAGCCACCAGTAATATTGGTCACATTTTCAAAGTGTTTTTGCATATCAAAGATGGTTAACTTTTGTCTTTTGTTTTTAAATGTTATTTATTGTTTCATCAATATATATTTGTTAATATTTAGACATTTGCTTTTCATTTATCTTTACTATTGCTATCAAATTTTTAAATCTTTTCATTTACAGATTTTTTTTTCCCCTTTCCTGCTGTGTCATTCTCTGTGTAGATATATTCCTATTGTTCACCACATTACTGGTTTTCCCCACATCCAAGCAGGATTGTGCCTTCTGTTACTCTTGAGTGATGCCTCTGACTATTTCCGGTCAGTAAGTTGTGAGTGGAAGTGTGTTTGAATATCAAATATATGCATATCTATTTTCCCCACTGTAATCTTTACTTAATGTGTTCAGTCATGATCCATTTAGTTGTAATAGGTTAGATTGTGTGACAATAACAAATAATCCCCAGCTTTAGGGGTTTAAATTCACAAAGGTTTATTCTCCCTCAGAATCAATGCTTAAGGTGGGGGTTGACTGGGGCTTCTACTCCATCAGATTGTTCACTGGCTCAATCCCTTCAGTGTTCAGTGACTCAAAGCCCTTCCCTGGTCATTTCACACACCACAGCAAGTAACATGGCCATACTGACCGTCTTCAGGAGGTAGGGAAACACAGTTCTAGCATGCCCTAAAGATGGAGTAGAGTTGCCAGAAGTTAACAAATAAAAATATAGGCCACCCAATTGAACATGATTTTCATGCACATCAATAATTTTTAGTTTAAGTATGTCTCCATGCAATATTTCAGACATACTGATATTTTTGAAAAATTCACTGTTTTAACTGAAATTCAAGTTTAACTGGATGTTCTTGGTTTTATCTGGAAACCCTAGCAGAGAATTAGAAACATTTAGTAAAGAGCACTAATGACTATAGCCTCCCTTTCTTGCCAGAAGTTAGAGATGGGGTATTGTGCTTCTTTTCTCCTTCTCTGATTCAAGTTTCTAAGCATCCCAATATGCTTTCGATTGCCATTATATTTTTTAATTTGTCAGTCATATTCTTGTAGTAATTATAACCATGAACCTTTTTTTTTTTTTAGTTTATTTGTTTATTTGACAGAGAGAGACACAGCGAGAGAGGGAATACAAGCAGGGGGAGTGGGAGAGGGAGAAGCAGGCTTCCTGCTGAGCAGGGAGCCCGATACGGGACTCGATCGCAGGACCCTGGGATCATGACCTGAGCCGAAGGCAGACGCCTAACGACTGAGTCACACAGGCGCCCCAACCATGAACCTTTTTTAACTCCAGTTTTTTCCTTTTTGTGTTAGGGTTTCATCAATACAATATCTACTGACTTTTGATGAGCATACCGATTGGAGATTTTTTTCATTTTTCTGATTTTTCTTACAGTATGTCCTTATAACAGTAATAAATTTGCTTTGACTCCTTATCTTCATTAATTAATTGTAATTAATTAAATTATGTATTAATTTAAACAGAGGTTTTCTTTTTTTTTTTTAATGTTTGACCTTTTCTTCTGTTTGTTCATTTTTACAGAAAGGAGTTTTTTCCCCAGCAATGGGATTAAAAATAAGTTTTATAAAAGGTGATAGCTGATATGGACCGTTTGTTCAGTCTTTCAGTAAAGATGGAGGAAGAAAGGAAAATTTATTTTTGCTGGACTTCGCTTTGGTTCAACAGCCAGAATGCCGAGGAAGGGAGTGGAGAGGTATTTTTGCTTTCATTTGTTTGTTTGACTTGTTTTGGCTTAGCGTAGGGAATTTGATATCTCTGCAGAAAACTATTCTTTGTGTGTTGGCAGCCCAGAGGCAGGCAGGCAGGGCAACCCCCGTTCCCTGGCCTGATGCTTTTTGCTGGAGGCAGGCTTGGCACACCTCTGTTGGCATCCTATGCAAATACAGAGCATGTGCCATTCCAGGTCCCAACTTGTTCGAGCCGTGGGGCACTTGCAGCCGGTTCCCAGCAGTTGATGACATTGAAATGTGCCTCACTCCTCCTCCTCCTCACACTCCAGGCATTTCTAAGCACACTTGCTTTCAATTATTAGGGAAGATGATGATCGCCTGTGGCTAAAGAGTCTTCTGATTCCTTACCATCTGCAAGCAGCGTGGTGGGACATCCATAGTTTTTTCTTTCAAATTAGTGTCTTTTGGATCAGAAGTGGATTGGGGGATCACCAGTCTCCATCGTTAGCCAGAGATGCATCGTTGCAGAACAAAGATATCACTGGAAACAAGTGAGGAGGCTCAGGATAGGCTGCCCCAGGGTGCTCCACTTGGATGTGTGGATTATTTCGAGCTGAAGATGATCGGGCCCAAGGAGTTTTTTTGCCTCTCCCTTAACTGCCTAAAATTTGGAGAGCCTAGTCCAGGCAGAGAACTATCACTAGAGATCACTACAGAGAGAATCCTCTAGGCGTGGTAAACTGGGGTTTGCTGGCCTGCCCTGTCTGTTCCATTTTCTCTCTGGGCCCCTTTGTCTCTGAGTGGCATGACGAGCATTTGTTTACCAAGCATTGGCTCTACCCATCTTCCTGTGAATTCTTTTCTTCCCCTTTGAACTTCCAGACCCCTGACCCCCTTCTCCTCAGCTCAGGAAAAACCTTAATTGCCCGACTGACTGTCTGGGAGTTTCCTATCTTTGGAGTTCCCACCTCCTGTCTTTGGAGTTCCTGCACATATGAAATTAAATTTGTTTTCCCACAGTTAATCTGTTTTATAACAGTCTGATTAGACCAGCCAAAGAACCTAGAAGGGAAGAAAGGGAAATTTTTCCTCACCTACATGTGAAAAGGAAGAAAACTGTGTTTATCAATACTTCCCTTGGGGAGAGAATATTGGTCACCAGAAATGTGGTAAAAATACCAATATAGCTACACAGAGACAGATGGATACAGCAGGAAAGAAAAACTATATATGGTCAGGAGGAACACTTTGACAAGCTGCTTGAAGTGTGAAGCCCAAAAGGAACCTGCTAATATAATAGTAGATTTGTTATTGAACAGTTTCCGGCAGGGAGGAGGCTGGGGGTTATTAATTGCTGAATGGGATGTGCGCATTGGAAGTTGGAGGAGACCAAGATGCCACTTGGGTCCTGATTAGCCCTCGCCTGCCAAGGCAACACCTCATATTAATAAATGCTTATCAGATATTAAAGAATAGGGGGTTAAAGGGGCACCAAATTACCAGCCTGTCCAATGTTATGATGGATGTTGGTCTGGTCCTGATCCGTGTTTTTAATTATAGAAATTCCTTGAGGTTTGTGTCTTGCGGCTGGGACCATTTTTCTAAATTTCAGGGCTGATAGAATCCTCCTCTCTTCCATTTTTATATTCACTTGAACTTTCCAGTGTAGATCTAGAGATCTAATCAAATGATTTTACAGGTTGCCATACTATTTGGGTCTATCTCTCCACAAGCTTTAAAAATCTTGGCTTTCATATATAAACCTTGACATGCATTTCTGACCCCAAAATGAATTTGTCTGCCAAACTGTTTAAGCTATATACTTTTTTTTATGGCATGTTAATGTATCTGAAAAGTTTCATACAGGTTGTCAGCATTGTAGGCAGAAGTTCTGAGCATAGCTTGACTTTGATGTTCCCTAGGATTTTTGTGCTTCCCCACAAAGGTTTAAAATCACCCGAACTTGTCTGTTAGAAATGTAGGGTGTAGGGGGACAAATCAAAGAATAAGCATAGCCAGACAATGAATCCTAGTACCAGTATTTTATTTTATGGTAGTACATATAATACTTGGATAAATCCCTCATTCTTTATCAGCTCAAATTTCTAGGTTGCAAAATTGTCGCAACCATACCTACCTTATAGTATCCTTATGAGATTACTCAGTACCTGACACACAGTAAGTCTCCATAAGTGGAAACTATCATTCTTATCAGAATTTTCATGTGATGGTATGATTTCGGTCAGTTTTTACATCATCGGGTACACAAAAAGCCACCAAGAAAGAACTAATGCTATATAACAATGGTGACAACACCACAAAAATCGATCGGAATGGATCAGTGACAGTGACATGATTAATACAAATGCTGGAGATTTTCCATCAGGAAGCCCCTTACACACTTCACCAATTTTCAAATCAAATAAACCAAACCATGTTCAAATTCTCCTAGATATTTGCATATACCCAAGAATCACTCAGTTTGAATTTTTGTCAGAGCTATTACTTCTCAGAACTGCACTCAGAATAGCTTCCTCCACGATTACATCCCGCCTTTAAAATCCTGCCATTCTTCTGTCATGTTGACCCTATCTGCCATTTTCCTCAGGATCATCTCTTCCCCTGGGGGGGCATGCTCTGCTTTGGGTGCCCTGAGGCCCAGCAAGCTCAGCCTCACCACCCCTTCCTAGGCAGCCTGTCCCCCATGGTGCTGAATGGCAGCTTCACCCTGCCTACTTCCCTGCTTGAAAGAGGCGGCTGCTTCTTTCACATCTGACGGCTCACATAATGAGAAGCACTGATTCAACCCAGTGGGAGGATTCAAAGAACAGCCTGAGGGGGAGGTCAATGAGATAGAATGCAGGAGGCTTCTGGCTTCATTTAACCTTCTTTCAAAAATCAGGGGCAAGTTTCTTCCTACTAGAAGCAATGTGATTGAGGTGATACTTTTAGATATGATAAGTTTGTCTTTTGAATGATAACACATCAAAAGGTCATTGTTGAAGGCTTCCTAAAACAGGAAGGTTTGTGTGTGGGTGACAGAAGGATAATGAAAGAAATTGCTATTCCAGTAAAAGTTAAAAGAGAAATATGACTAATAGAGTCTTTAAGAAGTTATTCAACTGCTCTCACCAATATTGCTAGCACTGAAGTTCTGAAATTATCAGAAATTACAGATTATCACTCCCTCTTGGGAGTGAGTTATGCCTCGGGAAATTCAACTAGGAGACAAGCCCTTTGGATATATTTAGAATTTATTACAAGCACATATACATACATTATGTGTCAAACACAAAATAAAACAAACTCTCGGCTCTAACATATTATGAAAATGTATGCTAGTTCTGGAGAAAAGGAATTAAAACTCACCTACACACACACACACACACACACACACACAGCCCATTTGGGAGTTTGAATCCAGTGCCTTTCATTTGACATTAAATCTTTAATTGATGTGCTTCTTTATCATACCCTCAAACTGCTCTTTTCCCAGCATTCCTTAGCCCTGGCGGAATGCAATCACCTTATACCCAATCATAGAATCCAGAAATGTAGGAAATGGGTCCAGAGTCCAGGCCATCACTGCCTTCTCCAAACAGTCAGTCGTCAGCGCCTGTGCATTTTAGCTCCTGAGCGCATTACAGATTCAATCACCCTGTCCTGTCTCTGACATTGTTCAGTCTGTCTCAGCCTTTGCTTGGATGACTAACAGAACCTTAACTGACCACCTTGCTGTCAGTTTTGTTTCCTCCAAGTTCCACATCATTTACACATGACAACCAGTCACTTTTCTATTTTTTTTTTTTAAGATTTTATTTATTTATTTGAGAAAGAGAGCAGGAGCAGGGGAGCAGAGGGAGAGGGAGAAGCAGGCCCCCTGATGAGCAGGGAGCCCGACGTGGGGCTCGATCCCAGGACCCTGGGATCATGACCTGAGCCGAGGGCAGACGCTTAACCGACTGAGCCACCAGGTGCCCCACCAGTCACTTTTCTAAAGCAAAACGTGGTCAAGCCTTTCCTCAGCCGTAAGCACTTCTATAGCTTCTTGATGGTGAATAGAGATAACAAACTGCCCAGGTTGGCACAACTCAATTTGGCCTCTCTTGGCATACTCATCTCAATTCGTATTACCACATCCTTCTACTACTTACATTATGCTCCATGTTAAATTACTTTTATGCATTTTATTCTCACATGGATCGTGCTTACCAAGATCTCTTAAGTCCAACTCAGCCAACAATGTGAAGTAATGTCTTCAGCAGAAGTTCTTCTCAAATGTTGTCTCCAGACTGGGCTAGGAGCCTTTCTAATTTCTATGTCCTCCAAGAACACTATGTGCTTTGACAAAACAATCTATATATTTTCATTGCTAGACTCAAGAATAAGACTAATGTTTTGTTCCTCTTCAGATTCCTGGGTCCAATGCCTGCCTGGCACATTGAAGGACATTAGTCACTTAAGGCTTTGTACCAGCTGGTCCCTCTGCCTTCAACAATTTCCCCAAATAAGTGCAATGGCTAACTCGCTCACTTCCTTCATATCTTTGCTTAAATAGTATCTCCTCAATGAGGCTAACCCTGACAGAGAGAAAGAGGAAGACTGCAAGCATAGTTGTAATTTAACCATAAAACTGACAAATATAAGCCAAAAAGAAAACTATTATGTAATCTGATTTATAAGTATAAATATCTTTAAAAGGAGTAAACAAAATTCAACAACAGGAAAAAGAACGATTCATTCCGAACTCAGAAATGCAAAGATGTATTTATTACTTAAAAATTAATAATCTGATGTATAACCATGTAGTAAAATTTAAAAAATATAATTGTCTTCATAGATGTCAGAAAAGACAGTCATTTAAATTTAGCTCCAGTTCCATATAAAGATAATTAACAAACTAGGAAGAGAAGGATATTTATTAACTTGATGAAGATATTGGCAAATCAATGGGCAATATCCCTGAAGGTAAAAACTGGAGATATTTCCATTAAAACCAGAATCAGGGAAGAGATGTGTAATATCATTAATATTTTCAATGTTTTTCCAGCAACTGTAACCAAAACCATATCATCAGTCTATTCACACTTTCTATTTCTCTTTTTTTTTCTTTTTTTTATTATGTTAATCGCCATACATCACATCATTAGTTTTTGATGTAGTGATCCATGAGTCATTGTTTGTGTATAACACCCAGTGCTCCATGCAGTACGTGCCCTCTTTAATACCAAGTGTTGGTAAGTTATATGTTTCAAGGAATTTGTCCATTTTCTTTAGGTTTTCCAGTTTCTTGGTATATAATTGTTCAAAATACTCTCTTATAATCTTTTTTATTTCTGAGGCATCTGCTGTGGTGTCTCCTCTTTCTCTCTTTGTTGTTGTTTGTTTTTGTTTTTAGTTATTCTAGTTAAGAGTTCATTGCTTTTGTTCTTTTCAAAAGACCAAATTTTAGTTTGTCAATATTTTCTATCACAAATTCCAAATTTCTTCTAGAAAAAAGTTTTTTTTTTTTAATTAGAATGGCTATGTTTAAAAAATAAAATCATAAGGATTGGTATTAAGCAGGATTTGGCTGCTAAAGTATAGCATAAAGTTTTGGGTATTTTTTAGGACTTTATTTTGGGAAGGCATTTTTAGGTTCACAACAACATTGAGGGGAAGGCATAGAGATTTCCCATATGCTTCCTGCCCCCACAAATGTACAGCCTCCCCCATTATCAGCATCTCCACAGAGTGGTACATTTGTTACAACTGATGAACCTCCATTGACACATCACTATCACCCAAAGTTCACAGTTTCCATTAGGGTTCACTCTTGGTGTTGTACATTCTATGTGTTTGGGCAAATGTATGATGACATATGTCCATCATTATAGCATCATAAGGTGTTTTCACTGCCCTCTGTGCTTTAACCATTTATTCCTTCTTCTACCCCCAACTTTTAGCAACCAACGATCTTTTTGCGGTCTCCATAGCTTACCATGAAGTTTTAATAATGAAATGTCTTAAGCATTTAGAGGCAGATCCCTGAAACAAAGCATATCACTTAGATATAGATTCTAATGCATATTAGAATTTAATACACAGTAAGTGAGGTACACAAATCAGTGGGAAAGAGGAGAATTATTTAATCATTATTTTTCAGAATATTGACTTGATGTTCATAAAAAAATAAAATAGTAGAAGTTGACAATAACTACAAAATTTAAGTTCTCACCTTGCATCAAAGTGAACTCCAAGGTAAAAAAGAGTGAAGTATTTAAGTTCCATCATAAAACATATACGGCACATGTGTTATTTAATCTCCATAGGAGAAAAAATACAGTCAACTTAAAGACAATATAAGAAATAAAAAATGAAATTATCTTTTGATTTGAATATTAAAAGTAAATAACTTCTACTTATCTATGAAAACATAAAGAAAATTAAAAAACAAAAAGCAAATATTTACAGCAACTATGTCAAAGAAATCATTAATATAATTCATATAGGAAGAGCTCATACCAAACATGAATATATGGCAAATTAAAATAAAAGCAATTTGCAAATAGCACTGTGTAACTGCCAATAAAACACAGAAACTGTTTAATCTCAGTGGTGGTCAAAAAAATCCAAATTAAAATACAATGTTTGCTTATTAAATTAGTAAAGACATTCTAAAATGCAGCTTCAGTAGACCTTTATTGAGATATGCATCCTTGTACCTAACTAGGAGTAGAAAATTGTATACTTTTTCTGAAAATCAATTAAAATATCCCTACCCTATGACTTAATAATTTCCTTATTAGGAATTTGCCCTTGGGAAAAAAACTGACATAAAGACAGAGATTTGTTCATTGCTTACAACATTTAGCAACAACTTTGGGGAAACAGCTAAGAAAATTATGGTACATCCATATAATGTTAATACTCTATGAAGAGGTCGCAAATTCAAAATAAGCAGAGGCCACTCATGTAAATGAGTGAAGCAGGCAGATGAAAAAAACCTCTACTGACAAGCCAATACCCCAGTCTCAATTAGATGCTACCGCTTGGCTGCAAGTATCAGTTAGAGGATGTAGGCTCCTTTTTCTAGAATTTCCTATTTTTCTAGAACAACTGGAAAGCTGGATTATATACTGTTAAACTGCTCACTTTTAAATTATCAGCCACTCATTTAAACATGTGTCTATAAACAAAGCAAGTCCACTGACTCAATGTAATAAGTGGAAAATTGTTTTGTCCTCGATACCATAGTCATTAAAATTAATTTTCATGAGACTCTTGTTTTCATAACAAGAGGTAATGCCTATAATATAATGTTAAACAGGAGATCAATAAATGGAAGACTGAAAACTGCCTGTAGACAAGAATGAATAGTGTTTCTTTGTGTCCATCTTGCCTGCCCAGTACCTAGCATAGTGTGTGGTACAAACTAGGAAGCTACTAAACAAACATTCAAATGTTGTTGTCAAATGAGAACATGAAGTCAACTGTAAATAAAAAAATGTATAAATTGAGTGATAGAATATATATCAAAATGCCAACATTGACTGCTTCTTATTTTCCTTATCTGGTTTTGGAACCAGTACAAGAAAGGAAAAGTACAGATTCATTCTACTCATTAATGTTTCATTCATTTATTTCATAAATATTTATTAGGGGTCCAGTATTTGCTAGGAACCATTTTAGATAATGGAGATATAGAAGTGGAAAAAAAAAAAAACACAACTAAAATAAATTCTTGCTTTATGGAACTTGCATTCTAGTTGGGAAACGCTTGTAATAAACAATATAAATAAGTAAACTGTATAGTATATTATATGCCAAGTGATAAGAAATAAGAAATAAGTTTTCTAAAATTTGTATGCAAGACTTGCTTTCGTTAGGTATGGTAAGACATGCAGACCAGGAATGATTGTCACGAAGAAGTAAGTTTATACTCACACATCCCTGGAAAAGGGAGGCATTGCATGTCATTCTGGGCCACATGGGGGAGCACCAAGGGCAGTTGGGAGGCAGAAGGAACTAGAAGGCAGAGGCCACAGCCTTTATAGGGGTGTCTGTGGGAAAAGCAAAGCAGGGCAGGATAGACAATGTTAAGATTGGCTAGTCTGAATACTTCCTGTGGGCTTTGGGACATAGATGCTTTCTCTGGTTGTCTGGGATCTGATCCAGGTTGATTCAGGGCAGGAGAAATACTAGCTTGATAGGCAAGAATTTGATGAAGGTGATGGTTTGGAGGTGTGGGTTCTGGATCAGTTAGTTTGTACATGGAAGACATGTTGGGTGAGTGCTTTGTTTTCTCTCAGAATTGCCTGGATTCCGGAGAGGCAGTCTCACCCCTAGTCAGTGCTATCACAAATGCCAGAGCATCAAAAATACAGAAAATTTTAAAAAACGTAGTTAGTAAAGTAAAATATAGCAAAGAGAGGGAGTAGAGAATGCTGAGTGGATATGTTGCAATTTTAGATAGGAATGGCCCGTGGGTGTCAGTGAGGAAATGAGGCATTGAGTAAAGTTGAAGTTGGTGAAGAAGGAGTGTGTGTCTGAAGAAAGACCCTTCTAGGCAGAACGGACTGCAAATGCAAAGGTGCTCGGGTGAGAATGTGGCTGATGGGTCTAGGACTAGTAGGGAGGCCAGAATGACTGGAATGAAAAAAGTGCATGAGCACAGTAGAAGAAAATGAAGTCAGAGATACTTGGGATGAAACACAGAGGGGAGGGAATGAGCTGCTCTGTAGACCCTTGCAGCATTGTAAGGAATTTGACTTACAGCTAACTGAATCCAACAATGAGCTTATATGTAATAAATAATGGCCAGGTATGGCTCATCCCAAGAATACAAAGAGGGGTTAAAATTAGAAAATACATTACCTAATTTACTGTATAGTAGACTAAAAATTTTTAAAAACGAGACTCATTTGATTCAGAAAAAGCACTTGATAAATTTTAGGACTTAAGGTTTCTTTAAAAACTTTTTTTTAAAAGATTTATTTATTTATTTATTGAGAGACAGAGAAAGAGTGTATGTGAGTGGGGGGAGGAACAGAGGGAGAGAGCCTTCAAGCAGATTCCCTGCTGAGCCCAGAGCCCCACATGAGTCTCAATCCCAGGACCCACGAGATCATGGCCTGAGCCAAAACCAAGAGTCAAACGCTCAACTAACTAAGCCATCCAGGTGCCCCGAGACTTAAAAAAAAATCTTAACCTGTTTAAGATTAGAATGGAATCCCTTTACTTCACAAAGATCAAAGATCATGTACCAAATGTTTATAGCATACATTACTCTTAGCAGAAGACCTTAAATACATTCCCTTTAAGACTGAGAATGAGATCAGTATGCCCATCAACACTATTAATGCTTAACATGGTTCTGAAAGTCCTGGCCAATAGTACAAGGAGAGAAAAAGAAACAAGAGTGGTAAGATTTGGCACAAAAGAAATAAAGTTATCATTATTTATAAAAATATTATCTGCCTTAAAACATAAAAAAATAAGAATTATTCTATTGTTAAATCTAATAGGAAAGTTTAGCAAGTTGTCATGTTTACACAAAATTTAAATAAAAACTAAGTAAACAACACTTACATAGAGAAAAATTTAAACATCTAATAAAGCACATAAAATACAATTGGAGTCACTGAGGGGGACAGTCCTCAGCCTTAGATAAGAGAACTTAATATTGTAAGAACATAAATTATACTTATATTAACCTACAAATTCTACTCAATACCATTCAACATTTATTTCTATTTTTCAGAAACTTAATAAATTCACTCTAAAATTTACTTGGAACAATAGATATCCACTAATCACTAAGTTAATCTTAAATGTAAAAGAGAAAAAAGAAATAAATAGAAAGGCAGACACATATAAATGTGGAAATTTAATATACAATAAAGATGGCACCACCAAACCAATGAGGAAAGTGTAGATTACTTGGGAAATCTCTCTCAAAGTCAGAATAAAATGAAACTTTTCCCCACATTTCATTCATTTGCCTGACTTAGCTCATTTTTTTTAAAGATTGTATTTATTTATTTTTTGAGAGAGAGAGAGAGAGAGAGAGTGGGGGAGGGAGGGGCAGAGGGAGAAGCAGACTCTCCACTGAGCAGGGAGCCCAATGTGGGACTCCATCCCAGGACCCTGGGATCATGACCTGAGCCGAAGGCAGATGCTTAACAACTGAGCCACCCAGGCGCCCGAGGTATTTCATTTTTGATGAATGCTCTCTTCCCAATGCTGCAGTGATAATGGAACCCATATGCCAACATGGAGTCTCTATCAACCTGAATCCTTGAGTGACTACCATGAGCATATCCCATATGCTGAGACCTAGGTTGTATCCTTAGCATGTGTGAGAAATGAATTTTTGTTATATTAAGCCACTGTTACTGCAACAGCAGCTGGTCTATAATAATACAATATCCCAAGGAATTTTTTTATATAAGTTCATAAGGGGATTTGTATAAGGATTTTCCTTTTAGGGTTATTGATAGTCACGGGGAGCTAGAAGAAATCTGAGTCTCCGTCTTTGGGAGAATGGGAAAATGTGGTAGATACACACCCCCTCCAGCCCAAGCACTAAATAGCAATGAAAAACAATGAATAGTAGATATGCACAGAAACATGAATGGATGTTATTAGAGAAGTGCTGAGTTCAAAAAGAAGAAATAAAATGAGATCTATAACCAATACACAACTTGCATAACTTAAAAATACAGTAACACAAAACTATCAATACACAGTTAGGAAGAACACATATGAACAGAAAGATATACATTTAAAGATTCAGAATCGTTACCAAAGGTAGAGAAGGGAAATAGAATGAGACTGGGCTATGAGGATTAGAAAGAAAAAGTAAAAAAAAAGAAAAAGAAAACAAGAAAGGGGATGTCCATGATGGACTAATGTTAACAATGTGACTCAAACTGACAATAATCACTAACTTAACTCTGAACCCAAGATTTGAAAAAGGAAAAAACTGTGATAAGTCACATTCTTACTGTCTTTCCCCATCCACCCCCAAATACAATGAAAGACAAATCATAAAATCAGATGATCACTTGGCATGATGAATAAGTTTGACTGGGCTAAGGATGCCCACATGGCTGGTAAAACATTATTTCTGGTTATATCTGCAAGGGTTTTTCCGGACTGAGTAAAGATCACCCTCACCCATGTGCGTGAGCATCATCCAATCCATTGGGAACCCAGATAGAACAAAAAGGCAAAAGAAGGGCAAATTTACTCTCTCTTCTCCTGGTTTGGGACATTAGAACTCCCGGTTCTTGGGCCTTCAGACTTTGACTGGGAATTACACCATCAGCTCCCCCAACACCCACACCACTGGCTTTTCTGCGCCTCCAGCTTGCAGACAGCAGACTGTGGGATTTCTCATCCTCCGTAATTGCATGAGCCAAATTTCTTGTAATAAATCTCTTTCTATATATCTGTTTATATCCTATTGGTTCTATTTCCCTGGAAAGCCCTGACTAATGTACTTGGTTAACATGAAATTAATAAGAGTAGATGGAGTAGAAGTTCGGTATATAGGAAAATAAATTTTTAAAAAGAAAGCCATTGATTCCCTTTAGTGGCAAAAATATATGTTCACCACTCTTAAAAGTCAGCACTTTCTCACAATATTTTATGCTTCTCATCTAGAATCACCCAGGAATGCACTTTTTCAATATACTTTCGAAAGGTACTTTTGCCTATGGACTCTGGTAGATGGGATTGTTTAGAGCTATTCAATCCCCTCCCCCACCCATCACCACCATTTCCATGAAAGGCATGTTCTCCACTTTTTGACTTTGGACTTCGGCATGTAACTTTCTTCAGCCAATAGGATGCCAGCAAACGTGACACAATCAAAAGCATAAAACTTGCTTGCATGATTGGGCTTGTTCTCTCATATCTGCACATTTATCATGAGAGGTGGTTCCCCTATGTGGCTGCTATCCTCTCAGCTGGGCCCCAAAATGAATACAAATGGAGCGGCCTGAAGCAAGTGGTGGGAAGGAGCCAAGCCCAGCTGCATCCTTAGCTTGAAATAGACCTGCACAGTCAAGCCCAATGTAAATCAGCAAAACCCCTACCAACGAGCAGATGCATGTCTTGTTTTAAGCCATTGAATTAGTTTCTTATATGGCAATAAGAAACTGTTACAGAAACTGACAGCGATTGGCGCTTAATGATGATACTGTATTTCCCCTGATTTGAATTCACGTCTTTCGCCCTTCAGTTCAGAGTATGAGTCCCCAAACTGGATTCCTTTCAGAAAGAAAACCAAGAGCTTTTATCCACATTTAGGAATCAACTCTTAGAATTAACTAATTTCTCGCATGGTTAAATAATCTTAGGGTCCTCCACAAGGAAAACCTTCATAACTGCACAATCCTGTATTATATCATTTTGTATCTTCTCCTAGCATCACATAATTTTCCTTTTTTGCATATTTAATGTTTTATAATTATTTAGTTAAGTAGTTATAAAATTTCTTTTTTTTATCCCTCTGTAATTCAAAAGCCTAACACAGTCCATGTCTTAGTGAAGGTGCTCGATGAATAAACGTTGACTCTGGGAATGACTCCCTAGCATTGCTCACAGGCTCTTTGAGGCCATCCCCAAACCTGTGACAATATAGAACTTCCATGTCCCCTCCCAAGGAATCTTATAGATATGACAGTATCCTCTGACATACACCAAGCTTCATGCTGCCAACCTCTAGATTAAATCACATGGTGACACCTCAGAGAAGACAAGGGGCCCAAAGACAGAAGTCCAGGCTCAAGTTCAAAGTTCTTTCACTTAGGAGCTGCATGACATTGAACAAATCACTACCCCACTCTACATCTGTTTTCTCAACTGTAAATTACAAATGTTGAAGGACTCAATGGCATTTCTCCACAGGCATCCCTTGTTTCATCTGCCCTAAACAGGATTCCTTCCGAGAATAACACCAGTCTTATTCCGTGAGCTCTTCTCTCTGCTACAGCCATCTGATTCTCACAGAAATGTCAGGTATTCTTACTCTTCTCACCTGCCACCCCCAACCGTATCGAAGGCTTTCCTCTCCATTTTTTTTTAAATTAGAAATTAAAGGGGCGCCTGGGTGGTGCAGTTGGTTAAGCACCTGACTCTTGGTTTCCACTCAGGTCGTGATCCCTGGGTCATGAGATCGAGACCCACATCCATCACCTCACTCAGCGTGGAGTCCGCTTTAGATTCTTTCCCCTTCCCGCTCCTTCCCTCTCTGTTCCTCCCCCCTCTCACATGTGCGTGCAAACTCTCTCCTCTCTAAAATAAATAAATAAATAAAACCTTAAAAAAAATTAAAGACAACATTAGTCCACACAGCTCGAGCAGTGGCTTAAAAGGAGAGAGAATGAAATTGGAACTCAAAGAAAAGCAAAAATGAGAGGCAGAGGGGAAGTCTTGTTGGCACTCAAGTTCTTAGTTCCAGATGTTTCTGAGCTCAGTGTCATCCTTTCTCAGCTTACAGCTTGGTTTTTAAACCAAATACATCCCTCTCATTGAGCTTAAGCCATATAAAATTGACTTTCATTCACTTGGAATCAAAATAATACAGGTCTTAAGCAAGACTTCAAGGTTTCTAGATTCCCCACCCCTAAAAACTCTATGAAAGGAACTGACAGCTTGAAGAGCCATAGACAGTTCTCAGCATACACAGGACATTTTGAAAGAGACAAATAAGCCTATGTCTGGTAAAATCACTATTAAAAAAATGGATCTTTGGTTTCTTTTTTTTTTTTTTTTTTTTTTTTTTAAAGTTTTTTTTTTTTATTTGAGAGAGAGAATGAGAGACAGAGAGCATGAGAGGGAGGAGGGTCAGAGGGAGAAGCAGACTCCCTGCCGAGCAGGGAGCCTGATGCGGGACTCGATCCCGGGACTCCAGGATCATGACCTGAGCCAAAGGCAGTCGCTTAACCAACTGAGCCACCCAGGCGCCCGGATCTTTGGTTTCTGACTAGAACCAGAAGAGAATGAAAACACTTTCTAAACCCTAAAGTACTTTATACTTTAAAGGATAATCATTCTTTGGTTTACCTAACAGTTATAGCCAATCACTAAAATGCAGTTTTTTCCTAGTGCTATTAAGTTATTCCTTATAATTGATAAGGCTGGCTGTGGTATAACCCACCTGGACATAAGAAAGGGAAAAGTCTCTCCCTGAAACAAATCTCAGTTTCTGGGAGGGAGGGTGGGTGCTGACATGATCAGGCTGAGAGCTGACACATAATACCAATGAAGTTTTTGTAAAGAAAGCACTCCAGACTGTTGCTTCAATGCCTGACCCTCTCTTCAGACTCTAGGTAATAGTTCCAGAAATTTGGGGGAGTCATGCTTTGAGATCAGGGGTGAAGTGTTTCTTTCTCTTCTAAATCCACAGCCATTCTTTTCTCTACCGAAGGGCAGATTTTATGTCTTCCTGAAACGCAAGAATATTCTAGGCCAGATTGACTATGCTTCTGGAAACTGGCTTTTCCAGATACAAATTAGCTCATAAAGAACCTTATCATTCTCCATAGTCTCAACTCACATGACACCCTGAGGCTGCATCCTGAAGTCCATCCTGGAAGTCCAGATAGCCAATGTGTCTTTATGTTTGTTGTACCTTTCAATTTAGACAGTGCCTTTTCCCAGCCCCACCGGTGAAACAGCTAAAATCTGCTACCGTAATAATTTGAAGTTTTTTTTCCTGCTATTTATCATGTATGGTATTCACTGCCAACAATAATTAGGCCTCACAATTTCTTCCCCAGAATTTCAAAACTCAGGAAAAACATTCATCATCTAGCACTTAATAAGTAGATAGCACCTAATTAGTTTTAGTATCTTGAATGCTTTAGAAGAAAAGCAGCTTATTAGTCGGAATTTCTAAACATTTAATAAGCCTTACTATACCCTTGTGAGTGCTGTAAATATTTTAACATTTTACAACGTGTAGCTGAGAGATCCGGAGTACTTACCGCACCACTAGACAGTAAGTTAGTAAGGCTAGGAGTGATTTCAAGAACTCTCATGTTCAGTCCATTGCCTTCACTGCAGAACTCCATAGAATTCCTTTTAATGGTGGACAGAGTAACAGGACACAATCCCTAGGTTGTGATGGGATCAGGTGCTTGATGCCGTACCTTTAATCTCATGTGCCTGTCCCGGTTCCCTAATCATTACAATGGAAAATATTGACAATCCAAGGCAGAGATGTGTCTAATCGAAAATGAAACATATGTGGAAGCATCAGGACTGAATTAGAAATTCTTCTTCTTTTTTTTTTTTTTTTTTAGAAATTCTGTTAATAAACATTACTGGCAGAATACCTTAGCCTAATTAGCAAGACAAACTCCTACAGCTTTAAAGTGGGTGCAAATCTGGGAAAGCTTTCAACATTTCCACACAGGTCTGCAAGGTTTGGGGTTACAGAAGACTGAATCTTTCTGAAGGTGTTTCCCAGTTACAATGACAGACTGACATGTTCAGAGCTCACCTTTCTAGTCAGATATTTCATTGCAATTTCATGAGCTTTCAGGCATAAAGTTCCCTCGAGGCAAAATGAAGCTGCACCACAGCCACAGACCAAGCCGGGAGACTCAGCTCCAAGCACCATCCAAACACCTCGAGTCTTGAAGACAAGTTTAGAGGGAAGGAGGAAAATCAAGTAGTTAGCCCCCTTTTTATTTTTTTTCTGTTTTGTCGATAACACTTTTTGTCCTTTTCCTGGAGAATCATTCAATGGGGACCCTACAACCAGTGAAATCAGCCAATCTCTACATACTGAAAAATCACACCAAATCTGCTCTCCAATGATTTATTTGACTTCAGGTTTGTTTTTGTTTTTCCATGTATTATAGAATATTTCAGATAAATAATATAATGCAGTCACTAAGTAAACCCAAAAGAAAATGCAAATGCAGTTCAAGTCCTCTGTGTATTCCTAGTGCATCACCTTCCCAACACTTTTCTCATAGGAATAATTACTGTATTGAAATTGGCATTTTATCATTTCTTGGCATTTGTTACATGAGATTCATCCGCATAGATATGTAGTTCATTAATTTCACCGCAGTACTGCATTCCCCTGCATGGAATGGACTTCCACACCATAATTCATTTATCCATTGTCCTAGTGATGGACATCACCACTCTTCTCATTAAGAGTCATTAAGAACAATGCTGCCAAATGCATAGGTGTATACATCTGCTCATACATAACAGTAAGCATTACTTTAGGGTATATAACTTCTAATGGATTGTTGTCTTGTAGGTCACGCATGTCTGCAACTTCATTAGATTCTGATACACTCCCCCAAAAGTTTATACCAGTGCAACTTTTTAATAAACTGAGAATCATCAAGCTTTTTAATTTTGCCCGTACCTATGAAACGGAGCAAACTTTCACAGGTTTAATGGCCACAGTCTTCCCTTTTTTATGAATACCTTTTCATATTTTTGCCATGTTTCTCTTCTTTTTATTGATTTTAAGCATTATTTAAATATTTTGGGGGATGCCTGGGTGGCTCAGTTGTTAAGCTTCTGCCTTCAGCTTGGGTCATGATCCCAGGGTCCTGGGATCGAGCTCAGCATTGGGCTCCCTGCTCCGCGGGAAGTCTTCTTCTCCCTCTCCCACTCCCCCTGCTTGAGTTCCTGCTGTCACTCTCTTTCTCTCTGCCAAATAAATAAATAAAATCTTTAAAAAGTATATTTTGAGGGCGCCTGGGTGGCTCAGTCGTTAAGTGTCTGCCTTCGGCTCAGGTCATGATCCCAGGGTCCGGGGATCGAGCCCTGCATCGGGCTCCCTGCTCTGCAGGAAGCCTGCTTCTCCCTCTCCCACTCCCCCTGCTTGTGTTCCCTCTCTCACTGTCTATCTCTCTGTCAAATAAATAAATAAAACCTTTAAAAAAAAATAAAAAAAATAAAAATAAAAATAAAAAATATATTTTGGATACTAAAAAAATATAGTCCAGGTTGGAACATGAATATGGAGGGCTTTAATAAGGAAAGTGCCCCCCAAGTGTACTTAACTGAATGTCTAATGTGTTTTTACGCAGTGAAAAGAATATTTTATTCTTTGAGGATGTAGAGATAGATTTGTGATAGATATATAGAAAAATGAAAAGCCAATAAATAGACACTGAAAAAGGAAAAGGAAAAGCTTGAGGGATGCCTGGGTGGCTCAGCCGGTTAAGCATCTGCCTTCAGCTCAGGTCATGATCTCTGGGTCCTTGGGTAGAGCTCTGCGTTGGGCTCCCTGCTCAGTGGGGAGCCTGCTTCTCTCTCTCTCATATAAGTAAATAAAATCTTAAAAAAAGAAAAAGGAAAAGCTTGAACAAGAAAAGAAATATAATCAGGGTACCTTTTGAAGATCGATTTTGAATAATATTTACAGAGTAATAATAATGTCAATACCATTACTGATTTAACCAAAAAGAATGGCAAAATTTCATGTCAGGTAGTAGGTTTGTGTGGAATATAACAGAACTTAATCTTCCTTTTCCATAGTACAGAGTGAGTAGATAACATAAAATTTTAAAAATCAAGAAAAAAAATTTAAAAATCAAAGAATAACAGTACAAGAATGTCATTTATTTTTTTTAAGATTTGATTTATTTGAGAGAGAGAGAACACATGAACGGGGGTAGGGGTAGAGGGAGAGGGACAAGCAGACTCCTTGCTGAGCATGGAGCTTGTGTCAATCCCAGGACACTGAGATCATGACCTGAGGCGAAGTCAGACTCTTAACCCACTGAGCCACCCAGGTGTCCCCAAGCATATCATTTAGAAATATGAAGAAAAACAAGTGAATAAATCCCCAAACTACTTGAAAAGCATTTGCTTCTTTTTATTACTTTGATAAAAATGAAAATTAACTTAAAATACTCTAAGTAATAAGCACACATAAAAATAACATAGGACGCCGTGGAAATGGTGTTTGTATTGGGGCAATGAAATTATAAATGATATTTATATTCTGTTTAATACTTTTCTGAGTTTTCCAAAGTTTCTAAAATACACATATATATTCCTTTCTTAGTGGAAAATCGGTGCTATTAATTTTTAGGACTAAAAAGACATGTGTTTGGCCTTTGAACAATGTAGGGTTTAGATATTTGACTCTGCACAGTCAAATATCTGCATAGAACTTTTGACTCCCCCAAAACTGAGCTGCTAATAGCCTACTGTTGACTGAAAGCCTAACTCATAAACAGCCGATTAACACGTATCTAGTATGTTATATGTATTATATACTGTATTCTTACCAATGAAGTAAGATAGGGGAAAGAAAATGTATTAAAATCATAAGGAAGAGAAAATACATTTCTAGTACTGTATTATAAAAAAAAATCCATGTATAAGTGGACCCCCCCCAGTTCAAATATGTGTTATTCAAGCGTCAACTGTAATTATGAAGAACAAGCTCACCCTACAAAGGACTTCCCAACAGACTGGGAAGGAAAGGAGAGTAGATTACAAGCAGAGAATAATCAGGAGGCTATTGGAATTGTGCATGCCAGAAGCCACAAGGGTCTGAACTAGAGAGTCTCCATGGATATGTTAAAGAGGTCAAATTAACATGGCTTGGTGAGAGACTGGGTGTGGAAATAAGGTTGGAGGATAAAGCTTTGAGAGTCTTGAGGCAAACTGAGGGTTGCTGGAGGGGAGGGGGGGTGAGGAGGTGGGGTAACAGGGTGATGGACATTAAGGAGGGCATGTGATATAATGAGCACTGGGCGTTATATGAGACTGATGAATCACTGATGTCTACCTCTGAAACCAATAATACAGTATATGTTAATTGAACTTAAATAAAAAATAAATAAATAAAGTTTCTGGTTTGGGAGAGTTGGGTCCCATTCACTGAGATAGGGAAGTGTGAGTGGAACAAGAGGAGTTTCGTTTTGGAGACATCCGAGTCCTTTATTACACTGTGACAATCCTGATAATCTGACTGCTGTAACCAACAACGCAGTTCTCAGTGGTCTAACACAACCTTGCTCCTCTTTCCAGAAAAACGTGGTGTGAATGTTCCAAGCTGGTGGACCTGGTGCCACCACCATCTTCCAATGGCAGAGGAGAGAAAGAGCTTAGGAAATCATACAAGGTATCACCGGGACCAGAAATGGAAGTGATCTGTGTCAACTACCCAGACTCCACTGGCCATAAGTCTGTCATGTGGCCCCACATAACTATAGGGAAGGCTCGCAGAGATGTGGCCAGTAAAATACAAAAAAGAAAGCAACAGGCTTTTTTTTTTTTTAAAGATTTATTATTTATTTGACAGAGAGAGAGAGCACAAGCAGAAGGGAGGAGCAGAGGGAGAGGGAGGAGCAGAGGGAGAGGGAGAAGCAGGCTTCCCACTTAGCAGGGAGCCTAACACGGGGCTCCATCCCAGGACCCTGGGATCATGACCTGAGCCGAAGGCAGACCCTTAAGCGACTGAGCCGCCCAGAAGCCCTGAGAAAGCAAGAGTTTTGGAGGAAGGGTGGCATTGTCTCCACTCTGGACATGTGGGTGGGAAAATTCAGGAGACAGAAAGATGAGGCTGAACGTCCGAAGTCTGAACCAGAGAAAAGACTACGAAATTATCATTATATAAATAGTTGTTGGAGTCGGAGCAGGAGATTTAGGGGACATATAGATTGAGAAAGAAGCACTGAGAAGGAAACTCAAGAGAATGTGTAAGTGTGGGCAAGGAAGAAGAGAGAAAATGGTCAAAGAGATGGAATTCAACAAGATGAACCACCATGGGAGGGAAGAAAGGAAGTCTGATGCCAGACTTGACAGCTGGGCAATTCCAACAAGGACAGGATGGCTTCTCTTGACCTTGGCGATCAGGAAGTCAGTGATTACTTTGCCACAAGCAGCTTCAGGAGAAGCTTGTGGGCGGAAAGCAATAATTGGGGGTGGAGGAAATGGGAAGTAAGGGAGTACAGATAACAAATGTCTCTTTTGATTCCTTAAATGCTTTGAAGGGAAGGAGAGAGAAGGCAATGAGAGAAGGGATGCAGAGGGGGTGGGGAACACCATATTTTTATTCAGCAACTATTTCGTTTCCTATTCTTATTAGTCAGAAATCCTTAATTGTCAAATCGATTCTGATTGATGCGACCACACTCTGTTGCTATAATTCCAATGCAAAAGAATACACTGCTTTACTCAGACTGAATGTCCATGTCAAGAGCTTTGAATGATCAATTGCAACTTATCATTCCTCCTTACTATTTAAGTGGAACTGGAGCCCCCACCTCGAGAGTCCATGTTTCCCATTAAATCGCTCTGACATGGGGCAGTCATGAATTCTCATAATTAAATTCGGTAGGGGGAGGATTTAGGCTTTGTAGAGGACCTAAAATAATCCAGGATTGGGCGAGATTAGAATAAGGAAGGCATGATATTGTGGTTAAGGGACCCACAAGAAAAGTTACCTTTGCTCACAAAATAATTCATGCTGTGTGGAATGTCTATTTAGTTACATATGTAAATGACTTAGTAATTCCTTAACTGCTATACGAGAATAGAAGTAATCACTATCCAGAGTCCTAGGCAAGGTGGGTGGGTAGTTTAGGCCTCTGGATGCCCACCCAGCTGTAAAGCTACCTTACCTCTCAGGACACACTTGTTAAGTACAAGCTCACATTATTATCCCAAGTGATTGTGGAGACAATTATTAAAATTGGAGCATGGCTTAAACAGTGCAGAAGCATTGGCTTTTTTCCCCATGTTAGGGTTCATCATTCCGAACACCTGAAAGCCATCCCTTGCTAAGTCTAAGAAGTCAGAGTCTGGAAACCTGATGCCTTTGTTAACTTTCAGTTTTTTCTCCCAGCATCACCACTGCAGAAGTCCTTTGTCACAGGCTGGGAGACACACTTAATACTCCTCAGTAGCCTAACAAGAAGAAACAGGGGGAGGGAAATCACATTTTCACATGAGAAATTATGATCAGCTGTGATCCCTGCCAGCCCATGAATTTCAAATGGTGCTCCATTTTCAAATGCACTATTTCAGCCCTCATCAGCCCGTAGAAAGCAGCCGTGGGGGTTATACTTCACACGCACTGTGGCTTATTGAACACTCACAGGAGCCTGCAAGCGAGCTTTCAGCTCATGAAATTTGCCCCTCAGAGTACAAAAGGAGTACAAGTAAATCTGTCTTTCCAGGCCTAGCATTTGAAGGAAACGAAAGGGCGGCTTGCAAGCATTCAATTGTCAGAGACTCAGGGCAAAGCCTGGATTTTCAGTAGATGTTAAACGGGGGCATCATCTTCGCTGAACAAGGCAGAGATTTCTCAGCGCATCACCGGGTTGGAAGTGAATGGATATGCATAACTGCTAAGAACTAGAGAAACATCTGGAGAGACAGGGCCTTGCTTCCTTGTAGCTGCCTTTGGAAATTAGAACCTATGACAATTCCACAGAACTCACAATTCCAAGATGAATCCCAACAGGCAGGATTGTAGGTGGACTCTGTCATGGGGTTCCTGTAGCAAACAGTTTTCCATCAGCTAATTTCTAAATAAATAACCTTATGGAAGGACAGGTATAAATGTAAGATTACTCCTCTGTTTTCATATTTCTTTCCCGTCTGGAGGGTAAAATGTCAGAAAAGTATAGAGTCACATTAGTGTCTTTACTATAAATCCTACCTTATTGAAAAATCGATAATGCCCATTTGTTGATCTTAAAAACCTAGCCTTGGTACAAAAATATAAAACCTACAAGTAGCTGCTCTAGATTATTGAGTCTATGTACCCAGGCCCTCAAGCACGGTTGCTGGATTGTAGTCTATGGTGCCCTCTGGTGGAAGGAAATCAATATCATGTCCCCTAATTCTTAAAAGTGTTCTAATAAAAGCCTACATTCAGTTCATGCAACCCTGTGCTATGATTTGAAAGACTGCCGGGAGGTGGAAAGCCAACGTTTTTTTGTTTTTCTGTGTTTTGTTTTGTTTTGTTTTGTTTTCGTAATGGCCAGAAAATCTCTAACTTTTAAATAGTCTTTTCCTTTTCTATCTTAATTTGTCTAGAATTTGAGACTTTCACAGATAGACTTTTGAGATGCTCTCCTTTTTTTTAGTCTAGTAAATGAATTCCCATAATTTCTAATACCAAAATTTGAAAAGTAATCTTTGACAAGTTAGTCTTATGACTTCTTTGGTGCTTGAACCAAATAATCTAAAATTTTCTATCAATGAAAGCAATGCCTACTTAAATGGAACCATAGGAAATGATGATGTACCATCAAGCAAATAAAACAATGACAACAACAAAGAATGATCTATCAAGGTTTGCAACCACATTTGCCCACTTTCATAATGATTGTAGGTTAAAGCAGTGTTAATAAATAGTTCTTTCTCTCTCTCTTCCTTCCTTTCTTTCTTTCTTTCTTTTTCTGGAAAAAAGACATAATTTAGAAAAATAGAATATTAATTTCTTCACCAAAAGTCAACCATTCCTCTTTACAGAATGAAACCTCTGAAATACAGCTGAAAAAACATACTCCTTTATGCTTCCTAGCTTAAGAGAAAATTATCTACTTTCAAAAATCTTTGAACTTGATCAGAAGGGATTCAACAGAATATGACATCCTGAATTACCTCAGAAATGCAAAGTGTGCCTTTGAGAGTGTGACAATAATAAAGGAGTTTGGCCAAACACACTTGGAAACACTTGAAGTCAATAGTACAAAAAATTATTGCCTCTAAAACCAAAAGTGTTAATAAGAAAAATGCACTGATTCAGGGGAAAGTTAAAACTTGTCATAAAGCTCTGGGCAAATAACTTGAGTCTCAGAGAAGGAGAGTATCTTGGGCAAGGTGTAGACAGCTCACTGTGGGATATAGCACCCAGGTGTGATAATAAAGCCTGAGCACTCCCCAAGCTGCTGGTATTTCTGTCAATAAGACCACAGGTTGAGTTATCTCTGAATAGTCAGGTGGGCATGGACCTCTGCCTCAAGTGATGTGCATGCCCACAGACATGCCTCTCTATCTCCATTGTTCATTTCATGGTGCACGTGCATGAACAGACAACCATATTTCCAATCAGTATGAGAGTGTTTTGAAATAGTGTAACATGATGCTGAGAAGTCTGAGGATATGGGCTCACCACTGAACAAAGTATTGATTTTACCTTGTTTATAAACCCACCCTTCCAGGTAACCATCATGCCAATGGTCACACAAGAAGATCTTATGCCACTAAGCTTCCAAATTTTATAACTGGTTCTACTTTTATGCATTCTATTCTCACCCAGGAACACTGATTTTATTACTGGTCTCAATTTTCTTCAGAAAAAAAAAAAAAACAGTCTTATCATATGGTCATGAAAATCCAGTCTCCATAATAGATGATCAGGGTAATTTCATTCAATAAGTTAGCCTTTGGTTTTGTATCCATTTATTCATTCATTTGCATATTCAAAAATTATTTATTGGGAAACTTCCAGTTTCCCTTAGGATAATGCTGTCTAATATGGCTTTTTCTACCTTACCTCTAAAATCCATAGAGATCATCCAGAAAAGAAAAAAAAAAAAAAAAAATATATATATATATATATATATATATATATACATATATACATATCCCATGTCTACAACATCACAGGAGGTAAAAGAAAATTAGAATCTTCAATTTACATATAAGAAACTCAGGAGCCTATGCTGGGATGAAGAGTCAAGCAGATAGTACAAAGAAAAGAAGAAGGTGCAGTGGGATACTAATGGTGGTGGAATAAGATAACATCCTACTCTCGGTCTCTGTCTCTCTCTCTTCCTGTTTGTCTCTCTCTCAGGTCATTCTGGGGAAGCCAGCTGCCATGTTGTGAGGACTCAAGCAGTCCAGTGAAGAAGCATACCTAGAGAGGAACTGAGGCCTCCAGCTAACATTCCAGAGGGACAGAAATTTCCTGCCACCAGCTACCATAATGAGCTTGGAAGAGGATCCTCCCACTGCAATGAAGCCTACAATTAACCCAGTTAAGCCGCTCTTGAATTCCTGACCCACAGGAACTGTAATATAATAAGTGTTTGTTGTTTTAAGCCATTGAGTTTGGCTAACTTGTTATACAGAAACACGTAACTAATATATAATGGATCAAATGGAAAGGATCTGAGAGTGCGTACGATTAAAAAGGGTCTGTCTGGGCAAAGCGCTGCTTATGGGAGAGAGCTATCTACACATAGGGAGAGACTTCTCTTGGAGGCATGATGAGGAAGGGAAAGAAGGAAACAAGTTTATAAATTAAAGGTCTTATAGAAACAAAGGAGAATTACAAAATCTACTATTTGGTTTACAAAATTTAAATAATGTCCTTTGGCTCCCACATATTACCCATTCAGCACTCAAGACATTTATTCCATTTTCCCTTCCTTCTTTTTTGAGTGTGTTAGATCAACTTCATCAGAACAAATAACAATTATGTGCTGTTCTTTCATCCTTGTTCCCACTGTGTTTTAATTTTTTAAGAAAATTTTATTGTGGCAAAACGTGCATAAAATAATATTTACCCTCTATCCATTCTAAGTGTATAGTTCAGTAATATTAAATACATTTGTAATGTTGTACAACCATCAGCACCATTCACATCCATACTCTTTTCATTGTGTAAAACTGAAATCTATGTCCATTAAGCAATAATCCTCCATTTCGCACTCTCAGCCCCTGGGAACCACAGATCTACTTTCTGTCTCTACGATTTTGACTACTCTAAGTACATTATGTAAGTGAAATCATATAATATTTGTCTTTTTGTGACTGGCTTATTTCACTTAGTATAATGCCCTCAAGTTTTATCCATGTTACATGTGGCAGAATTTCCTTCCTTTTCTGAATAATATTCCATTGCATGTACCGACCACATTTTGTTTATCCGTTCATTTGTTGATGGACACTTGGATTGCTTCCATGTTTTAGCTCTTGTGAATAATACTGCTGTGAACGTGGGTATACATCTTTGATATTCCACTTTCAATTATTTTGGGCATATACTCAGAAAAGGATTTCTGGATCAGATGATAATTTTATTTCAATTTTTTGAGGAAACACCATACTGTCTTCAGAGTGGTCACACCATTTTACATCCCCACCAACAGTGCACCAGGGTTCGTTTCTCTACGTCTTTGCCAACATTTGTTATTTCCTGTTTTTTTATAGTAGTCATCCTAATGGGTGTGAGGTTATATCTCATTATAGTTTTGATTTTCATTTCCTTAATTGGTGATGTTGAATATGTTTTCACCTGCTTATTGGCCATTTGTATATCTTCTTTGGAGACATGTCTGTTCATGTCCTTTCCATTTTTAATCACATGTTTGTTTTGTTGTTGGTGAGTTTTAGAAGTTTTCTGTATATTTTAGATATTTATCCCTCACCAGATAAATAATTTGCAAATATTTTCTCCCATTCTGTGGATTGCCTTTTTACTATGTTGATAGTGTCTTTGCACAAAATTAAAAAATTTTTACAGTGTCAGATTTATCTATTTTATCTTTTGTTGCCCATGTGATGGCAAAAGGGAATAACAAAATCTTGATAAAGAATGTTTTGAGCAAACTTACCTACTATGTAAAGAAGGAAATTATGCTAAAGTCTATACACTCAAAAAGAACCCAGCCAGTGATTGCATCAGACTCTTTAATAGGTTAAATGGAACCAGAGGAATAAGTGAGATGCTCTGATTGAAGGGTGATAATTCTAAATGTAGCTGCAAATACGTAGAATAAGTTTAAATGTTCATTGAAAGGAACTATGAAGTTCATATATCAGATTCTTCTGGTATACCTCCTACCCCTACCCTCTCAACCTCACATCTGACTCCAGCTGTCTTTAGCATAGTTCCAAATGAAATTCAACTGTCTTGCTCTGCTAGCAACTCATCCCAAGTATGTATTTCACGTATTTTGCTTTCTGCCCAAGATTTCTCTGGTTGGTATGTGTGGAGGTACAGAGGAGTTAACAACACCCTAGAACAAACTTCAACCAATGGGATATAGGAGCTGAGAAATGTTTCTCCTCAGAGGTCCTCTGCTGGAAAATTATAAAAGTTCTTTTAAATGCTCCTCAGAATGTCTGGTTAGATGAAGTTGCCCATGGAGATTATCAACTCAATAACACACTCTTTATTTCCTTCTTTATTGTACTTTTACTGGTCCTTAGCTCCTGATTCCTAGAATCCGGCTTCAAATAAACTACCTGTAAGAGTTTGCTACAGACTTGGTTTTGGGATGGGGGCAGGGACCTAGACTAGGATAATCATCTTTCAAAAAGTCCCACCCTTCCTTAGTATCCAAAATATATAAAGAACGTATAAAATTCAACACCCAAAAAACAAATAATCCAATTAAAAATGGGCAGAAGATATGAATAGACATTTTTCCAAAGAAGACATATGGATGGCCAAAAGACATGAAAAGATGCTCAACATCACTTATCATCAGGGAAATGCAAATCAAAACTACAATGAGATATCACCTCACACCTGTCAGAATGGCTAAAATCAATGACACAGGAAACAACAGGTGTGACCAGAATGTGGAATAAAAGGAACACTTGTGCGCTGTTGGCAGGAATGCAAACTGGTGCCGCCACTCTGGAAAACAGTATGGAAGTTCCTCAAAAAGTTATAAATAGAACTACGCTCCATCTAGTAATTGCACTACTAGGTATTTGCCCAAAGAATACAAAAATACCAGTTCAAAGGGATACATGCACCTTGATGTTTATAGCAGCATTACCTACAATAGCCAAATTATGGAAACAGCCCAAGTGTCCATCAACTGTTGAATGGATAAAGAAGATGTGATACACACACACACACACACACACACACACACACACACACGGCTATTACTCAGCCATAAAAAAAAGAATGAAATCTTGTCATTTGCAATGACATGGATGGAAGCTAGGAAGTGTTATGCTAAGTGAAATAAGCCAGTCAGAGAGAGATAAATACCATATGATTTCACTCATATGTGAAATGTAAGAAAAAAAGATGAACAAAGGGGAAAAAAGAGAGAAAGAGACAAACCAAGAAACAGACTCTTAACTCTAGGGAACAAACCATAGGGGTGGTGTCTGGGGGGATGGGTTAAATAGATGATGGGGATTAAGGAGTGCACTCGCTGTGTTGAGCACTGGATGTTGTTGAAATTGTTGAATCACTATATTGTACACGTAAAGTAGTGTTACACTGTATGTTAACTAATTGGAATTTTTTTTTTAAGATTTTATTTATTCATTTGAGACACAGAGACACATAGAGAGAGAGCATGAGCAGGGGGTGAGACAGAGGGAGAGGGAGAAGCAGGCTCCCCGCTGAGCCAGGAGCCCGATGTGGGGCTCGATCCCAGGACCCCAGGATCAGGACCTGAGCCGAAGGCAGACGCTTAACCATCTGAGCCACCCAGGCGCCCCTAACTAATTGGAATTTAAATAAAAACTTAGAAAAAAAGGTCCCACCCTTCCTTGTAAGTGATAGAGAAGAACTTCATTTGCTTTACTCTGGCAGTAGCTCTACCTAAAACCTCTTATGCTACTTCTTGTTTTTTTTCTTAATTATCAGCCTGTGACAAGCCATCCTGTGTCACTGAGCTTCAACAGATGCAATTCCCCTTTTTGAGTAGTAACTCTTACACAAGTATGCATAAAAGAATTGTTTGTGGAGATTTATAAGAAATGTGTTGTCCCAGATCTCATCCCAAAATTATGGTGTTAGAATTTCCTGTGGTCATCGTAATGCTCATCCATGATCCATAACCATTGGTCTAGACAGCTCAATCTACTCTTCTATCTTTGCCCTCCACTTCTCCATTCATTCTTAAATTTATTAACCTTGAACTGCACACTAGGCATTGTGCTAGAAACTGGGGATAAGACAATGAATAGGAATAGGTCCATTTGGTGGTCCTAAACTTACCCTGATTATAACTGCTTCCAAGAAGCCCTTTCTGACTACTTCTACCAGCATCAGTTTTAACATTGCATTTCCATGCCCATAATTAAGAAAATCATTTGATTCTCCTCCAATAACTTGGACTCACATTGATGCAGAACTTATCCCACTGTACTGAAATGGTTTACAATTCTGTTTCTTCTAATCCACTATGAGCTGACCAAGGCCAGGGATTGTATTCATTATTGTGACCTGTTCAATCATGTTGTAAATAAGAGAAGGATAGTAAGGGAGGAAGGGAGCTAGAGAGGAAAGCAGATAGACCATCATGAATGTCTCAGACATCATCCTTAACCTAGGCCTCCTGCAGCATGCTTTAATTCAGATGGAAATTATATATATGTTGGGCACTCTCGTATTTAATTCTCCCAACAGTCTTGACATTATACATACGATCATTTCCATTTTAAAGATAAATAACCAGTGTTCAAATCAGTGAAGTATTTTGCTCAAGGTCATACTTCTAGTAAGTAGGGTATCTGGGATCTGAACCCAAAGCTCTCAATGAGAAAAAGACCCAGAGTTTTTCTGAACTCGCATCCATGACCGCCAGGGTGTGTACATATAGGTATGTGTAGACTTCCCACTCCACAGAAACTCCTCAAAGGCAGAAATAATATTTGTTTCATTACTTCAGTAAAAGAGTCAGTGTTTAACAAAGTTACCATCAGGAGAGGAATAAATTCTTCAAGGGACTGTTCATCTCCTTCTTTTGATTTTTGGCATTAAAGGTCTCTGTAGTCCTGCTAGAAATTTTCCATCAAGGTTATTCTCCAAGTTCTTGTGGATGACTTTGAAATTTAAATTTTCTCATCTTCCAGAAGGAAGGCTGAGGTTAAAAAGGCATATTTCGTTTTTCTCCTTTTCCCCACGGCCTTCAGTGTCTCCCTTTCCTCACCATTATCCTTCCCCTTGTCTGTGATCTATCTGAAAAATGTTTTACTTGTATCTTCAGCTGGCTCTCTTCCTCCCATTTCTCAGTGCTTTAGGTTTCTAAAGCTGCATTTTCCCTGTGGAACTTATGCCAAATATAATTGCCCTGCACTGTTTGGGAAAGGCTTAGATTTGTTTCACAGGTTGTTTCTTTAGCCTTAATAAGTACAGACACTTATTAGCTGGCCACAATTTCATTCTCCCCTCTGTGGGTTGTATTTCCTTGCTCGTTAATGTGTAAATCATAGATTTCTCTAATTACGTACTGGTGCCTTTTCCTTTCCACTCAGAGTTCAAAAATTAGTAAAGGGCTGGAACTCTGATAGAAATGTCTAGAATGGTTTCTTCACACACACTTGGGGATGCTACTGGCACAGAGTAAATTTAACTTCAATGTGTGTGTGTTTGTGTGCAGTTGGATGCTTTGAATGTTCAGTTTGTCTCTGATTTGAGATTAAGAACATGCCAGCCAGAGTGTAAGGAAAAAACAGAGCTCAAGAACCTTAGACTTGCGAACTCAAAACTATAAATTCAAATGAACTAATCAAGTATTCTGTAAACCCTATAATAATTTTTCCATTTCTCATTAATTTCACTTATCTCACATCTCCTTATAATCTTTCTCAGATATCGCCAATCTTCGTGTTTGTAGTAAAAAGCTGGATGTAGTTTCTGTTTGATCATAAATGTATTTGATTTGAATTGACTGATAGCAATTATTTGAAGCAGTTTGTGTGTAGAGAAACATTATATATAAGGCTGATTATAATTAGGGTTATTCTGAAATTCTTCTCATGAAGGAGAACCCAAAATACATTGTGTCTTCCTGCCCTAGCACCCCAAAGTATAGTCCTGGGATCAGCAGCATTGACATCAGTCTCGGGCCACCCCCGACCCATCCCCCCCATCTGGATGTACTGAATCATAATGGGTATATTTTGGATGTACTGAATCATAATGGGTATGTTTCACACTTGTCAAGATCTCCTGGTGATTCCTGGTCTTCAGAGTCTCTCAGTCCGGGTGCTTCCCCAGCCGGTACCCAGTCAATGGGAAAGCAGAGACAAGCCTTTCTGGTTATTCACAGGTGGAATTCCTGACCCACGTGACTGTGATCAATGAGCATAATAAAATGGCTGTTTTAAGTCACTAATTTTAATGTGGTTTCTTTCACAGCAATATAATCAAACCACTTTCTGTCATCTGTGTTTCTACCCATTTTCCCAGAGCCCAGAGTTATATGAAGTATAATTTGCTCCAAAGTAATTGCTAAAAATACATAGAATTTTGATTCTGAGTCAGAGCTTAAATTGTACTGAGTCCAAAGTTCCCCCAGTTGACTGATTTCCACAGGGTTATATTTGCATAACATTAATACTATTCTTATTTTCTTTCAATTCTTTTTACTACTTAGACTTACCCTAAATGATACTAGCCATGACATCAGAATTTTGATACTTAACTTTGTTTTGTATATTGCAATTTGTATTGTATATTGCAATTTGTATATTGTTTTGTATATTGCAATTTGTTTTGTATATTGTATTTGTATAATGCAAAAAATGCATTATAATTTTTCTAATATTACAAATATTCACAAATATAAAAATAAAGACACACTTATCTGTGTATCACCAGGTAACATGTTGCTTACTACCAGTGTTCCTTGTGTCCCAGTTTGGAAAATAATGGTCTGATAGAAACCTTCTATGGGACAGACAACTCCCTCTGGTTGTAGTCTAATCATGTTCTTGGCTCTTCATTTCTGAGCTCAAAGAAGGGAAATGATTCCACTGTTTTGTCAGTGTCTTCTTTTTCTTTTGGCCATCTCTCAAAAAGCACTTGTTGACTTTTACACTTTGTCCAAATTTCTGCATTTTACTCATTTTATTTCTACTGACTAAATTCTATACCTTGTCCACCTGCAATTTGAGAGTCCACTGGTGATGATGACTGCTCCCTGGACTCTTGTTTTTATAAAACTTGGCCCTGCCTAAACCCAATAAGAAGTGACAAGTGTAACTCATTTCTATATATACAAACAATGGAATGAGTTATATAATATGTCAAAAATATAAAAAATGATGTTGCAGTACAGGGCTACTCACAATGTGGTCTGGGGACATGTATCAGGTGATGAGCTGTTTATTATGACCAAGAGATAAGTACAAAACCTGAGAATCAGCATGTAAATCTTTTATAGTAATATGACAGTAATTTAGTATCAGCTGAATTTTGTAACAATTAAAAGTTTAGAATTTGCATTTTGCATGTCATTTTTATTTTACTTTTTCAAGTTATGTCTTTCTTGTGTTTTATAAAAGTATTGGTTTGCAACAGACTAGAATTTTTTTTTTTTTTTTTAGAGAGAGAGAATGAAGGGTGTAGGGGAGGGGCAGAGGGAGAGAATCTCAAGCATGCTCCACACCCAGCATGAATTCTGCAATGGGGCTTGATCTCACACCCCTGAGATCATGATCTGAGCAGAAATCATTGAATGCTTAACTGACTGAGCCTCCCAGGTGCCCCTAGAATTTTTTTTAAACCAAAAAACTGGTTCTTTACCACAGATACTCTAAGGAACACTTGCACGAAGAACTAAATAGGATAGGAAATGTTCTTTTAAGTAGAACTCAGAAAACTATAATGGATTTTTTAAAATAATATAACATACGGATATTCTAAAAAAAGTGCGAAGAAGGATATACACCATCATATATCTATATTCTAGCTTTGTTGTCATTGCATGGTGGGTCATGACCAAAAAATGCGTATCATAGCCACAAAGTTATTACAAAAGAAAGTGGAACTATTCTTTTTCTTATTCTTGACTCTCCTCGTCTTTGCTCTCTACTCAAAACTCTTGTCAGAATTTCGGCAGTTCTAAATGCAAACACCACAGTCGCTCAACAACTTTTACAAATTGCTTCTGACTGAATTCATTTTATTAGGGAGCTTTCAATTAAATCCAGTGTTGCTGGAACATAATATTTTTAAACCTTTAGGCAAAGCATAATAAGGCTTAAAACAGAGCTAGAAACACGTTTTGCTATGCTTTGATACTAGATTACCTAAATTTCCGCTTACCAAATGCAATAAAAGATAGCTACTGCCAAGAGGCTCTTGTCTGCCTTCAATAATCTCCAAAGTGGTTCTCATAGATCAAATGGTCAGACATGGAAACATATTCACTCATAACTGATATTCCACTATGTAGCCATTACCAATATGATGTAATGTAGCCGAAGGAATGATGGAATTTGGTGCCAAATTTAAAGTCTGAGTTCGAATATGAATTCATCTGTTGCTTCTACCCTCATGATTGTTTTGAGAATTAGATATTAGGTATGTAAGAGCCTGAAGACAGATTTTATTTCATTTATAGGGTTTTAAAGTAATCCATAAAATCTTGTTTAAAGAATTATAAATGGACATTAATGGGGGAAACGAATCTTCATTTTATATGCTACTCCATTAATTAGGAAACTATTCTCCAATAAATATGCTACTCCATTGCATTAAGACCAGCTTGTGGTTGAGATACATGGATAGCATTCTTAGTTTAAGGATAAATTTCTGACAAAAAATAAGATTTCCCCTCTCAAAGTTGCTAGTCAGCCCGTTTGCAATCTGGCTTCTATACCAACGACCACAGCAGTGTTCACTTGTATTGTTCTATCTCTTGAGACTCATTTCTCTCTTATTTTCTGTGATTTTTTTGTGTTTCTCTATCTAGCTACAAACAATTTCTTCTCAGCCTCTTTTATTGGTTCCTTTTACTATGCTCAGATTTAAGTGTTGAGTGACCATTCTTCTTTCTTTGGCCCAGTTGTGGGTTCATTATTCATTCTTTCCCTGAGCCTTATTCAATCTCATGCTATTAGATACCAACTATAACCTAATGACTTACTCTTTTCTATCTTCAGCTTCAATATCTTCTATCAGTTTTGGGCTATGTATGGTACTGTCCACTAATTTGCTTACCTAGATGCCCCAACAAGAGTTCCAACTCCAAATCTGCTACACTGATCTCATTAACTATTGCCACAAAAGCTGTTTCTCTTTCACTAATTCCCTAGTCTCAGTTTTTGGAACCATTATACCCCCAGTTATCCTAATCAGAACCTGGAGAATCTTAACCAATTTTCACCCATTGAGTCACTGACTTCTTCTAACTTTATATCTTTATTCATCACTATATTGTACAATAACAATAACAAATTAAAAAAAAAACAGAAAATCTCAGTTGTCTCTCACAACAAGCATTTATTGTCATTCCTATGGGTGTGCAGAGTGACTATGGTTCTCTGATTTAGGCTGGACTTAGCGGGGAGGCTCTCCTTCAGCCTGCAAGGCAGCTGGGCCTGGCTGCAGACCAAGAGTGAAAATCAGGCATGCTCTACATGTTTCTCATCCACCTGGACCTAGAAGCTGCCAACGGTATGTTTCATGGTGACAAAAGAAGCTCAAGAATGCACAGACACATTTCAAACCTCTGTTGATAACAAGTTCACTAATATCCCATTGGCCGAAGGAAATTACATGGCCAAGACCAAAGTCCAAGGGTGGGAAATATACTTTGTTTCTAGTGCAAAGCACAATATCACATGTGTAATTCCCAAACAGAGGGAGCACAAAGTTAGGAAGCAATGACCCAAGCTACCACACATGTTAGTATTTCCCAACCTCTATTCTTTGTCCTCATTCTAAAGAGCATCCTATTTCATTACCAATCATGCCCACTCAGACGACCTCTTCTCTGGTCTCCCACCAACTCCAGCCCATCCTCTACAATGCAGCCAGAGAACTCAATAGAAAACACAAATCAGACCATGTAACATCCTCTCAATACTTTGGCAGCTCCCCATTGCTTACCACATAAAATATAAGCCCTTCAGCAATGCTCATGGTGAGGTTCTCCAGTGCATAGCCCTGCTCTCCTGTCCACTCTCCTCTCCCCTGACCCTCTCTTGACTCTACACTTGAGGGGTAGCTCCCTGTGTACTGCTGTTCCACAGGTTTCCATGTTCTTCTGCTATAGCTCATATCATTCATCTCCTGAAATCTTTTTTTAAAACATTTTATTTATTTATTTGAGAGGGAGAGTGCGAGCATGAGTGGGGGAAGTGGGGGAAGGGGGTAGTAGGGTGGGGGGGGCAGAGGGGAAGGGAGAAGCAGGCTCCCTGCTGAGTGCAGAGCCTGACCTGGGGCTTGATCCCAGGACCCTGAGATCATGACCTGAGCAGAAGACTAATGACTGAGCCACCCAGGTGCTCCCTCACTTGGCAAATTCTTGTTTGTCCTTTAAGATATACCTCCGACATCACTTCTGTAGCAAGTGTTTGGATTCCCTCAGACTGGCTTAGTGCTCCGTCATAGCCTTTACACAATGTTTTAGTTCAATGGGTCGATCCAACGTTATTACTTTTTTCCACCAACAGGGATTCTCATCATACCCCTCACGAAAGTCTAGGGATACTATTTTGGGAGTCTGAACGTCAGTGGGAAAAACCATATTTCTTTATTTTTACTAATATCCAGCAGAAATGTAACATTTCCTTCAATGACGATTATAAGTAACAAACCACAATACTGTTAGGAGTACTGTGTCACCAACAGAAGTTATAAATAATTTCATACCCCCACACAACAATTGTGGCAGACAATTCAAAATTCCAGGAATCATTAAACATGTCACTCAATCTTATTTATGGCATTTAATGAAAGGGTTCTTACATGACTGTAACAATTTTTTTCATTTAAAATTTGATAATTTGGGGGCACCTGGGTGGCTCAGTCATTAAGCATCTGCCTTCGGCTCAGGTCATGATCCCAGGGTCCTGGGATCAAGCCCCACATCAGGCTCCCTTCCGCGGGAAGCCTGCTTCTCCCTCCCCCACTCCCCCTGCTTGTGTTCCCTCTCTCTCTGTGTCTCTCTCTGTCAAATAAATAAATAAAATCTTTAAAAAATAAAATAAAATTTGATAATTTTTTCAAATACACCTTTTTTTTTTTCCTTCTGAATTTTATTTGCCTCTAAAAACATTTTCTGAGAGGGCATTACCAAATGCTAAAGAGGTCCCCGATACTCATAAAATTAAAAACCCTAAATAACGCTTCTCTCTTGGCAATTTGACCATTTCATTGCAGAGGACTGGAGAATTCAAAACCTAGATGCGTATTTCTTTTTTGGTCACAAATAGTCAGCTCTTTCTTACTCTTTAAAATTTTTCATTAGTGTTTATTTTATTTAGGGATTTTTTTTTTAAAAGGTAACATATTCACAAAATAAAACTGCAGAAGATAAAAGGGTATAGGGTGAAAAATCTCCTTAGAAAACTAGTTTTCTCCTGTAGAATAAACCAGTGATGAGTTTCTTGTGAATACTTTCAGAAGCATTCTCTCCCTGTGGGTGGGGGTGTGGCTGTGGCTGTGGGTGTGGGTGTGTACAAATGCAAAAGGAAAATAACAAACACATATCAAAACACACATATGCACACACACACACACACAGATTTTCCTTTTTGCCACTCAACTTGTGGCATACCACACATTGCTCTGTATCTTCTTTTATTTACTAAATAATAACCATCTCTCATTAGTTTAAAATTACTGTCCTAAGTAAGATCAAAATATGAACTCCTTGACATTCAATTTTACCTGTTTGTTTTAGAGAAAATAAAACTGTCATCAAAATGAAATAAAGCAAAAACACTAAGTATAGCTCACCATACACCATCTCAAGTCTTATTTTTTTCCTTTTGAACCTGAAATCTTCAACGGGAGTCTGAGTGCAATGGCCAATAAATGTAAGCAGCTTAAAGTAAATAACAGGAGGCAATGTGCTGGGTATTGCTAAGGTAAGCTGACTTTTTTTACCTAAGGAGTTTAAAATTCAGCTTCTCAAAAGTAAATTGCTCATCATTGTTCAATACCATGGTTTATCATATTTTTCTGGTTTTATTAATAAAAACCACGGATGTTATAGTACGACTATTTAAAGAAATTTAATTTAATGTTTAAAATGTTGCAACTGAAAATATACAGCAAGAGTGCTCATAATATAAGTGAAAGAAATTATACAGAATTGCCTGGTATAATCCTAAATTTGTGTTTTTTAAATTGCATATAAAAAAGTAAAGAGTCAGAAAAAATAAATTTCTCTGCTGTGAAATGTATGGTAGGTATTTATTTTCTTCCATAAGTCAGTTTGCATTTTCTGAATTCTCTATAATAATTACAAACAATCAGAATATTTAGGAAAAAAAAAAACATTTAAATGAATCAACAAAAATCCAAATTGAGAGTGCCAAAAGATGCAAAGACAGAAAAGCAACCAACCAGAGAAAATATAAATAGGAGTTATATGAAATAACTAAATACAGGCAGAAGTAAAAGGAAGCAAATAGGAAACTCATTCAAAAAGCAGACGTGTTTATAACAGCTGAGACCGGACCCAACTCCCTAAACGAGACAGTGATAAGTATCAACAGAGAAGACACGGTGTTTCAGCTGCGTGTGGCAGTAGGCAAGCAAGCAGCCCTCTCAGTAGACCAAGGTGTAACACAGGGCCAGGTGTGAGGACCACAGGGACCAGAACTCAGGACTGCTGCAGACAGATTTTTAACTGAGTAAGGTATACCTACTGCCAAGCTTCAATAAAATAACAGTATCCAATGCTTGCTGAGTACTTACCATGTACCAGTGATATTTTTAAATGGTTAATTCATTTAACCTTCATAAAAACCATATGAGATGGGTACTATTATTTTACTCATCTTACAGATGAGAAATCCAGGTTTTCAAAACTTCATCATGGAAATCTGAGGGTCAAAGACAGGTCACGTGACCTGAAAGCCTGCGCTTTCAACTGCGGGCTCTGCCTCCCTTACTGTGGTGGAGAAGGACGTGGGGGGAGGGGATTCTCACTCACTAGACGACAGCCTGTTTTTATTACTCAATGTTTTTAGGTCCATTTCCTAGTTAGAACGGTAGTAGACATCTTGTTTATGAATATGGATGGCTGTGTGTGAAGATGATTAAGTAGAAGCTTATTTTAGTTGGTCAGACTATATAAGACAAATTTACAATATCAGAAAAGGGAATGCCTAAAAATGTCAAGTCTTGGAGGGGAAAATATTTCTGAAATGTCAGGTACGAGTCCTCGGTTATAGCAGGAACTAGAGTAGAGAGCTGGATAGAGCGTGCCCCAATTACAGTTGGAAAGGACCTTCAGGGGTCAATATACTTCTGGTTTTTGCTTGACTTTCCCTGCGGTGGTGACTCCCAATCAGTAGTTAGATGTAGAAAGAAAATCATCTCAAGATGGGCCATTCCCATCAGAAATACTGGCATGGGTCTTCCCACACCAGTCCTGCCCACAGGAGATGGCTGACTTCATCAACACCTACGCAAGACAATGGAGAGCAGGACAGTATGGAGCTCATTGTCCTGTGCCATCTTCCCTTTTGTGTTTTGTTTTGTTTTGCTTTGTTTTGTTTTAGGCTTGGAAAGATGGAAAGACAGTGGAGAAACAGAGAAATTGCCACGTAGAGAAGCTCAAAGTCTTCTCTTTTTGTCTGCTCCTAATTAGCCTTGGAGTACAATGTCTCATTTAAGAAACTCCGTTTAAAGTTTAGAAATTAAAAATGAACATAATTGAGGATTCCAGTTTCAGCTCAGACACGTAGAGAGCTGGAAAGCTCCCACACTGACAACATTGAAAATGTTGGGCAGGCTGAGGATTCACGACTCTTGCTGAACCCATCAGCAAACTGAGGTCACAGGACAACCCACTAAAGTAAAATCTGGGAGAACAGGTACCTACTGGGGAAACCAGGACCGGACCATCTGTTTGCTTGGAGCAGACTCCCTGAATGTTTCATTTTCTAGGGCTGCCATAACCAAGTACCACAAACTCAGTGACTTAAAACAATAGAAGTTTATTTTTTCATGGTTCTGGAGGCTCGAAGTCTGAAACGAAGATGTCTGCATTGGCTATGCTCCTCTGAGGTCCTACAGAAGAATCTGTTCCATGCTTCTCTCTCAGCTTCTGGTGGCTTCTGGCAATCCTCAGCATCCCTTGGCTTGTAGTTTCGTCTTTTCAATTGCTGCTTCTATCCTCACATGACTCTCTTCCGTCTGTGTGTATCTGTGTGTCTAAAAGCCCCTCTTCTTATAAAGACACCAGACACTGGATTTAGAATTTACCCTAACCCAGTAGGACATCATCTTAACTCGATTATATCAAAGATGCTATTTCTCAATAAGGTCCCATTCACAAGTTCTGGGGGAGAGGACTTGAATATATCTTTTTGGGGATGGAGTGGGGCATCATTCAACCCAGTATACCACATAAATCCTCTAATAAGATTCAGTTAAGCATTCAAAATGTGTTACTAAAGACCATGTGAGAGTGCGGCCCCCTGGAGATGAAGATATAATGGGATTTCATCTTCTTGAATGCTTTTCCTCTTGGAACCCCACCAGGGAAGATGGAGGAGAATCTCGATAAAGTGTCTTTTGTCCTTCATGGTGCTGGCTGAGGGGGACAGAAATAAAAGCCTCTGCCAAAAATTCCACCAGACCCATCTCCCCGTGGAAGAAAACAATAAAGAACAAACAAACAAACAAAAAGCTTTTTTTTTTTTTTTTAATCCTAGTGGGTAAAGCAAGGGAACAGTTCCTGTAATGGGCTCCTCCATTTATTTATTTATTTATTTGGGGGGACTCCTCCATTTAAATGACCTCAGCCTCTGAATCCCCAGCCTTGTAGAGCAGGAAGGGCATGCTAGCCTTGTCTTGACTGCTGTTTGTGTTTGTTTTGATGCAAAGAGGCCAAATTAGGAGACTTCTGTTGGCCCAGAAGATCCTCCCAGAAGAAGTGACATGAGGCCTGCTGGTTCGCTCACATTTCTTCCTTCTTTGCCCTATCCTCTGTGGTGGTGGAACCAGGATGTGGTTACCTGTATGAAGGAAAGGTTCAGAGTGATATTCTCTGGGCTGGGGCTGGAGCATATGGCTGAACACCAAACTTTTCAAGATGGTCCTCCTCAGTATCTTTAGACTCCTTCTTCTTTGGAGACTGGTGCTTTTTATGGAACAGAGGGTCCAACTGGCATAGGTAAGGAAGCCCTCATTGCTCTCCTGGCTGAAGCCCCTCCCTTACCCTGGTTGGAAAGCTATTAGAACAAGCCCCTGGCAAACAGCAGAGGAAGCCGCGGGTCCTAGGATGTCCCTTGTGGTACATGCTGGAGTTGTACCAGCATTTGGCTGATGTGTTGTGGGCACCCTGGAGAACTGTACAATGGGGCCATCATACTGAGCCTGGTGAGGCCCTCCGCCACACAGTAAGGTGTTTCAGAGATCTCTGGCATATACTAGCCTAAACTTTCCTGAGACTAAACCATACCAACTAGTTAGAGCCACCACAGCTTGCCACCACCAACCCCATTTAGCTTACTTTCACCTCTGTTACCATGTGGAACCCTGGCTCAAGGAGAGCCCAACCAACCACTTTCTTTCTCCAGGAAGTGGTTCCTCAGAGACTTCCCTGATCACCAAAGCTGCACAGAGATGGATGTCACACAACACATGCAGCAAAGGCTCTGGAATCCTAAGTAATGCTGAGTTCTACGACTCTCCTCTCCACTTCATGTGTTAGCAGCCAAAAGGTAGTGAGGTTCTTGAGCTCAGTGGCATGGCCATTCATCCTTGGACTTTGCCTTCTTATTAGTCTTTTTAAATGACACTCACAAAAGTTTCTAGAAGGCCAGACTTTCCCCAGAGGCCTGGAGGAGTTCATGGAAAAGGACGTTCCTCTTTCAGAGGATCTGGCAAGCAGGTAGTGTCATGTCTGAGGTTCCTGGCCCTTCTCTGCAACACGAAGCATCTGAAACTAACCAGTGTCCACCCACCCTTTCCAAGTCAGCTTCCACCAGCTGGGCTGCAGTCACTTGATCGTTGCTCCCCATCTCTAAACCCCAAACTACTATAAGGGAGCCTACCCTCAGGTACTACATTGTGGTCTCAGTTGTCCCAATCATGCCATCATCCAGAACTGTGTCAGTGAGCATGTAGACCAGAGCATCCCTCAGCCCTTCTATGTCCCTTGTAAATATATTCCCATTAGCATCCTTCTGACTGAGGCAAATGGGAGTATCTTATAAAAGGAGTGTGAGGAAGTGACTGCTCAGTCCTGCACATGCAGCTGACAGCTTGGTACAGCTAACTCAGGTTTCCTGAGAAACTGGAGAAGGGTTTAGCAGAAACAAATATCAATGATAGCACCACAGTGATCCTCTACCCAATCTATGGATTCTATTCCTTGTCCTAATTTTTGTCTTAAGTTTTTCCCCCCTATTTATGAGCTCCTCACTTTATTTATTTTTATTTTTTTAAAGAAGATTTTTTGAGAGAAAGAAAGAGAGTGCAAGTGGGAGAAGGGCAGAGGCAGAGGGAGAGAGAAAATCTCAAGCAGATTCCATGTCAAGCATGGAACCTGATGTGGGGCTCAATGGGGAGCCCTAAGAGGGACTCAATGGGTGGCTCGATCTCATGACCCTGAGATCAGGACCTGAGCTGAAACCAAGAGTGAGACACTCAGCCAACTGTTCCAGCCAGGTGCCCCGAGCTCTTCACTTTATAAAAACAGTTCTGGTGGAGGGGAGAAAGATGGTGGAGGAGTAGGGGACCCTATTTCAACTGGTCCCCGGAATTGAGCTGGATATCTACCAGACCACTCTGAGCACCCACAAAACCAGCCTGAGATGTAAGAAGATCTGGATCTCTACAAACAATATCGCAGGCGGTTGGTTTTGAGGTACGAAGCGGGGAGCTGTGATTCTGCGGGCAGATATCGGAGGATAAACGGAGGCGGGAGGGTGCCTGGACGTGGGGATCCTACACCGCCGGTGAGCGACAGGCTTGCGCGCTGCGGACGGGGCACAGACTCGCAGACCAGTAGCAGCGGGGAAAGGACTTTAGGGCAGCCCCCGGGGCGGGAACCTGGAGCGGCGGGGTCGCGCCTGTGACCTGGGAGCAGCTGGCGGTTTTAGAAGCACAAAGGGCAGAGACATGCTCTGACCTGGAGGCAGGACTGGGGGCGCTGCGGAGGGGTGCACAACCCAGGACGCTGCAGTTTATAGCAGCACGGACAGAAACGGAGACGGTGTGGCCTGGAGAGCTCACTGAAGAACAGACTGCAATCTCTCTGCTCTGAGGCAGAGGGTTGGAACCGGTCTCTTCTGCTCTGACTCGTGGAAGAGACGCGGAAAGCCGCCAGGGAAAGCCGCCAGAGAACAAAAGCCCCCAAAACTGATTCCCGCTGAGCCCATCCCCCGCCACAGGGGCGCAGGGCAACTCCGCCCAAACAGGGTTGCCTGAGCAACAGCGCGGCAGGCCCCTCCCCCAGAAGATAGGCTGGGAAAACAAGAGGCCAGCAACCCTAGGTCCCAAGAAAACAGGTGCATCTTGCTTGGGTTCTGGTCAATAATTTGGACTCTGTACATTCCCTCAAACACCCATCAACAGAATGACTAGGAGGAGGAGCCCCCAAAATAGAAAAGACTCAGAGATTATGACTTATGCTGCAGATTTACAAATGGATGCAGATATAACCAAGATGTCGGAGATGGAATTCAGGCTAGCAATTGTGAAGACAATGGCTAGAATGGAGAAATCAATTAATGGCAACATAGAGTCTCTAAGGGCAGAAATGAAAAGTGAATTGGCGGAACTTAAAAATGCTATCAATGAGATCCAATACAATCTAGATAATCTAACAGCTAGGGTAACTAAGGCAGAAGAATGAATAAGCGACCTGGAAGACAATATAATAGATAAAAAGGGAAAAGAGAAGGCCAGGGAAAAACAACTCAGAATCCATGAAAACAGAATCAGAGAAATAAGTGACACCATGAAGTGTTCCAATGTCAGAATAATTGGAATCCCAGAGGGAGTAGAGAGAGAGAGAGGACTAGAAGATGTATTTGAGCAAATCGTAGCTGAGAACTTCCGTAATCTGGGGAATGAAACAAACATTTGTGTCCTAGAGGCAGAGAGGACCCCTCCCAAGATCAAGGAAAACAGGCCAACACCCCGACATGTAATAGTAAAACTTGCAAATCTTAGAACCAAGGAAACCATCGTAAGGGCAGTTAGGGGGAAGAGATCCCTTACGTACAGAGGGAGGAACATCAGAATAACGTCCGACCTATCCACAGAGATCTGGCAAGCCAGAAAGGCTTGGCAAGACATATTCAGGGTACTAAATAAGAAGAACATGCAGCCAAGAATACTTTATCCAGCAAGGCTTTCATTTAGAATGGATGGAGAGATGCAGAGCTTCCACGACCGGCAGAAACTGAAAGAATATGTGACCACTAAGCCGGCCCTGCAAGAAATATTAAGGGGGGGTTCTATAAAAGGAGAAAAACCCCAAGAGTGATATACAACAGAAATTTACAGGGACAATCTATAAAAACAATGTCTTCACAGGCAACATGATGACAATTAATTCATATCTTTCAATAATCACTCTCAACGTGAATGGCCTAAACGCTCCCATAAAATGGCACAGGGTTGCAAATTGGATAAAAAGACAGGACCTATCCATATGCTGCCTACAAGAGACTCATTTTGGACCTAAAGATACATCCAGACTGAAAGTGAAGGGATGGAGATCCATCTTCCATGCCAGCGGACCTCAAAAGAAAGCTGGGGTAGCAATTCTTATATCAGACAAATTAGATCTTAAATTGAAGTCTGTAATTAGAGACACAGAAGGACACTATATCATTCTTAAAGGGTCTATCCAACAAGAAGATTTAACAATTGTAAATATCTATGCCCCCAACATGGGAGCAGCCATCTACATAAGCCAACTGTTAACCAAAATAAAGAGTCATATTGATAAGAATACGTTAATTGTAGGAGACCTCAATACTCCACTCTCAGCAATGGACAGATCATCTAAGCAGAAAATCGACAAGGAAACAAGAGCTTTGAATGATACATTGGACCAGATGGACCTCATAGATATTTACAGAACACTCCACCCTAAAACAACAGAATACTCATTCTTCTCGAGCGCACATGGAACTTTCTACAGAATAGACCATATACTGGGTCACAAATCAGGTCTCAACCGATACCAAAAGATTGAGATTATTCCCTGTATATTCTCAGACTACAATGCTCTAAAACTGGAACTCAATCACAAGAAAAAAATTTGGCAGAAATTCAAACACTTGGAAGCTAAAGACCACTCTGCTTAAGAATGTTGGGTCAACCAGGAAATCAAAGAAGAACTTAAACAATTCATGGAAATCAATGAGAACAAAAACACATCGGTCCAAAACCTATGGGATACTGCAAAGGCTGTCCTAAGGGGGAAATACATTGCCCTCCAAGCCTCACTCAAAAAAATAGAAAAATCCCAAATTCACCAACTAACTCTACACCTTAAAGAACTAGAGAAAAAGCAACAAACAACGCCTAAGCCACACATTGGAAGAGAAATAATTAAAATTAGAGCAGAAATCAATGAATTAGAAACCAGAAACACAGTAGATCAGATCAATGAAACTAGAAGTTGGTTCTTTGAAAGAATTAATAAGATCAATAAACCACTGGCCAGACTTATCCAAAAGAAAAGAGAAAGGACCCAAATTAATAAAATTATGAATGAAAGGGGAGAGATCATGACTAACACCAAGGAAATAGAAACAATTATTAGAAATTATTATCAACAACTATATGCCAATAAACTGAGCAACCTGGATGAAATTGAGGCCTTCCTGGAAACCTATAAGCTGCCAAGACTGAAACAGGAAGAAATTGACAACCTGAATAGGCCAATAACCAGTAACAAGATTGAAGCAGTGATCAAAAACCTCCCAAAAAACAAGAGTCCAGGGCCTGATGGATTCCCTGGGGAATTCTACCAAACATTCAAAGAAGAAATAATACCTATTCTACTGAAGCTGTTTCAAAAAATAGAAACAGAAGGAAAACTTCCAAACTCATTCTATGAGGCCAGCATTACCTTAATCCCCAAACCAGGCAAAGACCCCATCAAAAAGGAGAATTTCAGACCGATATCCCTGATGAATATGGATTCCAAAATCCTCAACAAAATCCTAGCTAATAGGATCCAATAATACATTAAAAGGATCATCCACCACGACCAAGTGGGATTTATCTCCGGGATGCAAGCATGGTTCAACATTCAAAAATCAATCAATGTGATAGATCACATTAATAAGAGGAGGGAGAAGAACCATATGGTCCTCTCAATTGATGCAGAAAAAGCATTTGACAAAATACAACATCCTTTCCTGATTAAAACTCTTCAGAGTATAGGGATAGAGGGAACATTCCTCAAGTTCATAAAATCCATCTATGAAAAACCCACAGCGAATATCATCCTCAATGGGGAAAAGCTGAGAGCCTTTCCCTTAAGATCAGGAACATGTCAAGGATGCCCACTCTCGCCACTATTGTTCAACATAGTATTAGAAGTCCTAGCAACAGCAATCAGACAACAAAAAAATAAATAAAAGGTATTCAAATTGGCAAAGAAAAAAAAAAATTGGCAAAGAAGAAGTCAAACTCTCTCTTTTCGCAGACAACATGATACTTTATGTGGAAAACCCAAAAGACTCCACCCCCAAATTACTAGAACTCATCCAGCAATTCAGTAATGTGGCAGGATACAAAATCAATGCACAGAAATCAGTTGCTTTCTTATACACTAACAACGCAACTGTAGAAAGAGAAATTAGAGAAACGATTCCATTTACAATAGCACCAAAAACCATAAGATACCTCGGAATAAACCTAACCAAAGAGGTAAAGGATCTATACTCTAGGAACTACAGAACACTCATGAAAGAAATTGAAGAAGACACAAAAAGATGGAAAAATATTCCATGCTCATAGATCGGAAGAATAAACATTGTTAAAATGTCTATGCTACCCAGAGCAATCTATACCTTCAATGCCATCCCGATCAAAATTCCAATGACATTTTTCAAAGTGCTGGAACAAACAATCCTAAAATTTGTGTGGAATCAGAAAAGACCCCGAATTGCCAAGAAATGTTGAAAAAGAAAAACAAAGGTGGGGGCATCATGTTGCCCGATTTCAAGCTATATTACAAAGCTGTGATAACCAAGACAGGATGGTACTGGCACAGAAACAGACATATAGACCAATGGGACAGAATAGAGAACCCAGATATGGACCCTCAACTCTATGGTCAAATAATCTTTGACAAAGCAGGAAAAAACATGTAATGGAAAAAAGACAGTCTCTTCAATAAATGGTGCTGGGAAAATTGGACAGCCACATGTGGAAGAATGAAACTCAACCATTCTCTAACACCATTCACAAAGACAAACTCAAAGTGGATGAAGGACCTCAATGTGAGACAGGAATCCATCAAAATCCTAGAGGAGAACATAGGCAGTAACCTCTTTGACATCGCCCACAGCAACTTCTTTCAAGATACATCTCCAAAACTAGTGAAACAAAAGCAAAAATGAACTTTTGGGACTTCATCAAGATAAAAAGCTTCTGCACAGCAAAGGAAATAGTCAACAAAACAAAGAGGCAACCCACAGAATGGGAGAAGATATTTGCAAATGACACTACAGATAAAGGGCTGGTATCCAAGATCTATAAAGAACTTCTCAAACTCAACACCCAAAAAACAAATAATCAAGTCAAAAAATGGGCAGAAGATATGAAAAGACACTTCTCTGAAGAAGACATACAAATGGCTAACAGACACATGAAAAAATGTTCATCATCATTAGCCATCAGGGAAATCCAAATCAAAACCACATTGAGATACCACCTTACACCAGTTACAATGACAAAAATGGACAGGGAAAGAAACAACAAATGTTGGAGAGGTTGTGGAGAAAGGGGAACCCTCTTACTCTGTTGGTGGGAATGCAAGTTGGTACAGCCACTTTGGAAAACAGTGTGGAGGTTCCTCAAAAATTTAAAAATAGAGCTACCCTATGACCCAGCAATTGCACTACTGGAGCTTTACCCCAAAGACACAGATGTAGTGAAAAGAAGGGCCATATGTACCCCAATGTTCATAGCAGCAATGTCTGCAATAGCCAAACTGTGGAAAGAGCCGAGATGCCCTACAACAGATGAACGGATAAAGAAGATGTGGTCCATATATACAATGGAATTTTACTCAGCCATCAGAAAGGATGAATACCCAACTTTTACATCAACATGGATGGGACTGGAGGAGATTATGCTAAGTGAAATAAGTCAAGCAGAGAAAGTCAATTATCATATGGTTTCACTTATTTGTGGAACATAAGGAATAGCATGGAGGACATTAGGAGAAGGAAGGGAAAAATGGGGGGGGGGGAATTGGAGGGGGAGATGAACCATGAGAGACTATGGACTCTGAGAAACAAACAGGGTTTTAGAGGGGAGGGGGGAGGGGGGATGGGTTAGCCCGGTGATGGATATTAAGGAGGGCACGTACTACATGGAGCACTGGGTGTTATACAAAAACAATGGATCGTGGATCACCACATCAAAAACCAATGATGTATTGTATGGTGACTAACATAACATAATAAAATTAAAAAAAGAACACTTAAAAAAACAAAAAAAAAACAGTTCTGATACCAAACATCAGTACCTTTGGACCCTACTCAGAGCCCCTGATGCCTGAGTGAGAAGTTCCTTTAAAGTGGTGCCAGGGTGGCGGTTGGTTAAGCGTCCAACTCTTAGTTTCAGCTCAGGTTGTAATCTCAGGGTCGTGAGATTGAGCCCAGCATTGGGGTCTATGTTCAGCACGGAGTCTGCTTGAGATTCTTTCTCCTTCTTCTTCTGCCCCTTCTGCTTGTGCTCTCTCTCTCTCAAAATAATAAATAAATCCTTTAAAAAACGTTCCTTTAGAGATGCCTTTCTATATTCTTGTCTCTTTCACTGTGACTTTGTCAAAAATGACCAGTCCATGATAGCGGAACTTTAGGAATTGTCCCCAAGGCTTGGGGAAGGTGGGATCTTCTTAGTGTCCATCCTCTGAGTTTTTCTAGAAGAGCTGATGAAGAAATCAACTTGGGATTTTATACTCCTCTTCCTCGCATCCCGTATCCTCAAACCTAGTACCTAATCGGAAAGGCTGCCTGCCTCTGTGTTTGTTTGTCCTCCAAATCTAAACTAACTTTTCGGGAATGGACCAGAACACTTTTTAGCAAAGATCTCCACAAAAATCTCTTGAGGGGAACAGAAGGAATGATTTTTTTTTTTTTTTCTAAGCCATCAGGGCTCTTCCTCTCAGCCTCTGAACCTGGGAAAGAAAGTACCTGGATTCCTTGCTATCTTAGGTGAAGACAGGAGATTTCAGTGAGGCCAACAGAGAAACGAGTATGTAGCTGAGGTGGCAATCTTTTCAAAGGGCAGCATCTCTGGTGAATAGAGGAAGAGTGGTCACTGCTGATCAGGATTACGTGTGTGGGTGGGGGGAGTCATTTTAAACCTTCTACAGAACAACAGATTCCAGAGAGTAATCTCTTATTTTATGTGACACATAAACCCATTTTAACGGAAAGCTCCCTGGTGGCTCAGAGGCTGGGAGGTGCCTGACTGAGGGTGGAGAGGGTAGAAGGCTGCAGATGGGAACCTTGAAGCTTCCTGTGGCTGGCCTGCTTGTGTGTTCAGCTTGGCTCTAGGCATGGGTCTCTGAGGGTAATGGGTCCGTTGTCTTGGGAGGCATGGAGCTCTACCTTGGACTGGATGACACTTGCAGGGTGACTCTTCTCTACTCCTGTCCTATTGTGAAGTGATGGAGACTGGGCTGTGCTTCACATAAATCATTCTTTTGTTGCTGTTAAAAAACAAGCAAACGCAAAACCCAGAGAAAAGGTATGCATTTTGATAGATAAAGAAGTTGAATTTTAGAGAGGGGAAAACATATTTAGCAAAGAGTATGCCTGAAGTTAGGATCCAAGATCTTTCCACTGCTTGTCCAGCACTTTCTCCAATATTTTGTGATCTACCTATAAGAAGAAAATTATATCGGTCAAAGGTCAGATAGTAGAAAAATTATTTTGGATCAATAATGTATCCTTTCAAGTCACATCAGTGGATCCAGCACTACATAAAAGGCAAATCTTTGGCTTTGTATTTAGCAGATTCTGAGCTTGGATCCCATCTGCATCATGAAAACATGGCCAAGTCTTACAACTTTTCAAAGCCCCAGTTCCTTCATGTTTAAACTGTGCCAGCACCTGCACATTCCTGCTTGGTTGTGAAAAGATCAGTGGTAACAAATAAGAGATGCTCCTAATGAAGGATAGTTGGAAGAAAGGCAGGCAGGAACAAGGGACCCCCACCCTAAGAGGAAACCACCCTTAAAAGAATTTTACACCACTCTGGAAGGAGCCGTCCACCCTTTCCCACGTGGTAGGTAGATGACAAAAACCTGATTGGATGACAGGCTCAGGGAGGGTTAATCAGATTAAAACAGCCCACCAGCAAACCCATAAAAACCCTTAGACTTAGAAACTCCGGTGGCAACTCTCTCGGGTCCCCTCCCTGTTGCAACTCTATCAGGTCCCCTCCCTGTTCGTTCAGAGCTTTGTACTATTGCTCAGAAAACTTTGCTTTTGCTTTGCTGCCCACCACTCTTCCTCTGGTCTACCTCTTTATTCTTCCAAGCAGCATGACCAAGAACCACGGGCACCAAAGGAAATGAAATCCTTCAACACTACTAGAGTTACGAACAGCTCAGGATGGCAGATTCCACTCTCCTTGATGTCAAGTGTTAAATGGCCCAGATGATTTGGGGAAAGGGCAACAGTGAAATGTCCAGCCACTTTGCCGAAGGGCCAAATTAGGGGAGAGGCAACAGCAAGGGAGTTGGAAGACCCACCACACGTGTGGATGGGAGAAGACATGACTGCATTCAGATTAGGAAGTTTTCCATCTATTTTGCATCAAGCCATGGGAAGGTTAAACATATTGCTCACAAAGTTCCCTGATCTTATTTCATGCTAAAATGTTGTCATAAACCAGAGCCTACTAAAATATGACATCCCCGTAGACAAGAACCATGTCTACTCTATTTATTATTAAAATATTTATGGAATGTTCGTGTGCCAGGCACTGTTAAATGAATGAGTAAATGAAAAGTTACGCCTATCTATTTTGTAGATACATCCTTTCTTTCCAGAACAAATCACAGAGATGATTGAAACAGCAAGTTATTTCTGGGATGGAAAATGTGAATTGTGTTGGGTTTCTGTGACCAAAGTGATTAGAACAAACATTGAATGTCCTCTACAGAACCGAAAAAAATCTCAGGCCAAGTGAGATAAACATTTGAAAAAAAAATTGAAAACAAAATTATCTCCCACATTGGCATTTCCCAAAGTCATTGCAGAAGACGAAATCTTAGAACTCGGGGGTTGAGATTTTGGATCTCTTTTTTAATTTATTATTTATTTATTTATTTTTAGAGAGTGCATGAGCGGTGGGGTGGGCAGAGAGAGAGGTAGAGAGATCTCAAGCAGACTCTGTGCTGAGGGCAGAGCCCGATGCGGGGCTTGATCCCACAACTGTGAAATCATGACTTGAGCCGAAATCAAGAGTCCCCGTTTCAACTGGCTGAGCCACCCAGGCGACCCTGGATCTGTTTTTAAAAGAACACTCTAGCGCTTCCTGGATGTAGGTCCGTGGTTAAGTCTCTAACTTTCCAACCCTCATCTCGAAAATGGAGGTAGTGGTAGCAACTACCTCAGAGCAATCACGTGAGTGTTGTATGGCCTCAAGTATAGGGCGTGCCTGGCACAGTTCCTGGCACATAGTGAAGGCTCAGTGATGGCGACTCTTGGCTCTTAGAGCCATACCTCGTATCACGGGTTCTGTTTAGGAATGAAGAATCTGGGATGTGGGCTTGGAATCCACTGGAGACTAATTCCCCAGCGCCACCTGGTGACCACTTTATCAGGATAGTAGCCTACAACCTTCTAAGGGCAGGAGAAAGCTCCTGACAGTAGGCTACTCCCTCTGTTGTTCAGTATTTAAATGAAAAGACAACTTTTGATACATGGGAGACTTTTTCATCATTATTGTAAATGACACTCATTTACCAGAATTCGAAAAATAACCAAATCTTCTGAGATTATGTTTCAGCTATATTACTTTTCACTTTACTAACTTTGGAAAGCAACAAAAAGGGTTACTTTTTTCAGTATCCCTTTAAAAATAAAAGCATTATCAATTGTGAATTTTACTGGGACTGTTGAGAGTTGGAGAAGCACTCACTTTTCAGAATAAATTATGAAACAGTAAAAAATACATAGATATGAGGTCAAGAAATCATGGATATTTGATATACAAGGGACACCATTATAAATGTAGCTTGTTTCTTCACTCTCTGGTCTTTTTTCTCTTTTTATGTCTTGAAACTAGGGATTCTTCAGCAAAAGCCTATGGATATGTTTCAGGAAGTTCCCAAGCGTCCTGCAATTTGAAGCGAAAATTTTGTGCATATGGGTAGTAGTGCTGGTATTATCTTCTTAAAAGTCTGTAATACCTGAAAAACAATCAAACAGCAAAAAAGAACCATTGCTCTAAAAAGAACTCTGATGGAACTTGAGTAAAATTAATTTCAAGGTCTTCACTCCATTCTTATTTTCTTATACTCTCCAATAATTCTATTTTTCTAGGTTTCTCTTCCAGCTTCTTCTGCCGAGAAGTACAACGTGAACTGCTACTCATATGGGGAAAAGGGATATATACAATACGTTCTCAGAGCCTGACACTGGTTGGTTAGCTTTGTCTATATCCTCTCTTGGGTGCTTATAGTATAAAGCATGAAGATGTCACATGGGAAATGATGTTGATACAATAGTAGCCTTCATGTACGTTATCATGCAAGTTATACTACAGGTCATGGAACAGAAGGGTTCACAGGTCAAATAAAGATGCTGAAAGCAAGGACTTATTAATCTATTAAAAACCCATAGCAAGAAAGAAGGTGAAAGCCATGGGGTAGGTTAACTCATTCAGGGTAGTGTTCAAGAGGAATAGAAGGACCACACAGCTAAAAGCTCTGCAATGTTCATATATCCTGCATATATAGCATCCTTCTCCACTGATTGTGTGATACAGAGATCAGATCTGAAATGTGAGCAAGACAGGCCACAGAAGGAAGGAGCTAGTGAAACACGTTCCTTCTGAGAGAAGCAAGGGCAGGTAATTGAAATTCACTGATTAGCCTGATAAGTTGCTATGGGTGCCAAAGGGTGACCAAATTAAGACCTCAAAAATATTGAGTGCCTCATATTTCTTATGTATATTTAGCATATCAGGAATACATGGTGCTTCATGTATATTTAGTGCATCATAAATATATAGTGTTTTCTTCATCTTTCCATTTCTATTTTTGTTCAGACTCACATGCTCTACTTATTTTATGTCCTGAAGTTTACTTTCTTTGCTATGTTTAACACATTGTATGAATTTCATTTATCTCCTTTGTTTTCTTGCCGTCTATAGAATTAAATATTGACTAACAATAGCAAATATGTATTGTAGCACAGAATATTTGTGGCCCTCGAATAGGAGCTCCCAGTTAGTTTAGATGATCCTGCACCAGAGAAATATAGTTTCTGTTCTTTGCTTACCACAGTCCTCCATAGCTTGGGGAATGAACACTTCTGATTTTGGTTGACCTGCGTTTTAATCCTTACAGGGTCAAGGTGTCAAAAGAAATTTTTTACGTATAACTCTATCTCCTGGTCTTTGCAAAAGATATGCGAAGTAGTTGGTAGATGTTAAGCATGTTTGGAGACAGGAACTGGACTATCTCTGAAGCATAAAGAGTAGGAAGCATGTGTGAGGTTAGGAAGACCTACAGGGTCTCTCCCTACAAAAGTCCCTAATTAGGGGTTTTCTCAGCCCCTTGCATGAATAGAATGCTCCTTCCTCTCCTAGTTTTTGTTACCAGGGATGGTATGCTGCTGCTGCTGCTTCTTCTTCCTCTTCTCCTCCTCCTCCTCCTTCTTCTTCCTTCTTCCTTCTTCTTCTTTCTTCTTTCTTCTTCTTCTCCTTCTCCTCCTCCTTCTTCTTCTATTTTGAAGCATCCTAAAGGAAGCCAGCAGTATACCCAATTAAATACAGAGACTGCTCCCTCCCACCGGTCCCTCCCTCAACCCATCTCTGGAGCAGTGAAGAAAAACACAACAGCCTACTTGATTGCTTTTATTTTCATTTTTTATTGAAAGCTTCATCAAAGAAAACAGAAGTTTAAACCTAACATCCACTGATCTACAGAAAGCCCAAGGAACGGGGGAAATGGTAGCTAATTTGACTGTGGTACAGATGAAAAATTAAAAATAAAACCGGAAACACCATAGAGTTACAGAACTTTCCATGACAGAGACAGCAGTACAAAATGCTCTTAAATAAAGTTCAGATTTGAATGATGTTTCAGAAGTTCCATGAAGTCAAATATGGCCTAAAACAAGGGTTTTAAAAGAAGCTGTGTCCCATTTTTTTTTTTAATTTAAAGAAACTGGAATTTCATAGCAAGTACACTTTTACATTTATTCTTTGAAAATTAAGATTCCAATTACATTCCTCTTCTTTTTAAATAAATAGAAGCATTAATTTCCAGAATGGAGAAAACTTTTTCAAGTGTCTCTTTGAAATAGTTTTTATAGTTCCTGAAAAGTATGAAATAACTCATTTTTTCATATATGAGGAAATGACATATTTTGGGGAGGAGGACAGAGCATCTTTCTTAAGAATCTAAGACCAGAGGGTTTAAAATACAAAGCATAACACTAAAGTTACACTTTGGACACTACTTAAATTTGAAACGATCAGAAAAAATCCACTGGAGTGTCAAGGTCATTCACCCTTATTACTGTGATGCAAAGTAAAAAAAATAAATAAATAACAAAACAATGCATTTTTTTTTTTGCCAAAGATTTAAGATAGGGATAAGAGTGTATATTTAACCAAGAGATGTTATTATATTCTCATAACTCAATTTTGAGTTGACCTTTTCTTCTGGTTAAAATTTCAATAGTGAACGAAACCAAAACAGCTTTCTTTTGAGGGAAGCCAAATACTTTGCTACAATTTTTTTTCCCTTTGTATTTGCAAGAATACAGCCAACTCTCAATTATTTGCGGTGGATGGGAAAGGGATATTATGGACAGTAAAAATCCGTGGTATGTAATGCACTGACTGTTTTACTAATGATTTTAAACTCCTTCGGTAAATCGAGACTTAAAGAAACAGACTGATTTGAATTTGATTTCCAAATGTTTCTTTTCCACCCTCACGGTGAAATGCTAATAAAAGGAAATAGAGCCGAAGACCTAACAGTTGAAAAAAGAAGACAAAACAAATCTATCAAGTAAATAGTTAGCCCTTCAAAAATTGAGAGTGATTGTATTTCTGCAAGACTCAGTCATTGGGGAAGTTACTAACTGGAGTGAATAAAATGGAAGAAAAGTGTGACTCCGTGGCCCAGAGGTTCTTCCCTCAGACTCCAAGCTTGATCTCACCTCTGCTCCAGCTTTAAATCTTCCTGAGTGGAAGAAGCGTTTCTTAAAATATTATTTTCCCTTTCAGAAATACAAAGAAATGAGTACTGAGAAGCTATCCATCCTTTTTTCATGTGACAGGGAGCATACGTATTAGGGTATAAAACGAAAGAGAAAGAAACCACCAATCTGGGGTGAGCTTCCCTGCCCCAGATGAGAAAAGATCTTTGGGGCCACTCAGGGATCTTATATTTAGCTTTGTATTTTCCTGAACTCTGTGCAGTCCACAAAGGACAGGCATGACCAAGAACACTCAGATTAAGGGACCGATTTCATATTTAAGAATATTGGGTAAGAAATGTTAAATTTGAGTTAGACTCAACTGTCTTCCAATGCCACGGTGGATGTCATTTGTAACAAATTGATTCATTAATGAAATCCCATTATCACTCTGTCACAGGAAGGGGGTAGTATACAGAATCAATGAGCCTGTTTAAATTCTGTCAGTCCCTCAGATTGGAGTGCGATGCTGTCAGTCTCAGTGAGCTCAAAATTTTGAAGGATGCCAGGCACAATAACACAAAAAACTAAAATCTCATCCTTCACTCCCTACTGTGGACAAGATAACGTAGATCAAGTCTCTATGACATGTTTAAACTTTGTTATGAAATATGATTCCTCAAATGTGCTCAACGTTGTTTATACACATACGTAAATATCCCCCTTCATTTGTTTTTATATCATCTAAAAACATTAATCACTGAATCCCACTTAAGAATTTCTCCCTGCTTATCAGCTCATCTGCAGTGGTTCGTGCACGCAAATTAAGAATGAGACTGAGTTGTCAAATGTATTTTTAGTTCCCTACTAACATTATAATCTGTCTAGACAGTCCATTGAAACTTCGGAATCATGAAGAAGACTGCAAAAGTGCTACTCAAATCAAATCTCACTCTTCATTAATGGGGATTTCAGGCCACCATAAAAGATACCTAGGTATATATATTAGACATCGCAAATATTCAAGTAATTTTTTTTTTAGGAAAAAAAGCTATTCTTTTCTTGTCACACATGAATTGAAATGATTTTCACACAGTTTTGCAAGGGGTCGATGTATTCTGCAGGGACAATGACCTTCTGCTCCATCCAGGCTTTTTCTGCTCTCAGCCTTCCGTCTCTAACATGAGTGCTTTTAATACCATGTAGTTTTTCACTAGAATGTGTGGAAGTGAGTCTTATATGCTATCAAATGTGGCAGATCTGTTAAAGTCACAGGAAGAATTGATTCAAGTGAAGCATGGAGACAACATCTGAATGATTGAAATTTATCAAGGAAACAGCCAAACCGAAGTCAGGTAGAGGATTTTTTGTTGTTGTTTCGTTTTTAAGAATTTTATGTCACTTGCAAAAACCAAGGTGTGCCAGTCTTCAAGGACAAACAGTCACCAGCACCTGCTAGCATTACCTTTAGCTTACCTAGGGGCCGGACATCTCCAGAACACATGGCCATGCATTGAGTCACTATGCATAATTTGTCTTCCCCGACAAAACCTTATCATTATTAAAAGAAAACCCCCTCCTCCACTGACCATGTAACTAGAGTTTGGATAAGATAACTTTTATCCCATTTGGATTGTGGCTTTGGTTTGTTTCCTGATGTTTAGAAGCCTTGGCAATTAAAGTCAAAAGGAAAAAAATGGAAATATCTGAATAAATGTTTGGAAATCTGAGCCAGAATACTTAAAAAAAAAGAAAAAAAAAAAAGAGTCCTAAATAGGATTAGAATCACCATAATATTAGTTGCTGATTCAATCAGGATTCTGATGTCTGCGTATACTGAACACATTTTGGTTTGTTTTATTCTCATACAACGTAATGCTGCTTACCTGTTGATGCTTTTTGTTTATTCCCCCAGACTTGACTCTTAAAAACAATCATTAGGTAAGATGACAGATGCAAATTTGAACATGTGTCATTTTTCCTTCTTTTTTTTTCTTTTTGGTTTGAAATAAGATATTTTCTAGAATGGCATGATATAAAAAATCCAAACACAAAACACACATGGACACATAAAATGACAGGTAATTTCCCTGTGCCTGAAGTGGCTTAAAAAAATTGAGATCATTGAAATTTCATAGTTGAAAAAAATGTTTCTGAATGTATAAATAAAGCAGTAGTTTTGAATAGAAACAGGAAGTTACCTAGGCACATTCATCAGCCACATGGTAGCTACCTCTTAGCCTCATTGTTGATTGCGTAAATGAGACTTTCTTTGTATCACATTAAGGTTTTTTTTCGTGTTTTTTTTTTACAGAAACAAAAGAAAGCATGTTGGTTTCATATTCAAATGAATTATGCCCAGGATAATCCTTATTTATACAAAGAGTTCAGAGACTGAAAAAGAGAAACGAAAAGCACAGTTCCTATACATGTTCCTTAAACCCCCTGAAACTCAGGGGCCCGCTTCTCAAAGATAAAACTTAAGTGCCACCCTTGAAATACATGAGCAGCTTGAAGGACGGAACAGAAGATAGTACACACCTAGGATTCTCTCTAGAGCATGGAAAACCATTAAGGATGGGTGTCACCAGATGGAATTTCTCTGTAGCAGCGCACGCTACATTTTCTTGGATCCATTTGTGCCTCTGACTTGGCTGCAAAGATAGGGAGCCACTTTCTAGACTTGAGCTTCCAATTCATGGGGTTTCAAATAAGAGAACTGGGCTCATTTCTGTTAACAGGTCACAAATAGTTGAATATTGACAATTTCAGAACAGCCAAACTCATTACTGATACTGACCTAATGGGATTATGATTTGCCTTTTAAGTTTTTTTAGTTTTTAAAAGCCTACCATTTTTTTTTTTTTTTTTTTACAGTGCACTTAACGCATTTCCCTCTTCCTTCTGGACTAAGACAGGTTCCCCCGACTTAGTTTGTGAGAAAACTTCCACCTATCTAATTCCAATGATCCCTTCAGAAAGCAACTCTGTTCATAATTCAACTAACAAAGTTCCATCGGTCTTAATTTCAGGTAAAACTATACAGGTTGAACATGGATTCCATGAGTCAAATATGCAGACATGTTTGTTAAGTCAATCTAATTCATTTTAGACAAAGTTTTGCATCATTCTCAATGCAAATATATCTCCTTTGGCTTTAAAGATTGAGCAAACCTAATTCTTTTGGTTCTTATCAATATAAATCATACAATTTCTTGATTGTCAACTAGCATTTTAAAAGCTTACCTAACTTCCACTAACAGAATCCTCAATCTGATTGGTCCTACTTGTCTCAGAGTTAAACTGAAACAAAAAGGTCTATTTTTGTCCTTCTTCTGACAACACCAGGGTATGAGAATACAATGACAGGAGGCAAAAGGGAGATATCTCCTCCCTACTTGCAGAATCAAGGTGGCTGTTCATGGCAGATGAACAAAGACTGAGGTGAGAAGACAAAACCTAGAGGCGTTGGACTTGAGAAGGAAGACTATTGTTACAAATACAATGAGACCTTTTCAGGAGACCACTCATCACTTAACAGAATATCTAAGCCTTTTTTTGACAAGCGACCTTTCAGACCAGTTCGGGAAGGACCTTTAGTTCAAAGTTCACAGAAAAGAATTTCAACCTATTAAACAAGTGTCTCAACTTATTGGTGGCCATCAATACAGGTGTCACTATTCAAGAGAGCTAGTAAGGAACCAGAAAAGCTCACGGAATGAATATAAAGCCGTTCGGCTCTGTCAGTTGGTATCCAGAACTCTTCCTGCTGAACCAGCTGAACACAGCAGGTGCAAGCTTCTACTAGTATCAACAAATGCACATTAACAAAAAAACAAAAACAGAAACAGAAACAAAAACAAAAAAAACACCTTTTGTTTTGCTCTGTTTTGCAGTATATAAAACACCAGTGGAAGGTAGTTTAAACAAACAACAAAGTAAGAACTGGTCCGGCCATGTAGGTCAAATAAAATTCTTAAAAAGAAAAGAGAAGAAAAGGAAAACAACCTCTATCTTCTGGACTGCAATAGGGTGCCACTTCATCTTTGGTATAAAATAGGCCATCCATAGGCTGAATTTGATCACAACTAGGAAAGACTACAGAAATTGTCAACAATTTCTCTATCTATTGCTTTTTTTGTTTTTTTTTTTGTTTTTGTTTTTTTGCACTTTTTGACCATAAGCTCCTATCTACTTAAGTTTTTTTTTTTTAATGCTCTTAAGCTAGGTTTTGCAATGTGACAAGCAAAGCTGACTAAAAACTTTGTAAAGCTCATAAAAAAGACTGCAGATAAAAAGCACTAATGCTTTTGCTAGCGATCACGCTTCGTAAATAAAAAAAATCTGCATTCTGCCCCCAAACACGCATTATTTCTAATGCAGTTGTTTTTAAACCAACATTAATAACTTTACCGTAAAATGTTTTAGCCTTCTAGAATGATTCAACACTTAAGACAAAGTTCATGAAAAGTCCCAGCATTTTCCCAATTCTTGCAGTTGCCATGGTTTCTTTTATCAACAAATTTTCTTCAAATGAAGAAAAAACATTTTCTTTTAAACTGTACAGTTTTTTTTTCACCCTAAAAACTCATAGTCTTAAACTTCTGTACCAGTTAAAGCTGGCACAATATTTCAATTCTTTCTTGAATTTTTTTTAACAAGACGTTGACAGCTTGCCTCGAGAGCCTTTGACGTCCTTAAAATTAAGGCAATTAAGATTCAAGATAAACCTTACCTAAATATTTCTAAGAAAAAAATAAAATAAAAAATAACCCACTAGATTTAAACAAAAGGGGGAAAAGAAAGAGTAGCTTAATTACTGAGGAAGACAATTTGTTTCCATTTCTGCTTTGCCCACCTCTTGACATCTGATTTTCTGTTAAAAAAAAAAAAATCTGTCTACATCTTCTGGTAAATTCTGAAATCAAATGTTCTTCCAAATATAATGTCAACCTTCTGTGTTTTGTTTTGTTGTTGGTTTTTGTTTGTTTGTTTCCTCTTCTGGGATTTTTTTCTTTAAAAAAAAACGATGGCGAAAGTAAACTGTCAGACCACATGAAGGAACCATTTGCACAGCACATAAAAACACTTTGTTTTCACTGGGTATAGTAGAAAATTTAAAAAAAAAAAAGCATTCCATCGACGCCTGTGCAAACTGGAAGCCAACTTCCTGTTCAATGAAGTTTCTTCGTTCAAGGCAAAGTTTCAGACGGACATTCTTCAGTCTTGTTTATGGTCTGTGGAAACAATTGAGTATGAGCGGTCATTACATCAAAGCAACTTTGAAATCACCTCATGTGCTCTTTTCCAGTGAGGTCTCTTTAAAAGATACCAAGTTCTTTCAATATCTAGAAAATTGTACAAGTTTTAAATCCTGCCACTTTCATACAATTATATATTTGAGCCAGAGAGTTTGTTCACATTAAGTATCAAGGCTAATAGAACAAGAATATTTTTTGGTCTAAAGTAATAAATACTACAGCATATTTGAGTCAGAGAGTTTGTTCACATTAAAGATCAAGGCTAATAGATCAAGAATATCTTTCAATTTAAAGTAGTAAATATGACAAAAATACCCAGACAAGTAATACTCCCTATGTGCACGGAACCTATTTTTCAATGTATGGCTTATGTTTTAGGTACCCCCAGAAATTCTTTGAGTAATTCTGTCCTTTCAAAAATCCTGTGGGATTCATCACTAATTCAGTCAACAAATGCGCCCATCCCTACTATGTACCCAAGATATAGCAATGGTTGTGTGTTACCCTGTGGTATTCACCAAGTAGAATCACATAAGCCTTATTTGGCCCAATAAAGTAGTAAGACAGTTAAGAGGGAATGGGTTTTGTTAACTTTCCCTCGTCCCCTCTTCTCCCTTATTCACCCATCTCATCAAGATTTTTAATTCTTGAGAACAGGCACTATATTCTACTACTTTTTACTCTCCAGGAATCTGGCAGACGGTATGCTCGTAACAGGTGTTTCACTAGACAAATGACATTTTTACTTATGCCACTTGGCCTAGCCTAGCCCAAATAATGTTTTCTCCTTCTGCCCCATCTACAACTGCTGGACTGAGCTTCTAGTGGGTTGACTTCCACGCTTAGCTCTTCCATCCACAGACTAGAATTTTGTTAAATAATTTCAGGGATGTGCTATAAAAACCGATTTTTGAAACTATCTACAGGTCAATTTATTTATTTTTAAAGATTTTATTTATTTGAGAAGCAGGGGGAGCAGCAGGCAGAGGGATAAGCAGGCTCCCCACTGAGCAAGGAGCAGGACCCAGGACTCGACCCCAGGACCCTGGGATCATGACCTGAGCCGAAGGCAGACGCTTAACCAACTGAGCCACCCAGGCGCCCCTATAGGTCAATATAGATGAAGCTCACTTCTCTCAGTGCTTTGCAGGTTCTTCTGACGTCCAGTTGCTTAATTTACTAAAGAGGCCTCAGGGTTGCTGAGGTTGTACAGGTTGTTCACTGCACAAGATGCATGACTGAGAGAGTTTGTGGGGGCTAAATTCCCACCCAAAGTCTGATCCCCAAACTGTGTCCTCTGGTGCAGGGCTGCATTTGCTCTGAGCAAGCGGGCTTTATTCAAATTCACAAAATGCCCTTAAGGATGTTTTAAGGTATATGACAGGTAGGCTGGGATGATCCAGAGAAGTTGTTTTTCCTACTTTGCAAAGAGCACTCATACGAATTCGCTACGTCTCTGAGAAGCCTGATAAACTTGTTCTTAGAATCACATAAGAAAAGCAACTAGTTGAGAGTTGATAGTTCCATTTTTAACCAATGGTTTAAGTTTCTAGGAATACGTACTTTGTGTGTGTTATGTGAAAAAGTGGGGCTTCTTTTAAGAAGAAATGCAATTAAAAATTTCATACCATCAGCAACAATTAGGGAAGCTTTATTAGTAGTAGTCATGGGAACCATGGTATATATGTGATCTCTATTCCTTTGCAAAGTACAGACTTACTCCATTAATTTCTTAAAAATTGACCTTGTTGTGGGAATAAAACTTTTCTTTGTTTGGTTGTGTGTTTTTGTTTTTTGTCTGTTGTTTGCTCCCACTCCCATCTTCCACCTGGTCTTGTTATTCATTTAACGGAAGATGCCTAATACACCGTGAATCTCTGGAACAGCTGCTCCATGAACAGTGTCTTAGTCAATGGGCTACCCTGACATACAACACCCACACTGCTCAGGTATGTCACGTGCACTGGTCTTGAAGCATCCGTATTTATGAGCTAGGCTACAGCTACTTTAAAGCTCTAACCTTACCAAATGTTTCCAATGGCCCTCTCCCATCAAGTGGTTTCATTGTTACATAACAACAAGTGGGGAGCAATGAATGGCTGTCCTTTGCATTTTCTTGGTTGCTAGCTGAAGTTGGAAGGGACAATGTGTTGCTATTTGATAGAACTGAATTCACTCCTATCCACTTTCTCTGTCCTAGATGAGATGTGAAAGTGCACATTTACATAATGCTTATGTATTGCCCTGAAACTTCTCATCCTCCCCTCCAGCCCCCAAAGAAAGCAGAGTGAATAGATTAGGAAGTAGCAAACCACAGGCTTAGAATTCCAGACTTTTAGAAGTGGAAAGACGTCTTTGGGATCATCTAAGGCTGCAATGTCCCCCAGTGTCATTCCTGACAGATTAGCTTCATGTGATGCCGTGTGAAAAGAGGGATTCTGTGGTCCAGAGTTTGGGGGAAACTGCACATTATGCTCCCACTCTTGCACTACCCATAGGTAAACTAAACATATAGGAAGGGCACCAACCAAGAAGGGTATCAATATAAAAACAAACTTATTTAAAGAACGTAATCTTTTCAATTAGTATCAAAATAATTATCCTGTTGACAGTGAACATTTTGTTATAGTTCTTTAGTAATTTAATATGTTTGAAAAAACTCTCAGAATTCCCAAGTAGGAAGTCCAGCCTACACGCTAATCTTTCAGGAAGTGAAACGTTTGATTTATCTGGCTCTCTAGGAGGTCCGGCCATTAGCATTTTAATAGCTTTGAAGAGAACTGCAATTAAGAAAGCATTTCACTCAGGTTAGAGGGTGTTTGCCTAAACTCCTTGGGACCCCCCTCCCCCACACCTCCACCCCAACTCCAGGGAATGGTGGTAAATCCTCCCTCAGCACTAAAACCTAATTTACACTCTTGGGAGAACACTGATCTAATCTCTTGCTCTAAAGAAGGGGAAAAGGAGGCTCCAAAGGGCTGAGTGACAACTAGTAGGTGGCAATTAGAATTTAACTTTGCTTGCAGACTTGTACTTTTCAAGCCCTTGTCATTTTTAAGATTTTTAAGATTTCTTAAATAGCACAAAGAAAAACTGCTAACTTGGGCAGGAACGGGAATTTCCACAGAACTTCCAAAACAAACTACAGGTATCATGTCTGCCTTTGCAGATAAGAGCCCCGAAATTCCCTTTTGCATGAATAGCCTCTTTTAACAAGGAAAAAAAAAAAAATCGTGAATACAAAATGTGAAGACCTGTTTTTGAGCTTGGAAAGTGGCATTTGGAATAGTAAAATATTTGCTGCTACAGATCCCAAACATAACCTTTCTATTCATATATGCACATCATTTCTACTTCTCAAACTTTGATCCTGCAACCTTCTGTTGTGATGTCTGTGATTTTCTTCAAAATATCTTTAGTATAGACATTATGGTGCTAAATCTATGTGTGATGTGTTAAGCTCCTTTTCCAGGGCACTCAGCTACCCTCGTCCAAATTTCACACCCCACAGGAGGTCAGCTACCATTTAATGAGAAAGGCCAGAGGTTTGCACAAGTACTTTAAATTGTCCATATCTCAATTAGCATAATGATCGTCAGAAATGGGTTGCCTAAAGAAAGTAGTGGCATGTTAATTAGCATAATGATGCTGGACATCAGCTGCCATTTGTGAAATTTGGAGTATTCAAGATCACTTGGATAGGCTAAAATATTTTAGAGACCCTCTCCACTGTAGGTGAAAGATACAGTTAGAACATACAGACATTTGTAGCCTTATAACTTTAGGGATACTGCTTGTGGCTTGATCTCAAAACAATTTATTAATTATTTGTGCCTGCTTTCTTATGAATGCTTCCCTGATAAATGTCTCTGTGGGAACTCTTGCATCCCTCAAACTTTTCCCAGGGATGGTTATATAAGAACCCAGGTGTCTACATGACCCACATACTTAGCTCAATTCCCAGTGTCTTCTTAAATGGTTCTGTAGACTCTCATGCCTTACCATGACACAGATCAGCTGCCCTTGGCGGAAACTGATAAAACCTTGGATACAGCCACATTCATTTCTTCCTTTTAGAAAATTTCAGAATAGATTGTTATCCATCAGTGTATTTGACCTAGAATACTATTTTTGTTTTCATGCAATATATTACTGTTCTCTTTTCAAGTCAAAAAAGCCCCCGGCACTTAGGGAGCATGTCAGAGAGAGTAAGTTGAGAATATAAACAGGACCTGTTAACAATTTTCTCCAGATTTGAAGAAATGTACACGAGGCCATGCAAGCGGTGTTCACACGGCACACGTTTGAAATGTCCCACGTTCTAGCGTGCTTTCATCTCTGGCATGTTGCCACAAACTCACCCTGTGGAACATCCTGTAACATACATTCCTGAATAAGTGCAAAGGAAAGCTCCTCCCAATGAGGAAATCCCTCGCCATAATGCTTACCACTGTGGGGACACACGGGGAGGGTTTCCTTCTTTGATACCCTATCATCTGTGGAAAGGCCCGAGTTACCAGCCATAGGAATCTGAGGTTCAAGGCATGTAACCATGTGACCACGGTGGTGGTGGTGGGGGTAGTTTTAAAATGTTTAAACACTTAAAGCTTTCTGTGGTCAGACTCAGACTTCCTAGGATAGTTCAAGGAATAATGCTTCTTTGAATTGACTTATTATAAGGATAATTAAATCCCTTATCTTTCTCTACAGATCAGGCCCTCCTTGGTTTTTATCTTATCTGCCCCTGTTAGTAGCATCAATAACTCCAGGGTTTTGTTTGGAATTGTAAAGCCCGGTTTTCCTTTTTCCTCTTACTTCAGTCTACCCCTCCTGCCCTTACCCCCCACCCTCCACCCCATTGCACTTGCCACCATCTTACTTCAGACCTTTCTTCCCTATTGTCTGAATTCTTGCAATCATTGGACTGTTTCCATTGCTTCCAAAACCACTGTTTACCTCAGCTGGAGGAGCATTTGTAGAACAAAGGAAATGCTGTCCAAGCACCTCAGTATGACATCTGATATTAGAATCTGGGTCCAACCTGCTTTTTTTACACTATTGTACTATTCTGAATCCCCTTCTCAGAGAAGCAGTCTGAGCTTTCCCACCCCTGGACTTTGGCCAAGCTGTTCCTCCCCCTGGAACCCTCCTTGACTCTGTGTAAGAGCCAGTTCCAGTGGCCACAACCTCTGCCAAAGCTGACCCAGTCGAGAACAATTAAATGCATTCTCCTATTACTATAGTATTCTTTAAAAGAGCCCTGTTCATTTTCTCCCTTGCAGTAGACACATCATGTCTATGTGTACGTCCAAATCCCGTACTAGATTGTAAACTCTGGAGGGCAGGGATCCTGTCTCCCTGCAGAGAAACTGACCTGATGCTGGATACTCTAAGTGTGGAGGTGGGTAGGGAGACCCTCACTGGAATCTGGGAGAGGCAGACATGTCCTCTCCAGGTCAGGCAGGACATCCCCTTTCCCACCACATCATACAATGGTCGTGAAAGGTAGGGACAACCTGAGAAAGAAGAGAGCATCCCATTGTGGGCTCTAAGTGGGGGCAGCCGAAGCTGATTGAATCAGGCAGGGAAAAGAGGATGTTACAGATAGTCGCAAGAAGGGGGACGTTTGTATCCTGAAAGTCATTCTTGAAACACATCCTTCCACACCCAGACTCCACTGGTGAGTGGAGTCCTTGAAATATAACTCAATTGCTGGCATACCTTCCCTTAACGTCTTCCAGAGCTTTAGTGGCTCTCTTCAAATAAAACTGAGAATGATTCCTGTATACAAAGCCAAGTATCCAAGGACCAAAGGCTCTATAAAAACTGCCTGTTTGACTCTGTCTCCTACATCCCCCCCCGCCCCGCCCCCGCCTAACTCTTTCACCACAGTCTAGCCACAGGTCCCCATTCTAGACCTTTGGTCTTCCCGTTTTTTCTGCCTAGAATGTTTTTTTCTCCAAATCTCTCCAAGATTAGCTTGTAATTATCTTTCAGATCCAGGCCTCTGTGAGAGGCCTTGCCTGATACCAAATCTTAGGTATTTATGCTGTCATTTTCTATCACAAGAATCTTTTTTACATATTGGCTTTGGCTTTGCAATTCTGTTTTGTTTTGTTTTGTTTTGTTTTGGTGTTTTGATTGTTTGCTGATTGGTCCACTGACTGTGAGTCTACTCCTAGCAGGGAGTAAACTCCAAGAGAGTAGGAAAGGCGCCTGCCTCCTTCATTGTTCTTTTCCTGGCATCTGGAATTCTGGGGGTCACATAGTAGGCACTGTATCAATAATTGTTGACTGGGGGGGATGAAAGCATCTCTTTTATTTATCCAGACATCATTGAACTGTTAGCAAGAAGGGTCTAGGATCACTCACTTCCTCGTTATGCTCTGAAACAGCAAAAGCCAGCTTCACCTACTCACCAAGTGGTTCTGGCAAATACAGCAGCTCTCATTTCCCACCAGTGTCTCTCACCGTGCTTCCCACAGCCAGTCTCTGCTCCTTTCTCACACATTACCCTCTGAACAGACTGAAAAAATTCCAGTATGCTGGGAACAGAGTACCAGAGACTACCATATTGTTCCATGTGTGTAAAAGTGATTCACATAGGCTATAGGTGAATTAAAAATACAAACAAGAAACAAAACCAAAAACACAAAATGCTTTATTTTTATGGATCTTTCCTGAAAGCTGTTATGTGAAAGTAATAATAATAATAGTAATAAAGGTTAAGTCATGTGGTCAGCACATTTAATTTGGAAGACTACCTTTAGAAGCTAAGCTACTTAGAGGAGACTCCATTACCATGATTAATCTTTCAGCAACAAACAAATCTCTAAATATGTATTGAGGTTAAAGAGGAATGATTAAGAAATGGGAGCAACACTCTGCAGACAGGAAGGATCTCTCGGGAATTCTCTATTCACTGGGGCTTTGATTGCTACCTACAGATTAGAATAGTTCGCAGGACAAGACACTGTATATAGACTGAATTTTTGTTAATTACTTTGGCTTCAAAACCTCCCAAATTTTAGTCTACATAATTACTCAACACAAAGCCAACAGTACTTTATAAGTGATTTAAAGATTTGCAAGAGTTAATTCTGATACATGATTGTCGCTTTGTCATTTAATTCCTAAATAAGACTCCACATTGTTTTAGATTTTATAGCACCCTTTTTCATGAACTACTTTACTGGGTGTTCAAGGTATCCCTGCAAAGGGAGTGATACTGTTTTCATTTAAGAATTCATGCAGGCTTACTATCCAGTTTCAAGTGGAAATATTGGAGTTTTTTCCAAAAATATGTATAGTAGTTTTTTTTTTTTTTTTTTTTAATGCCCCTTTCTGTATTTAAGGCTTAAGTGAAATTTTACATTAACTCTGGGCTTGGCCATATGACTTGCTTTGGCCTATGGGGCAGTAGTAAATGTGTCCAAATGGATTGAAAAGTGCTTCATTTGGGCTTCCTCTCTTGCTGTTCTCTGAATTCTGGGACTTCCATGTGAATAAGATGATGCAGGATCAGAAACACATAATCCAATTGCTTCCATCATATTCAACCAACAGACAACTAACACCCAGAGGCAGAGCCGCAAAAATGACCATCAGCTGTCCCCAGGTGCTTGAGCAATTCTAGTCAAGACCAGAAGAACCATCCACCTGAGGTCAGCTTAAGTTGCCGGCCCACGAACTAAATAAATAGACCCATGAACTAAATAAATGCTTGTCACTAAGTTTGGGATGGTCTGTACTGCAGCAAACGCTAACAGATACAACATGAGAGTATGGTGACAAGATGGTCCATCTTGAGGAAAAGAGCTTAGCGTAGCCCAAACTTACTTAGACTGTTGGTAAGAATATGCAGGTGCATGTTCGTTGGATGTGTCCACTGCTATCTGTTGCTGCTGACCACTGGTGTCCTGGGATGAAGGTGCCACTGTCTGGGGAGAGGTATCAGCAACAACACCCTAAGGAGGCAAATAAGAACACAAAAGCCTTACTGGCTTTAGCAAAGGGCCTTCTTCCAGATGGACTATAGGGAACATCCCTCTTCTATCTGGCTTGAGTAGAGTTGCACTCGGCCAAATGAAGCTACAGGAAGTACCCCAGAGAAAACCACAGAGCACATCTGGATAAAGGCTGAGGAATTCACTTCAATGTGTCACCAAGAGGCCTTGTCTTCAGAAACCTCTACTGTAGTCGAATGGTCAGAAAACCATTTTCACCAAACTTAGAACTTTTAAACCATGGTTGCATATAGCCACACTAAATAATAATTTATTAATCAAAAGCTCATGCAGGATTCCTATAAAAACTTGTATATTCAAATATTTCCCTGGGGTAGTGTACCGTGTCGTGTCATGTCTCTTTGACTTGGCAAAACAATGGACCTAAAAAGAAAAGAAAGGAAAGAAAAGAAAAGAATACATAAAAGCTTGGAATTCTTTTAAAAGGCTACTGTTAGGTAGGTTTTCCCTTCAGCAATTTGGTTTGTTTTGGTTTTTTTTGTTTTCTACAACATGAACTAGAATTCATTTCGAGGTTTCAGAAAACAGACATCCTTAATCTTGATTTGCTACTTCTCTCACCCTCTCGTTTCTCACAGATGCCAACAAGGAGTTGATCATCGTTAGGGATAGATGTTTGCTTCTGAGAAAGGCACAGGTGGTTTTATCTAGCAGGTGGGAGGCCTAGAGAAGGCATCTCTCTGAATATGTTCTCTTGGTTTTACTCATAGCCTTGGACACCTACAGTGATGTCAGGTTTTAAACGTTTTGGTCAACTCTCTATCCCTAACTAAGCTCTTCCTTAGAATCCAAAAATTCTCCCTATATTACTTCAATCTTTTTTTTCCCTAATATACTATTTGGTATTACTCATTTTTCTGAAAGTCCCACTAGCATTTATGTGTGCGGATATTGGTGAATATTCAATGAGTGTTTTACATAGAAAAGAGATCGGTGCTTTTTCTATACGCACAAATTCAAAGCAATATATTAAAGTGACCCTCCATTTTTCTTAGTGAAAGACTTTTATTTATTTATTTTTTTGTAATCATTATGCCCAATGTGGGGCCTGAACTCACGACCCTGAGATCAAGAGTTGCTTACTCCACCTACTGAGCCAGCCAGGTGCCCCAACCCAAAAGACTTCTTTTTAACTATAGACTTCTTCTTTATAATTAGACTGTTTCTAATAAGTCACACTGTCAAATGTGTCCCATTATTTTATAGTCATCAAAATGCTCAAATTCTGTAGATAAGCATATCCATATGTCAGTGTAGACAAAGAAGAATGCAAATATGTGGTAGAGATCTATGCTTAAAGTGCCTAGAATGTCTAGATTCATTAACTGATGATCTAGATGCTTTTTGATGGGTCAAATACAGCAACAAACAAACAAACAAAACAAAACAAAACAAACCCCACATCTATTTTAAACACATAGTCTTGAAATTCTGAAGAGCCAATTAAAACCTGATTAATACTGACACATTCTTTGGGGCCCACAGGTCTAGAGCACATAAAAGATTTAAAACTGGACCTCCCTGGCTTCCTAAATTACATGATGGTATTCTCTTAAATTTCTGTTTTTCCCAAACCTTGGTACTAGCAAACATCTGGCATATACCAAAACAAACACTGTGTAAGATCCAATTTATTCTGTGAAGATTTCCCCAATCTCTGTAGTTGTAGAGATTGAGCAAGTCATGGTAGCCTTCTATGTGGAGTGGTGCCAGCACCCTAGTTGGCGGCCAACTCATGGACTAGCAATAGCATGGACTCCAGAGGAGTCCCTGCTGTTGGGAAGAAATGCACTGTGACCATAATGGCAAATGCCATCAGGAGAAGGGGAGGAGTGGCAAGAGACAATAATGGCTAGGACTAGACAGAAATATACACATCTAAGTGTTTTACCACTATCTATATAGCTCTATGCTCTCTTCTTTTCTATGTAGCTTGCTGGCTCTGTCCAGTAAAGTAACGTGTACAGGGGATGGATTCAGCCCAATGGAAAGAGAGAAGGAAAGGAACAAAGTTTCCATTAAAGACAAAATGACTTCATCATTTGAGGTATCCACAGCCATAAGAGGGTGCAAATAAATCGGAATCTGGGGATGGGACCCAGGCATAAATATTTTTTAAAGCTCTCTAAATAATTGCAGAAAATAATATACGGAAAAGTTTGAGAACCAGTGCACTAATGTGAACATAGATTCCCAAGGGAGCTTGTTAAAATGCAAATTCTGATTCAGTAAGTCTGGGTGGTGTCTCAGACTTCGCATTTCTAACAAGCATCCAGTGATGCTGCTGCTGATGCTGGCCCAGGGACACTCTTTTGAGTAACAAGGCACCAGCAAACTCATTCAAATAGTTGCAAACATTTTTTCCTGCCCTATTCATGAGTACTTGCGGTTAACCTTTAATGGGGTAGTGATCTGGTCTCTGATCTTTGAAGTACAAAAACCATACTCCCCTTTTACCTCTACAGCAAATTGGTTTATTTCGTGGGCAAAGCACAACGTAGGCATGTTGGTGCACCTTCATACAGTGAACTTGCAATGTCAAATTTTAGAGCGGCGCAAAACCACACATAGAGATTGCTTGGGTTATGGGGGCCCACGGTACATGCGGCTGAGATTTGTCATCCCTACCTCTTTCTATAAGACAGGGACAGACTTACTTCAATAGAAACAGCTGTCGGAGGCACAGGCGTGTACTGGGGAAGGTAGGTCCCTTGCATAGGCGCGGCAGCAGTCATATACTAGAGAGAACCAAAGAAAAATGCAGGTGAACTTGAGATTGCAATCAGCGAGAAAAGTAGGTATCACATGAAACTGCTTTAGATGTGTAGCCCACAGCCAGTGCATTATTACGCTCTATTTCCACCAACAACGGGGCAGTTCCTATCAGCAGAGAACGAGCTTGGCTTACTGATTCAGCATGAGCAGCAGCCCACCTCCACAGTATTGGTGCGGTATCGTCCCCCTTCCCTCACTTTGTCTTTGTAGCCGTTCTATCTTAGATCCCAACATGGCAGTTTCATGTCTAAACATACATTCCATAAGGGCAGGGAGGATGTCTGTCTTTTTTTCCTTCTCATTTTATTGCTAGCACCTATCACACAGTAGGCTCTCAACGAATCATTTGTTGAATGAATGAATCATCAGATTGTTAGCGATCATTTCTTTTCTAACTAAAAAAAAAAGAAAAAGAAAAATAGAGGAATAATGCAAGCGATGCGCATGTAGCAGTATTCAGAATTGGCGCATGTTCTCATTTTGTCATTTTCCTACCACTTTTTTAGGTGCAAAAGAAATAGTATTACAGATAATGACAAAGTCTCCTTTGTGCCCTTCCCCCCTTTCCATGCTCATGTCACTGGCAGTATTTTTCTTTTCAACTCCTTTAATTCTCCAAATGTTCTTCATCTGGATGGACAATGAAACCGTCAAACCATTTTTCACTAAGTTGTAGTTTTCAGTAAACCATGCGTTGGGAATAATAACCTGCAGTTTTGCATTGCAGAAAGGGAGCCCCAGGAAAATTACTTGCTCACCCACATAAGCCAAATTCCATATTCCCATGTCTAATGCCTATCCTCCCTGCAAATTCAACATTCTACTCTTTGAAAATAGAATTTTCTATGGAATCAGCTGTATTCCTGAGCTTCTAAACTTGACCTACATTACAAAACGTCGGAACCAGCATCATCTACTGAAGACAAGTTTTCTCCATTCACGAAGGTTAGAGACATGATTTTGATGGAAAACTGCAAGCCTCTGCTACTTTATTCTTCTAAATTTGCTGAGTTCAAATATAAATGCCAAGCCTCAATATGCAAAACTTAAATTACTATGTTTTGTGTATCCTGGTCCTTTCAGTGTGCAAGCGACGTAATGGTTCTGAATCAAGGGGAATATCTGAATGGAGATGAGCTCATCAGTTATTCAGTTGTTGGTGTTGTTGGTCGGTATTCATGGAGAATGATAGCAATTAAGCAACTCTGGAATAAATGTATTTCCATCCTAAACTAAAAACTGTCTTACTGTATCCACTTGCTAAAAATAGAGACAGGCTTAATGAAACAACCCTAAATCAAACAAACCAAACTGTTGTCTATAATCCACATGTAGCAACTAATAACTGGGTAACACTAATGACAACTAAGTTCAATTCCAATCTATATTAAACAAAACAAAACAAAACAAAAAAAACTTGTCACTTGGACCAAGAGCAACTATTTGAATGGCCTAGAGATATTACTAATTTCGGTTTACACTTAAAAATCACCAGAGATTTCTATGTATTATCTCCTGTGTTCTCACAGCAGCCATCAATTTTCTATGGAAATTGTCCAGACTGTCGTCTCCTTAAAGGCACGGGCCAAACTCTTCATGTCTCTGTATCTTCCAACACACCATGCCATGCCTGATACTCAATAAATAATTGTTCAATGGCTGAAGAAAAAGTTGCAAGAAGAAAGCCTTCCATTTCCAGTTACAAATCTTGCATGCCCTTAGCTGTTAATAATTCTGAGCTCACTGTAGATAGTAATTTCATCACCCCCGTAGTTTATTTGTATAACCTTTAAACATATACTTTAGCCAACTCCGCTCATTATTGTCCTTGTGTCTTAAAGCAGACATAAGTACTCAGGTATGTGATTGCTATCAATTTTTCAAATAAGTATAGAACTCGGGAGTCACCTTTCAGCAAATATATTCCACATCTAGAGCTCTACGGCAGGTGTCTGCCTTGCTAACAAAACTGCTCTAGGAAGTATTTTAGGGATAACAGTTCAGATAGGTGTTTTGCTTATATTATATAGGTTATTAAAATCCTTTGAGCATTTTCTATAATGTTTATTTTTGAATGGTAGCTCAGCTGAGAAAAGAGCTGTGTTCTAGTGCATTCTGGCAAATGCTGCTGAATGTATCTTCTTTTGTGATATTGACATACAATAAAAACTGAGAAGTCAAGTTTTATAGCAGCCTATTTGAAGATGATTAAGGGGCGCCTGGGTGGCTCAGTCGTTAAGCATCTGCCTTCGGCTCAGGTCATGATCCCAGGGTCCTGGGATCGAGTCCCGCATCTGGCTCCCTGCTCCGCGGGAAGCCTGCTTCTCCCTCTCCCACTCCCCCTGCTTGTGTTCCCTCTCTCGCTGTGTCTCTGTCAAATAAATAAATAAAATCTTCAAAAAAAAAAAAAAAAAGATGATTAAGACACCATTCCTTCTTTCCCTCCTTCCTTCCTTCCCTCCCTCCTTCTTTCTTCCTTCCTTCCTTCCTTCCGGTAGCATCTACTAATTTTGCTTAGAACTAGTTGCTGGAGGGGAGGCGGGTCGGGGGATGGGGCGGCTGGGTGATGGACACTGGGGAGGGTATGTGTTGTTGTGAGCACTGGGTGTTGTGTGAGACTGATGAATCACAGACTGGTACCCCTGAAACAAATAATACATTATATGTTAATTTAAAAAAAAGAACTAGTGCTCTAAGGAACATACTTTGGAAAATGCTTCTCTAATTGAATCTTGAAAGCCTTAGTAGATTTTTAGCAAGGGGGAATATATTTTTGCCAACTATGAATTTATGTAAGCCCAGAGCTGATTCTATTGGGGCACATGTTCTACTTTCTGGTCATGGTTTTCCAAGGCTTATAATATACTAGTAAAAGAATACATTGATTTGAGTATTTTCTATTCCAAAGTTAGTAATTCCAAACTTTGCAACTGGGTCTAATAAGTGAGAGTGTATCTTTTGCCTGAGAATATGATACCACTGGTACTTACCTATAGGACACTACTTTGATCTGTCTGCATCCCTCAGGAGCCATTTCTGTGAGTTATAAGTAGGGGCATGGCCTGGGTCACTCAGAGCAACACTCACTAGTTCTCTAGTTCACTAGTTCACCAACCTCCCTTGCCAAACTAGAGTTCTCAGACAGTGTAGTTAATGAAAAGCATTTTATGTGATTCTTAGCTAATCTTCTTCAAATAACTCTGACTTAATTCGAACCCTCATCTGTGTTTTGTCCAGTAGAACTGAATCAGTATATTTTCACGACTTCCAAGACATTCAGTGAAGTTGTAAACATGGCCCAGACTGAACTGCTTATGGCACAAATTCATACTCCTCTTTAGAACAATGGTGTGAGCTAGGAAGGACGGCTCACCCATTTTACAGATTGAGATAAGATCCCATGTAATAGGAATAAACTTCTGTTCTTCTGACCCATGACTGAGGACACTTTTCAGTCTACTTCTTTATCTTAGAAATTAAGTAAATAAGGTCTTAAGACTTTCCTTTAGATTGTTTCCATCTAATATAGATGTCAAGATGGTTTGTTGTTGTTGTTGTTGTTAATGGGCTGGAAAAACTGGAGATCCAATTAAGAAACATGGAATGATATGCTTTGGATAATATTTTTATTGCCATTTCATTTCCATGCATTTCTTAAATTTTACTTCGTACTCACAATACCTAAGTTTCTTCCAGGAAGACTACCCTATATGCTTGTTTTACAATTTAACTTACTCTTCTGCTACTCCTCTGAACAGAACCAAGAGAGATTTTATAGTATTAATGACATCAGCTCAGTTTAGTGTGCTGTATCTTTTAATGAAAAAAAAAAATCTTTTTTTTTCCCCCCTCACAGAAAAGATAATAGACAGAGTTTGAGAACATTGAAAATTAGGGATAGGCATATTTTAAACAAGTCAATACTGTGGAGCTTTATGCCCCATAAGATTATTTCTGGATAAACTTTTGCAATAAAACTCTGCAGTAGTAGACACATATATTCTAGGGTGAAGCCTCCAGAAGTGACAGCTTTGTGAAACTCGGAGCAAATGCTTACAGGAAATGGCTCCAGCTATGTGTAAGATCAACTCCCAGCTTTAGGTAATTGGTGACAAATAACTCTGAACTTTCTTGGCAAGCACAGTTTGATTTCCTTAAGAGCACAGATAAACTACAGTCAGACTTAATAATCCAGGCTGCACAAACACTGTTTAGATCTGGATGCCTCAGAGACTTATTTTATCCAGCTAACAAATGACAAAAGACTAAGAGAATTCCCTGCGATATAAGAAATCTGCCCTTTTGGCTTGATAAATTCTGGTGGATTACTTATTAAAACCATATCAAGAATGGATGTATATCCTTTTTTTTTTATTTTTTTTATTTTTTTAAAGATTTTATTTATTTATTTGAGAGAGAGAATGAGAGACAGAGAGCATGAGAGGGAGGAGGGTCAGAGGGAGAAGCAGACTCCCTGCCGAGCAGGGAGCCCGATGCGGGACTCGATCCCGGGACTCCAGGATCATGACCTGAGCCGAAGGCAGTCGCTTAACCAACTGAGCCACCCAGGCGCCCTGGATGTATATCCTTTAAGCTAATTTCTTTTATTGGTATGTTTCAAAGACTAGAATATATCTGCCACCATTCTTTCATGAGTGCAAATTATTTTGCATTTTTTTGATACAACGGCTGATGAGAACCACACTGCAGTGAGATGATGTGGATAAAAGGAGTACGTCCATACGATATTTCCTTGTTGGTAGCAACCCAAGGTTTAGGCATGAATGGAGAAATTTTATGGTTTTGGTAAACAGCTTGATTATTTTTACATATTCTAAAAGCACTGGATTTTCACATGTAAGTTCGAAGGAGACCTGAATAGCCATTTTCAAACCCACAGAATAAATTCCAGACTCCATCACTTGTTCCAAGAAGTCTAGACGCTGCATCACCAAGATAGTTACACAAAGACAGAAAAAAAATGGTGAAATTGGAGAGGAATTGTGTTTTTGCCTATTTAAGTCAGGACAAACTGTTTCTGTTACTGTGGAATCATTGATTATTTCAGAGGAAACAAAACTCCACATTTTTAGTTCTGGATTTACTTTCTCTTCCCCCACCAAAGCAAAACAAATATGTTTTATATATTTCCTGTGAGGAAATTTTCATTTAATAATTTGTAGAGCAAGGGAGTAGCAAGGAATTTCCTACATTTGAATTTTTGAAATTTCCTCAAATAATTTATCAAACTTGCTCATTTGGAGTTGTCACTATACTGCTTAGATTTTAAATTGGTGCTTCTAGTCCTTGCTATAAAATTCTTCAAGCTGCTTAACAAATTCCAGAAAGGGGAGTTGTCCAGGTACTAGCAAACCTGGAAAGTCAATAAGGATACAGGAAAGTTGCAAAAATGCACCTCAGAAAGGAAGTTGAGCAGAAAAAAGCAGCATCATGGAAGATGATGCCAACAGAATGCAGTGTGAATTACTTTCAAGGCCATCCACTGTAAAGTTTCTTCTAACAAAGGAAACTTAAGGGAACAGCCTGGGTTGGGTGAGTGGCTGAGGGAGAGGCATGGTGTTACCTCAGATAGAGATACTTTGTGGTGTGTAGATTTGTAAAATTCTGTCATTTTAGAGCTGGGGAGTAATACCTGGACCCAGGATGGCGAATCGGTATCATTTCACATGCTTGCTTTGACTAAGCAGTAATTGCTGCCTGGAATGAAATTCTAAGAAGGTCTCTAAGTCTCCATGCCACTCAATGAATGACAGACCATCCACAGAGAGGAGGAAAGCTGGAGAGATTCTCCTTGAAAGGAAAGTGTCCACTAGGCTAGACTCCTATATGGGCCCCCACTATACATTCTTCCTATAGTCTTTCTACTTCCGCCAATAAAATGTTGGAGAATGAAGTGGATCCTCATCCAGAAAATAGTAATGAATGCTTTCATGATGTTTTGTGCTAGTACTAATTTATAAAGTAGGTACTAACAGAAATAACAAAGTAGACAGTTGTGAAAAATGAAATAATTATCCCTGAAGAGTAGGTGGAGGTGAATACAGATAGTAGCATATACTTCACTTACTAGGAGTAAAAACACTAAAGGAGGAAAGATGGCCAGTAGATGGCTTGATAAAAATTGAAGCCCAGAATTCTTAGGAGTATGTAATCTATAATATTCACCCAATTCCCTAGAATAGTACTAAACACAATCCACAGAGAGGTGTGCATTAAATTATTAAACAAAAAATACACAATGTCAACATTGTGTTCTGGGGTGGCACCATTTTTTGGCAACACATAGCAAGGAGAGTAACAAGGAAGAGTCTTGGAAGTTGCTCTCAGCTTGGAAATTTATGAAATCTCACCCCCAGTGCAACAGGGAGAAGTAGTCATTCCCATATAATCACAGGCTAAGGAGGCCTTCAGTTTTGCAGAGAAAGGAATTTTCATGAATGTATTGGAAAAATCCAAAGCCTGCTAGGTTCGAGCTTGTGCACAGATCTGTGGTAGTAATAAAAATAAGATATAATACTATGGAAATGTAGCTGATTGAGAAACTGTGTCTAAAATTTGAACTTCAAACAACTCTATATAGGCATCATGAATTCCTTCCACCTTCTCAATTTTTAAAAAAAATATTTGCTTTATTTATTGATTGACTGATTTATTTAAAAAACAATTATTAGAATTAATAAGGGAGTTTAGCAAGGTTGCTGGATATAAAGTTAATAAAAAACTAGTTCTATATATCAACAGCTGACAATTAAAAATGAAATTTAAAATAATACTATATTGATGGCACCAAAAAATAAAACACCTAGAAATAACTTTGAGAAAAGGCATGAAAACTTCTATACTGAAAATTAGAAAGCATTGATGACAGGAATTAAATAAGACCTAAATAAATGAGGAGATGTATCACATACATGGATTAGAAGACTCGATATTGTTAAAATGTTAATTCTCCTGAAAAGAATCGATAAATTCAATGTAGCCCCGCATCGGGCTCTCTGCTCAGCGGGGAGCCTTCTTCTCCCCCTCCCACTCTGCCTGCTTGTGTTCCCTCTCTCACTGTCTCTCTCTGTCAAATAAACAAAAAAAATAAAATCTTAAAAAAAAAAAAAAAGATAAATTCAATGTAATTCCAGTTGAAATCCAAGCACATTTCCTGGTAGAAGTCAACAAATTCACTTTAAAATTTATATGGAAAGGCAAGAGACCCAGAATATCCAAGAAAAGTTTGGGGAAAAAAAAAAAAGTTGAAGGATGCATACTACTAGACACCAAGATTTACTAAAAAGTCATGGCAATTAAGATATTGTGGTATTGTTGCAAGGAGAGAAAGAGTGTCACCATAATTCAATGTAGGCAAGAATGATCTTTCTAATAAATGATACTGGATAAGCTGGGTATCTCTCTATAGGAAAAATGATCCCAGATCCTTACCTCATACTATACAATACCTCATAGTGTACAATATTAGAGACAGATCATAGCTATAAATATGAAAGGTATTTTAATATAGTTTTCTAAAGGAAAGAGGAGAAAGCTTCTTGAAATTGAGAATAGCAATGATTTCTTAAACATGACTGAAAAATAACTAATAATAAAAGAAAATATCGATAGCTGGGCTTCATTAAAACTAAGAACTGCCAATTATCAGAAAACAAAGAAAAGATATTTACAGTACGTATATCTGACAAAGCTTATACATAGAATGTATATTGTTTAAAAAGATCCACAGTCAGTAAGAAGACTGAACACTGAATTTTTAAAAATGAGTCTGAATGAACTATTAATACACATAATAACTTACATGAATCTCCAGGGAATTATGGTGAGCAAGAAAAAAGAATTCTAAAAGATTATATAGTGTGATTCCATGTATATAACATTTTTTATATGATAAAATTTTAGAAGTGGAGAACAAATTAGTGGTTGCCAAGGATTAGACATGGGGGTAGGGGACTAATAGGGAGGCATGTATAGGTATAAAAGTGGAACAGAAGGATTCTTGTGATACTGAAACTGTTCAATATCTTAACTGTGGTGGTAGCTAAAAAAGTTATATAGGTAAAAATTGTATAGTAAATACACACACACAAATGAGTATAAGTAAAGCTGGGGACATTTGAATGAAATTTGTAGATTATATCAATGTCAATATCTTGCTTGTGATATTACACTATAGTTTTGTAAAATATTACCATTGGGGGACATTGAGGCAATTGTACAAGGGATGTCTCTCTATATGATTTCTTACAACTGCATGTGAATCTACAAAATCTCAATAAAAATTTCAGTTAAAAAACAAAACAACAAAAATCATGTATATATAGTCACTCAGACACTTCAGAAAAGAGAATATCTAAATTCCAAATGGCCAGTATGCATATGAATACATAACCTCACTCACTGGTCATCAAGAAAATGCAAGCTAAAAATATTATGATACAACACTATAGTCTGACCAGCATGGCAAAAATGAAAAAGACTGACAATACCAAGTGTTAAGAGAATGTAGACAATTGGAACTCTCATACACTGTTAGTAGGAATATAAATTGGTACATCCACTCTGTAAAACTGTTTGGCAGAACATTTACAGAATCCATGAATGAGCAATCCCACTCCTAGGTATGTGCACAATAGAAATTCTTTCAAATGTACACCAAGAGATATGTGTCAAATATTTAGAGCAGCATTATTTATAATGGCTCCAAGCTAGAAATAACCTAAATGTCCCTCAACAGTAGAATTAATAAGTTGTAATATATTTATATTGTATGATATAAACAATGAAAAAAGAATCCTTGCTCTACAAATGTGGATGAATCTCCAGATATATATATATATATATATATATGTATATATGTGTATATATATATATATACATATATACATATATATATCAACAGATATAATGTTGAATTTTTAAAAAAGACCAGCATAATAAGCTTTATACTGTATAATTTTATTTACTTAAAGCTCAAAAACAATCAAAACAAATCTGTGTTGATAGAGGTCAGGGTTGTGGGTATTTTTATGGAGATAATAAAAGGGCAGGGACGCAAAAGAGGCTTCTGTAATAATAGGACCTTTTATATCTTGATCTAGGTGGTAGAAACATGAGTATCCACCACCACACTTTCTAAAACTTACTGAGCTATGAACTTATGAATTGTGCATTCTTCTGTACATACTTTATATTCTATAAAGGTGTTCACAGTAAAGAAAAAAGGACCAACAGAGAAAAGGAAAGGTTGACCTTAGGGGAGAGCAGGGCCAACTTATCCATTTAAACAGGCTAGATTGAGTGGATTCAGACACAAGCTTGGGAGATTTGTAAGGTACCTAAGTTCTTTTGTCATTATTTCTATTTTTTGAGGCAAGATGTGAGGTGCAAGTGAGAGGCAGTAGGTTTGGGAGAAGGTATGACATGGTTGTCTTGGAGAGTGAGAGTGAATGGACCAGGGATATGCAGTAAGATTTCTGGGCAGTGCTGAAGGCCCATTTAAGTTGTGTGCTCATAAAATTACTGTGAAACTTGGCAGCATTGGTGGCAGTCTTTATTCTTGCCACATTCAGCTGTTCAAAGGAATGGAGCAGACTGAGAATTGCAAGCAGGAACAAAGTTTTACCAGGAGGAAAAGTGAGCAGGGGAGGTGAGGACACATGAAAGGAAGTGATTGCAGTGTTCTAGTATAAGATCTAAACTAGGCACAGATGTGAGCAAATGAAGGAGAAAACTGATACCGACAAAGTGGCAGGCAATAAGCAGGTAGGCAGGCTTAATGGTGTCAAAGAATTATTGCAATAAGGGTCATTAAAGTGGTTGTAGAAGGACGGAGGTGGTAGTCAGAGAATGGCCAGTGTGAATTTGAGTTATTTTCAAAATTGAGATTTGGAGTTGGTGCAGTGATTGCTATTAACAAATTCTAGGATAAGGTAGAAAAAAAGATCAGCAGAAATGAGGAACTCGGGAAATGAGAGACCTAGGTGCTCTTTATGAAATTCCAATGATAGATATATAGTCTTAATTCACTTACTAGCAACATCCAATACAATTTTACTGAGCCCCTTTTATGTGCCAAGTTTTAAGTGAGCATATATGATAGTGTTGAAACATGGATTGGGCAATAGGATGTAACAGAACCTAGGAGAAACAGATTTTGCTACTGACCCACTGGGTGTTCTGGATAGTTTATTCCTATTTTCTGATCTTAGGTATATGAAGCTATTTAATTTTATGTATTGTTCATTGTTGCCAATCTTACATTCACCACAGTACCTGGGAACAGCGAGGCAAATGAAAATCCTTGCAGGTTCATCTTTTGTATTGTTACTACTTTTCTTCTGTTAGTCTTTCCATTTTGCATTTGAAGGTTTATGCCTTCTTTGTTGTTTAACATTCTCTACTGTTCTTGCATATTAGTATGATTTATTGATGGTAAAGAATTAAAAGTCTCTGTAAAGTGGTGACCTTTTCAAATGAGAGAGGCTACTGAGGTCAAATCATTTATTTAAATCAATCTCTGAATTTGAAAGTATCAGAAAGAATTCACTTAACAAATGATCTGACTGACCTATTATCTAGATGTTCTTTCATAAACTTACAGGAACACACAGCCCAAACAACTAATGTCCTCAGCTTCTTCAGACTCATTTAATCTTTTCTCAAGGAAACCAGGTTTTTAAATTTTTTTAAATATTTAATTTTTTTTTTTTTTATTTTGGAAATGAAAGAACTGAAGGACTTTGTCAAGAAGGTAGACAAGTGAACTAAGAAGTCCTCAATGGAAACTCTGTTGTTTTCTGTTTAAGCCTGTGACTAAAGCATTAATTTGAGCTACGTAAAGACACTTCAGTTGAAGGAAGGGAACTGATCCAGGGTGCCACACACACTGTAAATTCCATTTGCATGCAACACATTTCCTCTCAACCATCTCAGGCCCACACATTGTGAATGCCAGTCATCCCAGTGAACCAGAGTAGACACAACAAGAGGAAATGTTGAGGGTGCCCCACAATATCCTTTGAAAGAATCCGGTCTCTACAAGAGTCAACAAACATGTTCTTTTTTGATATGTTTGTTTTTCAGTGAAAAGACCTTCAGAGAAAAAGCTTGACCTATTCGACTCATTAGAATATTCATATAAGAGTTTGATCCACACGGGTGGGGAACAAATGAAGGAGAACAAGGAGGAAGGGGAAAGAAAGGAAAAGATGGATCAACATTCTAAATAAGGAGGAAAGAAGAGAAATCAACAAGGAATTGGGCATAAAGCTATTTGAGAAAAATACTTCTAGGAATGGTTCATATTTAGGAAAAAACAAAGATTTACATGGCACTGTTCTACCTCTATAAGCATATTTAACTTTGGTAATACAAAAACATAATGGAGGAGTTTCTGCCTGGCTATAGATGTTATCATTATTTCCTCCAGGGATAAGAAGCATTCAAAGAAAAGAACCAAATGCAAAAGATAGGAGGATTGGAGGGAAATAGACCTTCTGGTGCCAGAGTCAAGATTGCACTCCTGGCCACAGGAACTGGAGAACAGTTTATTTGACGACAGCTGTCAAAAGTGGAGAGATGAAGAATGTTATCTTGTGGTAAATTTCAACCTACTTGCACTGAGTTCTCAGAATCATTGTGACCTATAATATCTCACTTACACTTGGCTTTACCCAATTCTGCCTGCTCACAGTGATGAGTCCTCCTTTCGTAACTTCCTTCCTCTGTGCCTTTTGCTTTCCACTGTGTTCTAACATCTTTCCATCCACCCATGACACCCATCCTAAACCTGTTTCTCAAACTGAGTCCTGATGCTAAATTCCTATATGAAGCCTCGTTTCCATCCCTAATTTGGAAGTGATCACTCTCTCCTCTGACACCTGAGTGCTCTTTATCTGTACTTCTGCTACAGCTCTTAGCACTCAAACTCTGAAAGCTCCTAGAGGCACTATGCCTGATTCATTATGGTTGGCACCTAATATGCAATTATTGAATGAATGAATGAATGAATGCAAAAATGGATGAATAATTCAGCACTCTGGGTGAAAAACTCAAACTGTATAACCCACAGGAGCTATACGGTTGTTCAGGGAAGAGCACAGAAATCCTAGTCCTTTGTTTTCATCTTGATGCCTATGATGATTTGTATATGTCAACTTGACTGGGCTAAGGGATACCCAGATAGCTGGGAAAACTGTATTTCTGAGTGTGTCTGTGAGGACTTTCTCCAGAAACCTTTAATATTTGAATTGTTAGTCTAAGGAAGGAAGATTGCCTTCACCAATGTGGGTGGGCATCAATCAATTCCCTGAGGGCCTGAACAGATTAAACAAAAAGGTAGAGGAAGGGCAAATGTTCTCTCACTTTTCTTGAGCTAAGACATCCTGCCTTCAGACACGGGAGCTCTTGCTTCTATGGCTTTTCAACTCAGGGACTTACACCAGTGGTCCCCTGGTTCTTAGGCCTCAGACTGGGAGTTTATACCATTGGCTCCCTGATCAGATTTGGACTGAATTATACCAGATTTCTTGGTTCTTCAGCTTGCAGACAGGGACTTCTTGGTCTCTAAAATCATGCAAGCCAATTCTTATAATAAGTTTCCTCTTTATCTATTTATCTATGTATCATATTTATCTATATCTATCTATCCATCATCTATCTATCTATCTATCTATCATCTATCTATCTATCATCTATCTATCATCTATCTATCTATCATCTATCTATCTATCTATCATCTCCTACTAGTTCTGTTTCTGTACAGAACCCTAATACAATGCCTATGACATAAATGAATTAGTAGATAAAATGTGCTTATAGTGTGTCTTCAAGTTTGGCATTTCTTTGGAAGTGCATTATGGCATGAAAGAAAGCTAATGAAAATTATTACAAAGGGTAGAGAGGAGACTTTTCTAAGACCCACCAAAATTCTTTAATAGAAAATACCCAATATTGGGGGAGACTCTTGATTTGAGCCTTCATATACTGGAAACCCCAAATTATAAGAAAAGGCCAGATTCACTCAGGAATTGAAACTGCAAGTACTGCTTCAAGCCTGAGTGAGAACATCTCACCTGCATTAAGCGGGAATTTGGCATATGAATAGAAAACCATTGGATTTTTCAGGGTGAACACTACAAACTCAGGGAGAATATGGTCAGCATGCTTGTGAACACAAGGGCAAATGAGTGAAATCTTTTCATTGGAATAGGTTGAAAGGTAAATATTTGAAATTAATGGTGGTAGTGAGGGTGCTGGCAAGAGAACAGGTGAAACGATACACACTGTTTTCTCGGCTGGACAGGGAAAGAAATGGAATAGGGAAAGTTGATAGATGCAGCAAAAAAGGAGAGATGCAAGAATGAAATGCTAATAAACAAGTATGAGGGTTTTAAGATTTCAGAGGGGCAGCCATTATGGTTAGGTCCATAATGTTCTCAGGACAACAATTTTAGGTGAGACATGAAGAAGGAACAATTTTTTATGAGGAGCATGAGGATGTGGAGGAATTTATCTTTGTGTTTTACAAAGCACTTTCAGAAAGACACAGAGGAAAAGATAGCATAGGAGGTCAGCAGTAAATGGGTGATCCACTGGGCAAGCAGTATGGAGTATCTTGACGATAAAGACTGTATGAAGGCGGAAGCCCCAGCCGATTGAATTAGGATGGTGATTCCAGAGACCAGAGAGAGAAGCCTGTTGGCATTTGCTCACCTCCAGGTTCCAGCCAGGCCAGGTGAGATCTCAGATGGTTTCACAGCCTGATATATGAATGCCTGTAAGTCATGCTAAAACTATCACTTGTTGGATACATAGTCTTTCTTTTTTTCCCACCTGTTCATTACTAGAGGCCATTCACTCTAGAGAGTTGGAAGTTTGAATTCAAGTTCAGTCTAAGCCTATGCAAATGTTCCCTGTACAGAACTGCACAAAATGAATGAATCTTGAAAATGCGTTTCAGAAACCACCATTGGGTATTATTACTCTTGACTCACAAGTGCTTTCACAATTTCTTAATGGACAGGGAGAGGGGATGCCTATAATTACTCTCCTTATCATTGGTGTTGATCAGAAAAGCTTCTCTGAAAGATAGCCAAACCTTCCATCCATAAAATAATCTAGTAGCAAAACTGAAGCACTTTTCTTTGGGTTTTGTTTCTTGTTCTTTGTTTTTGCTGTTATTATTTTGAGTATATTGACTACTAAGTGTTGGGGCAATATCAACAAATTAATGCAGTATTTTTGGTGCTCTCTAGTTTAACACATAAGAAATATCCTCATTTTATGAATGCATTGTTTTACTTCCTGGCATCTAGATGTTTGACAATAAGCCGATTTGGGGGTTGTTCATAGTTTACCATATCAGTTTGAAGAGCATCTAAAAAATAAATGACTCTAACACTAGGCTTCAAATTTAGCAAATTAAGGATAAAGATAATGATGTTTATGGTAAATATGTATGTATTCACAAATAAAAAAAGTGGAAACCTCATTTTCTGGGACAGTTGTTGATACACATCGCAAAAGGATTACTCAATTTGAGCATGAGTATAAGACTACATAAAGATTATTTTTAAAAATAATCATCACCTATTTAACAATATGGATTTAGAAATAACTTTCCATTTGATTTTCAGGGCAACATGAAAGAAAGTTAAAGTCCCTGTAGAATAATAACAAACAATAAAACTAGGAAAATATGTCTACATTGTTTAGCATGATGGTTAAGTAAGATCTAAGCTTGTATTATAAATCTCAGTTTTCTTGTAAAATAGACCCAAACATTTATGCTTTAAAGGTTTCTTGGAAATAATAATGCATACAAGACCATTAGCACAGGGCTGGGTACCTAATAAGAACCTAATAGATAGGAACGGTCACTATTATTGGTTTTATTTTTGTTGGTATTATCATTATAACAAGACAAAACTTTCATTATCTTAATATTTAGGATCAGAAATAAGCTTAGGCAGGAAATGCTCATTTATTTTCTCATAGAAATTACACTGAGACACCTGGAGTGGACATAGGGCCCTAAAGGCATGGGTGACAGACACTTAACCTACATGAAAAGATAGTTATAAAGAGGCGAAATGGGAGGAAATTACATTTTTGAGAAAAAGGGAGAGCCAGAGGAAACACGGTAGGGGTGGCTGTGGGGATGGGGTGGGGGTGGGGAGAGATGCCCATGCGCAGAATGAGCCTAAGGATATAGAGGGGAAGAGTGGGTGAAATCCCACCAGGGGGAGGTGGTGAAAGGGCATTTCAAGCACAGGGATGCATCTTTACAATCAATTTGAGATTGTTTAAATGCCCATCATGTGTCCATTATTGAGCATCCCCAAGAGTTCATTAATGTTATTCTGAGTAGGATTTTTGTGTGAAAACTGGAAAGGGGATAAACTCACATCTGAATTAACACAATGAAGAACAGAGAGAGCAGACAGAGGTGCCTATAATACCCTAGAAAAGTTTACCTATTTCAGAAAGCTGTGGACTTCCAAAGGGTATGGAATTGGGGGTTCCAGTCAATCTTATCTGGTTTCAAAATATTGGGGGACCCGGTGACATTTGGGTAACATTCTTAAACAAAGAAGGTAAAATTGGGTATGGTTAACTTGGAAGGGCTGAAAAATTACCCTAAATCTTAATATTTTTTCATCCACTGGAAAAATAAGAAATAAAGCGTTTGATCATAGACAGAAGCATGTAAGAAGCAGTTCCAACAGGGAATAAAACTAATGGATATAAAAACTGTATAAACAAAAGGACCAGAAGTAAGACAATAGAGGAAGTAAGGCAACCAAAGTCACACAGAAAGAAAAATCAATATAGGTATCACACTATTCTTAATTTTTATATCCTGATTTTCCTTGGCTTGGTCCCACTTAGTTCATCTGTTCTTGACTTCTTTATCCTAGAAGACTTAAGTTTCTGTTTAGAGCCTGGGGACATTCCTTCACTAACTTGAAGGCTACATGGACACTATTTTCCTAGAACATTAACTACAGATGTTTCTACAGTTTGGGGACTGTTTTTCTCTTTCCTTTGACCAAAGGAATTGTGTTTCCCACATACCATTCAAAAATATTTATGAGAGGCAACTATGTTTAACCAGTGTCCTCCTTCATGAATTTCATGCCCACTTACAGAAAATAAAAATATGTGGGTTTGAATTTCTTAAAAATGACCTTTAATTCTTATCTAAAAGGATATTTACAAAACAAAAAGAGAAACTTAAAAAGAGGGATCAATGACTAAACTGTGACTCAAGATCACAAGTTATAATAAACACAGATTCTAGAGAAAAGATACGAACAATGACATGAAGGAAGATGTAGTCATCATTTTTTTCTTACCCACTCAGCAGCCATTTCCCCTTCTCAATAGAAACCTGGATTTCCTTCAAGAATCCTTATGTTCCCCTTTCCCAAACATGTAGCTTGAATGCAGTTAACTCCACAGTAGTGGAGTGGATGAGGGTAAACTTTCAGAGTCAGTGAGACTACAGAAGATAGTTTACTGGAGCTTCCAGGAAAGAAAAACTTTTGTGTGTGTGTGTGTGTGTGCGTGTGTGTGTGTGTGTGTGTGTGCGTGTGTGTGTGTGTGTGTGTGTGTGTGTGCGTGTGTGTGTGTGTGTGTGCGTGTGTGTGTGTGTGTGTGTGTGTGTAGATTTCTAGAAATGACTTTTGCTCTCTGCTGGCAGAGGATAGTATGAGTATATGGGGTCATCGCTGGGACAGCCACTCTGCTACCAGGACAGGGGAGCGGGACTGGGTATGTCAGATGGGAGGCTGTGGAATGTAGATGACGTGCAGCTATGCAGAAAGAAAATAGGTCTTTAGTGACATCATTTGAGCCATTAAATTAAACCACTGTGAGCCGAATGTTTAAATATTCCTGTGGTTGGGGAGGTCATATGAGTTTAAACGAAGAAATTAGGCAAAAGAGAAAATGAGTTTAAAAAAACTCACAGCATTATCAGCTCGGATAGGACTGGCCAAAACCATAGCAGGCCAGAGTAACAGAGGCCTCTGTGTTACGCCTGTTAGGCATTTTATCCTCTCTCATACTGTCCATAAAAGTTACTGATAGAAACTTCTCTGACATTGATAGTTGGCTGTCTCTTTTAAACATTTACCCAAATTCAGTTTGCCTAATTAAATTAAATATTTTTCATTACTATTTACAGCATCTCAAGACCATTTCCTAGATAGGAGATTCTAGTTACCAGAATTTTCTGAGATCGCTGAGGAAACGCTTATGGAAAATGGCTGCCACTATTCCACATCTGCCACTATTCCAGCTTAATGTGGAAACAAACTGCCACAGTGCCTGACATCCCAGTACTGGGGCTAAATGTTAACACATTCAGAAATTAGTACTTCATTGTATAATAGGCCCTCAGGAAGGAGGCGAGGAAATCCTGAGAAACAGGCTCAGGTCAGTTTTGACAAAAGAAAGAACTGTAAGATTACTCTAGTTGATTGGATAGGCCCCAGAGATATAAAGTTCTGAAACAGTTCTTAGAAAAGCCAAGGAGAAGAGAATATAAAATGGAGCATGATTGTAATAAAGGATACCGAATGGTCCCAAACTATTACTTTATTTGTGTCAACTCTGCAAATGCCGTTAAATACTAGAGCTATTATATCCTGGTACCATTTCTGCTATCCTATCACCCAGCTCTCCTACCTGACTGGATTCCCCACACCTTTCCAGTGTTACTAAAGTTTGGGTTTCTCTAGATACCACTCATCCAACTCATTTGTTCAGTTAATCTTGGGAGACTGACTTTCCTAAACTAAATCTTATATAGTGCTTGTGACCCAGGTATCTTATTTCTATCAGATACCTTGCATAATTTCTGAACTCTAATGTTAAACTCAACACATTATTTTTTTTCTGTTTTTAAGTATTTATTTTAATTTCAGTTAGTTAACAGTGTTTTATTAGTTTCAGGTGTACAGTAGAGCAATTCAACACTTCCATACATCATCCTGTGCTCATCAGGACAAGTGCACTCCTTCATCCCCATCACCTATTTCACCAACAACTCTGCCCCCTGCCCCTTTCTCGTAACCATCAGTTTATTCTCTATAGTTAAGGGTCTGTTTCTTGGTTTGCCTTTCTTTCTCTTTTTTCCCCTTTGCTTATTTTTTTGTTTGTTTCCTAAATTGCACATATGAGTGAAATCATATGGTATTTGTTTTTTTCTGAGACTTATTTCCCTTAGCATTATACTTTATAGCTCTACCCATGTCATTGGAAATGGGAGGATTTCATTCTTTTTTATGGCTGAATAATATTCCATTGTATATGTATACCACATCTTCTTTATCCATTCATCAATTGATGGACACTGGGGCTGCTTCCATATCTTGGCTTTTGTAAATAATGCTGCTATAAACATCGGGGTGCATGTATCCCTTTGAATTAGTGCTTTTGTATTCTTTGGATAAATACTGAGTAGTGCAATTACTGGATCATAGGGTACTTCCATACATATTTTTGAGGCACTTCCATACAGTTGCCCACAGTGGCTGCACCAGGTGCATTCCCACCAACTGTGCAATAGGGTTCCCCTTTCTCCATATCCTCACTGACACCTGTTGTTTCTTATGTTGTTGACTTTAGCCATTCTGACAGGTGTAAGGTGATAGCTCATTTTTGATTTGCATTTCTTTGATGATAAGTGATGTTGAGCATCTTTTCATGTGTCTGTTGGCCATCTCAAAAGGTTATTTTAAATATCAAATGTTATATAGGAGTGGAGCAAAGCTGGATGTAACCAGGTCTTCTTTAATAAGCACTGCAAGAAAAGCCTTCACTGTGGATTCCTTTAATTCAGGATCTTTCAAATTCTATTCCATAAAAGGAATGTTCCAAGGATTTTTGACAGGTGTTCCACATACAAAGTTATCTCTGAGTAAACGAGTTTTAAAAATGAGGGAATAAACCAAGCTGCGTAGTTTTGTTTATCAAGGGGGTGAGGGTCCTTTTCTCTCTTTTCCTCCTTCCTTCTTTACATCCACCATTTCTTCCCCTGCAGGACTTCTCAGTGTTTAATGGGCAAATATTTATTGTGAATCTGTAAGCATCTCTAGGAAGACTAATGCAGTTTGCTACATTTCCCAAATGTGCTGGACCTTAGAACTTTTCTTCTTCTTTTTTTTTTTTAAGTACATTAACATTTCATGAGACTGAGGTACATTCTCAAGGACCCTGGTTTTTAAGCTTGACTTTACATTGGAATCACCTGGGCTGCTTTAACAAAATACTGGTGGCCTGGGTCCCACCTACAGATAACCTGACCTAATGAGCCTGGAGCATAGCCTGGGTGGTTGGATATTTAAAGCTCCCCCGGTGATTCTAATATGCCACAAAATTTTAAATCTGCTACTCTTGTAGTTGTTTGGGAAGTTATGCTTAAATATGTTCTATAAGGAAATCTATATTTCACATAATGACTAAAAGATTAATAAAGTTTAAGTGATACATTCAAATTCTGTACTCTGTATTTCTATCATTCTTCCTTGGAGTTTTATCTTGCATTAAGAACAGGAAAGTAAAACAGAGACATAGATATGTGTGTGTAAGCGTGTGTATGTATATATATGTATGTATGTGTGTGTGTGTGTGTGTGTGTGTGTGTGTGTGTGTGTGTATCCCCAAAGGAATTGTAAAAAATTGTAAAGACATGGGATGTAGGTAAAAAATGTTCTTCCCAATTGTACACAGGATTCTTTCTGCAGCACTGGCAAAAAGAGGGTTAGGGTTCATGGACAGGAGGAAAGTACAACTGTCCTCATTAGCAATAAGTCACATTGAGTCTGTAGACAATGAAGGTCATCCTGGGTGTGAAACTGGGAACTCAGCTGAAAGCTCTGCTTCTACTTTTTCATATTTTAGAAATACAAACAGTAAATAATCAGGATTAGATGCTGCCAGTTACAAAAAGAGCCTTAGTATCCAAGTACACTATAATCATTTTAACTGTATTTGACACCAGTGGAAAATAAAAAGGGCCAATTCAGTCATTGTTCTAATTACTAGAGGCTCAAAGGAATGTTCTAGAGAGGGAGATGGTTGTTGACATGGTATGATTACTTCTATATATTTATATATATTGCATATGAGTCTTGGTCCTTTTAAAATAGAACTTTAACATTACTAAGACCTCCCTGAAGTAACCACATAACTAACATGGGTAACCACGCCATAGTGAATGTGCACACCATGCAAATATACCAATTCATTTGATTTCATTTTCCAGGATTTCCTAAATCTATCATTATAGGCCATGAATCCAGATAGTTTGAGTAGACTGCATAAATTCACATAGGGATTTCTCTGGTTCTCCCTGTACTCACATTCCAAGTCAAATTTTGTTGGTTTAAAAAAAATTCACACCAAAGGAAGGAAATTGTACAACAACAATGTATAATAGAATTCTGGGAGGAAGAAAAGAGTATGAATAATGGAAGACAATTAACATTCTTCTTTTATTCCACCATCAGTTTTGTTCCTTCCATTGTCTTAATTAGTCCAACCTTACCCCCTTCACCTGCCTGTGATTGGCTGACTGGCTTGGAGCGGTTCTCAATCTTGAATGAGCATCATAATCACCTGGATGACTTATACGAGACGATGATAGTGGGCCTAAGCGTTGTGTTTCTAACAAGTTTTTAGGAGGTGCTGATTCTACTGGTCTAGGACCACATCTTGAGAACCAATGGCAGAGAACTGAAAATGTGAAGTTGTAAACTTGGAATCCTAGAAAGTGAGTAAAATGAAAGTCTCTGTTATGATTATTCTAATTTCCCATCAAGCTCACACAGTCTCAGCTGCCTTTTCAGCTCCAGAGAGGCCCCAGAAAGACCACTGGGGGGTGGGATCTAAATGCTGACATTCCTCAAAGCTATATTCATCCCGGCACTGTGTGCTGCCTGCCCAGCATAGGCACAGGATCAGGTACTTGTGCTGTGCTGTCAGGTTCTCATGTCTTCTCCTCCTGTGTGGCCACTGAGAGTGGGCTACAGTGAGAAAAAGTGGTGACAGGAGCTCACTGCAGAAGTGAACACAAAAACTGCACTTTCCATGCTTTAACAAGAACTCTTTGGTTGTATTACTTATGTTAAGACTCATTGTTTTAAACATATAAATTAGTGATTACAGAAAAAGTCCTATGAGGTTGATGTCCTTTGTTGTGGCTGAGTGGTTGCATTCCACTCTTGATGAGCTTTCCAAGGAAAGGTATTTTAGAAACTAGGCCTTATACACACTTACGCGCTTTAACATCACATGGAATTAGTTCTTCAAATGAACTTGAAGCCTTAAATGGCTTGGGTGATAAGTAAAAATGCCAGTGGTGGGAGTTTTAATGCAAACAGACACCTTATACTATCAGCTAGGGGCAAAATAATCCAATTGAGTTTAGGGGATTAAAAAATCCTCAAATCTTGCCTAAACTAGCCAAGTTCAAGGCCATCAATCAAACATAATTTCCTAAAGGAATGAAAATAACAGGGGAGTTTTATCTGCATGAATGCTAAAAGAATAATAATAAAAAATAAACCCAAACAGAATGGCTGCTTATTTTATACTTATAACCAGTTTCATAGTGAGAAAAATCAAGAGGAAAAATATCTCTTTAAGAGTAAGGAATTCAAGAAACTAAAACCCACAGACAGGAACAATCAAAGAGAAGTTTTCAAAAGACAAATTGGTATTTTATCCCTATGAACACTGTTAATCTTCAAGAATTTTCAATGTCATTTAGAAAACATTAGTTAAGTTCCTTATGGACTGCCAGAATAAATTAGGACAAAACACAGTGAGAAAGAGAAACAGGGAGAGAGCAGCAACTTTCCTGCTAGATGAAAAGGTGCTTTGTTTGATCATGGCTGAAAATCCTATTTAAGGGAAACCAGCCTTATGTCCACTGGCTGGCTGTGTTTCTTAAGTAAGCTCTTAATATAATAGTGCATCACTAATGGATTGGGCATGGTGCTTTTCCATTGCATTAATGAAAAAGAACTAAAGGCCATTAATTGTCCTGATTGCCAGTCACAATGAGTATGAGGCACCTGGATGCATGTCTTTTAGACAATATGCAAAAGGTATGACACAGGCCATTGAAGAATTAACACACACACACACACACACACACAAATTAGGCAAAGATGCTATGTCATTGGGACCAGTGTGTTTGCAGTGGTGTACTTGTGAGGGGCCTAGGCAACAAAAAGGGTATGAAAGTACTTCCAGAAGGTGACTCTGGGGAATCAATTATAATGATGTTAGTAAGATAAATGAATATGATGGTTATCTAGGGAAGACAATTAACAAAATGAAATCTTCTAGATAAGCAGCATTGCTGAAGGGCAGTCATATTTCTAACAGACACTTTGTGGGTTTCCACCAACATTTTAAATTATTTCATTAAGACTCCTTTCCCAATAATTCCATTTCCTCCAAATTTTTTCACTTTTTCTTCCACCTTCTTGTTCATGAGATTTTCCTATCCCATTCAGAAAGCTCTCTGCATTTAGTTGTTCATTCAAATTTCCAAAATTCTTGGGAATTCTGTTTTCCTTTTACTATTTTAATTTTTTTTGAAGTTCAGGTTAGGATTATATAGGTGTGTCTACCAAATCAACATTCTTACATGTGGGCATCATTTATTCAACCAACAAATATTTATTAAACACCTACTCAGACGGTGCTGGGTAACAGGGAAATAAGGTAAATATAAGTAGTCCCTGCTTTGAAGGAGTTTATAGTCCTCACTCTAGAGGGAAAGAAATATAATTAAACAGAAAATGATGATTCAGTGTGTTAAATGTTATGATGAAGATACTCTGAGGAACCTAAAAGAATAAGAAAAATGCCATCTAAGACAAGATAGAAAGATAAAGGAGACTTCAAGAAAAAAAAAAAAAAGCATCTGAGACAATCCCTGGAAAACAAGCCTGAATTAGCAAATTGAAGAGTAGAGGGAAAAACATTAGACATCTAGACAGAGCATCTAGACAGAGGGACGACTCATAGTTATATTTCCACTTAGGCAAAGACCCTAGAAGCTTGGCCCATCCTGCAAATTGAAAGCAATTATGCCTGGAGCACAGAAGTAGTGAGAGATGAGTGTGGAGAAGTAGCCATGAGGATCATGAAGGACCTTGTAGCAGGGACTAAGGACTGAGGAGGAAGTTTTGAAGGCTGTGGAAGGACTTGAAACAGTTTTAGAAAGATGACGCTGGTGGTTGTTGAGAGAAGGGATTGCGGTGGGTTAAGGCTTGAATCAGCAAGACCAGTCAGATGGATGCCATGGTAATCCTGTCAAGGGATGACAGTTAATTAGAGTAACTCTCTGGGGGGAAAAATTGTCCTAAATTTTAGGCCTATTAGAGAAAATTCAGGCCTCTGACTAGCTTAGTATTACCTTCACATTTGGTCTTTTAAATTTATTTGGAGTAAAAGTCAACACTGAAGTCTGTCCTTGAGGGTGAGACCTTATTTAAAGACTTTTATTTTCATCAAAAATTTGAGCTTTAGTACAACTAGGCATAATGGGACTAGCACAGTTCTTGAACTCCAAAGCTCCAGGGACCTGCAATCTCAAGATGGGGTGGAGAGGTGGCGAGGAATATACAATACTGTCAGGGGGAGTACAACAGGTGTTAACAGAGGACTTGGAATTTTCAAACTGAAGTGACATCACATCTGGCTGTGAAAATTGGGAAGAGATTCATGGCAGAGACATTGTTAAAGATGAGTAAGATTTGACCAGCAGAAACTACAGATGTGGCAGAGAAGAAGTAGAAAGTCAGCACAGGCCAAGCAAGAAAGAAACTGCTCACAGTCAAACATATCCTACAAATAACTGTGACCAGTGAAAGAAAATAATTATGGAGGCACATGGTAGGAAAAGCAGTTGGAAGAGTAGCTTGAGGATTATACAGTGGCAGTCTCCAACACAAGGTTGATGAGTCCTTCTTAACTCTTGCACACTTTGAGTTGTGGCTCATGACTAAGAATATTATACATTCGGAGTCTCCACTCATTTATTTAATTATAGCTCAGCTTGCTCCCAAAAAGGATTTAAGGCAGCTTCCAAAATTGTACAAAATGTTGTAGTATCAAATGAGTGAGAAAAATGAGATGAAGGGAAAAAAGTAAGATGAAGTCAGCAAGGCCATTAAAATTCATCAGAGTTAGTTAGCAATGAATTACACGATACTGTGTCCATTAGGTAAGAAAATAAATCAGATGCATAGAAGAATAATTCCAAATATGGAGGCGAGAGAGACATTTCTCCCATGGGTCAGAAAAGAGCAGATACTGTGTAGTTTAAGGAGCAAAAGCTCTAAAGTAAGCAAAGTAAGTTTCCAAGGGCTATTATTATAGTGTCCTTCAAATGGAAGTGAATGGCATTGTGCCAATGCATACTTGAGAAAAAGCTATTTTTCAGGGGGTCAGTGGGACCCAGAATTCCAGGTAAGACAGCTTCTTAATCCAAGGCTATAATTTAGAATAACTAAGGAGAATGGATATATGGCATATTATCCAAATATTCCTCCAAAAATATTATTTTCCTTTAGCCAAGGTTCTGAAAGGTATGAGCATTAGTGACTCTGGCACTGTACTTCTTGACAAGGACTTGGAATGTGGCTTTCTTTGCTGTTGGTAACACAAAAGTCCCAATGCTGAACTTGGCATGGGATAGACAGTGTCAAATTGAAGAAGCTAAGAAGAATTTAAGAAAACCCACTCACTCCACCCAAAATAGACCTCCCACTATTTGGAGGTTAGCTGCAGAAAAGATAAGATTCTTCCCAGGAAAAATTTAGGTCTGCACTCACACAGAGAACAATGAGCAATCACCACTGTGGTTCTACAATATGACGCTGTTTTAACACCCACGTCCCTGTAGAGTAATCTCTGTAAGTCCCCATAGCTTTGAGTAGTGTCACATTTCTGGTATGTACTGGTTTCCAAATTTGAGTGTTGCTATTAGAAAAGTTGATATTAGGGGCGCCTGGGTGACTCAGTCGTTAAGTGTCTGCCTTCGGCTCAGGTCATGATCCCGGGGTCCTGGGATCGAGCCCCACATCAGGCTCCCTGCTCCTCGGGAAGCCTGCTTCTCCCACTCCCCCTGCTTGTGTTCCCTCTCTCGCTGTGTCTCTCTCTGTCAAATAAATAAATAAAATCTTTAAAAAAAAAAAAAAAGAAAAGTTGACATTAGATTCAGAGATCTAATCTGTACACTCTCCCTGGCAGTAAAAGAATAGAGTAGGGATAGTTATTTACTAAGTAACTCCCAATTGTTATATGAAGATCATATCCTTGCTGATCAAGTTAAAGTAAAAATGTTAATCTCAAAGTTTATTCAGGCATTTGTGTGAAGGCTAAGTAAGAAAGGCCAGGTATTGACTTTTCAAAAATAAAATTAGAAGGTAAAAAGGACCCAACCTGGACTGGGGTAATAGAATGGAATACAATTCAGATGGAGAGCAGATTCAAAGTATATTGTGGAATTAAAAAAAAAAAAAGAAAGAAAGGAAAGCTGCATGTGGGGAAGAGTGAGCCAAAATGTCTCTGAACTTTGAAGCACAATATCTTGGCAAGAAAAATGACTTGACAATTTATAAGAGATTTTCTATTCTACTCAAGCTCAGTTGAGTATTAAATCATGTGGTTCTCACCCAAAAGGAAGAGTTATATATAATCCAAGCCACTGTCAAAGAACATAACAATCCTAAACTCATAGACAGACTTCATGTTGAAAATCTTGTCTTAGAGAAATAATACTGAAAGTGGTTTGCTTGAACCGTAGGGAAGTCTGTGGGAGAAAGTAGACTGGGAGGAAAGATTGAGTCTTGAATTGTGAATATGAAGTCTGGGCTTCAGTGGGCCAGCCAAGGGTGGTGGAAGAGGAAGGGGGACATTTGGGAGGTATCTAGAACCAGGGGCATGGAATTCAAGGGATGGGATGAGCAATTGAGATTTGGTAAACAAGTAAACATCATCAAGTAAACAAGTAAAAGAGAGGTCATCTACATGATGGTTAAAGCTGAGGAAGCAGACAACTTCACTGAGGAAGAGAACAAAGAAAAGCAAAGTACCCTAAGACCAGTACTCTGGAAAACAAGATAGAAAGAATCTACACCTTTTGTTTTTGTTTGAGCAGAGGAAATGTCATCAATAGATAAGTATATGTTGAAGAAGGTGTATGTGGGATCACTGCTGTAAGAACATCAGAGGTTAGGACATGAAAACAAGAACATAGAAGGAAGGGTTAACATTGACAAAGAAAAGGCCATGACTTGACAAAATACAAAAGGATAGGAAGAGAGGAAGAATGAAGAAAGAGACATTTGAAGTAAAGAGAAAACATTTGTGGGAGATCCGATCAAATATGGTATTCATCTTCTCATAAAGGAGGAGGTAGCCATCTTCTGAGCATAAATGGCAAGACTTGTGTATGGAACTTGAGAAGGCTGAAAAGTCTAAAACAGCTGAAGGAGCATAAATATGAGTAGAGGATCCAGCTCATCTTGTAAAGAATCATTTTGTAGAGGACACAGAAACTTCCTTACTGGATGGTTGTGATGATCAAATGTAACCAATCAATCCACATAGAGTACTTAGCACAGCATCTTGAACATAAGGTATTCTTTGTGTACAGAGATTCATTTTTGCATTAGCAGTACTTTCCATATACACTCAATGCTTATGATAAATAAAACACATTTTGACCTATCTCATGTTTGTACTGACCTTTTATCAAGGCCATTGAATGTTCTGCTATATTTTTATCAGGCAACATTATAATTGGCCTTTAGATAAGGAAAGAATTTATGGAAATGTTTCAAATGATCTTTAATTAGCTAGGAGCTATTAGCAAGGTCATAGTATTCCCAATTAAACAATTTTTAAGAATTATCAACAATTATCAGACAAGAACATTTGATGACTGGGGGATAAAGGACAGAGGGAGGCAAGGGCATTTTGCAAACCTAAAAACAATTAAACACCTCCCTTTTCTGTCTAATGTGAGTGACTACTGCATCATAACCAATGTTAACTCTAGCTTTGCTTTGTTCCTCTCACTTAGTAGACAATACTTACTAAGACACCCAATCATTCAGTTGCACCCCCACTTCCTGACAGCACCCAATGCAGAATAAACTCACTTCCTGAAGCCCTTCCCAAAGTCCTACTATACAAGTTTGAATCCTATAAGTCCCTCCAAGTTCCCTCTTCTGAGATGTTCTGTGGTTCACCTGCAACTTTTCCCTCATTTTTCAAGCTAGTAAATCTAATTTTATTTGACTATAGTTGGTTTCTGGTCTTCTTTGGCTAGTAGGCTTTAATCTTCCAGAACAAATATCTCAAAAACCTCAATGATTTTTTTTTTAAACCAACTCCACATATTTGACTTGCTAAAGTAACTGCTCAATTATGAATGAAATTCCCATTTCCTGAATCTGGAGTCCTGTACTTTCCCAGATCTGAGTCTCTTGGGCAGAATGCTGGATGCAGCGCAGGCACATAAAGTAATTAAATTTATGCCTTATAGGGGCCTGCAATCCATTACCCTGAATCCAACATAATTCTGCTGCCAGCTGAATTATGTCCATTGCATGTAAATTAAAGGGCACCATTGTTTTAAAATCTTTTCAACTTTTTGTTTTTCATTTTTAAGGAAACTTGATGGGAAACTTGATTATTGTTTTTGATATGTAGTATCTAGGTCAGATAGCTGATGGTTTTGCAATCAATATTGTATCAAAGCTAAATCACAGTGAGTGCACCAAAGTGCACAGTTCAGACAAGTAAAAAAGAAGATCCGGCCTGATAAGAAGTAATATACTGTTTGTGATATATTCCACATTATCAAAATGAATGAAAGTTAGTAGTAGAAAAGAAGGATGTATAAGCAGCATCTTGGATGGCAAGTGGACTTGAATAAATATTTTGTGATCTGCAACTTGGGAAAACCAATTATCTCCAAAAGCAGATTTTTATTTTAAATGTACATTTTAAAGGTGTACACATATGAACATATATATACACATATAATTGTATGTGTATATATATACATATTAAAACTCATGGAATTAGACTTAATATCCACATGTAATTAAAGTATATTATATATGATCCTAATTTCAAACATATTTTATCAATTCCATAAACCACAAGAGACTGGAAGTCTCCCATTAAATAAACTGAGAAGATTTTAGGTTGTTCCAAGTGCTGCATGCCAGGGACACAATATATCATTTGAAATATGATTTCAATATGGGCAATGTTAAAAGCAGTGGTCAACTGATTGTGAAGATGCACCATCTGGTAGGTGGATGATGAATTCACATAAAAAATTAAGACTGACTTGAGGCTACAGAATTGCTCAAAAATTCGGTGCCACTTTTATCAAAGAAATAGGTTTCTTTTAATTCTACCATAAACGCCATAGTGTTGAGATATAAGAATAGAAGTGGGGAAAATTTTAGAGGTCACCGATGCTACCACTGCATGATCTAATCATGACAATCATCATTATTATCATCTGTATACTAATACACTCATTTTCTTTGTCTATAAATATCTCTCCAATACTAGATATATTGAAAGACTGTGCTGTTAACATTTTAGTAAATGATACAAGCTGCAAAGCAACATTTCAAAAAGCTTAGAAAAAAATTAAAAATACATATGATAATTAGGTAATGCACTCTTGTTTAGCTTCACACGCACGTTTAGGACTCAAAATTATAACGGTGGTTCAATTTTGTCACCTTTCCCACTTTACATTATGAATATTATTTTCTCATGTTGTTAAAAAATGTTTAAATTTTATTTATTATATTAATTCAACTAATAATATTATCATAGTTCAGACAATAGGGAAGATATAAAGTCAACTCCTTTAATAGTTCTTCTATTGTTAGATACTGGGCTTGGGAACTCTATTTTAAAATAGCATTGGTTCAGGGGCGCCTGGGTGGCTCAGTTGTTAAGCGACTGCCTTCGGCTCAGGTCATGATCCCAGGGTCCTGGGATCGAGCCCCGCATCGGGCTCCCTGCTCGGCAGGAAGCCTGCTTCTCCCTCTCCCACTCCCCCTGCTTGTGTTCCCTCTCTCGCTGTGTCTCTCTCTGTCAAATAAATAAATAAAATCTTTCTTTAAAAAATAAAAAAATAAAAAAATAAAATAGCATTGGTTCAGCCAATCTCTTACGGCAAATGTAAGGTTAGTGACACTTCAAAAAGTCCAACATACTTCCCTGAATTCAGGGAAAGGAAAAGAAAAGGAAGCCTCAGTTATTTAATATCTATTATGACTCAGGCATGTACTAAGTACTTTAGATAGGTCATCTCAGTCCTCACATAAGTACACACAGAGAGGTGCTAATGCACTCTCTGTACTTAAGGAGGGGAAAAGTAAGCTTTGGAAAATTTAAGTAAAATTTATTGGGAAATAATTATTAAATAGTTGGACCAGGAATCACATATACCTTCTTGACTCTGAAAGCCATTTCTAATTATGATACCATCCTTTTTTTTATTCCAAGTTGCATGTGTGTGAATAAATGAAATCTGCCTGCTGGCCAATTTTTAGATCAGATCAACACATCATCACAATCATCTTGCATTTTATCTTGCCACTGAGACTTTACAGCACACAAACTTCCCTGAGCCCATTAGCATTTTTTTCACTTATGCTTTTTACCACAAAAATGAGAGCTTTTGTATTTCCAAGTCAAATCTGTGAAGGGTTTAAATAATTAAGCACGATATTAAAAAGCACAATTAAAAACACCAACAAATCAATGAAGAGTCAAGAGCAATCAAGAGAACATGCCACTGGGAACGTTTGCAATGTACTGCATCTGACTCGAACTGTGTTGATAGCCAGGGCCAAAAGGGAAATAGATTAAGTTATGTACTTTAGAATGTCAGTTAAAAAGAAGGATATCTGCTCATCTGGAGAGAGATACTTGCCGAGGCACTGAACTCAAGCAGCAATTCCTCATCGGCTTCTTTAAGGTAACATTGGGTAAAATAATGGACAATTACTTCCACTGTAGTGTCTCTAGAAAGCTAGTGATGTGGTTTAAGTGTCTGTGTCATGTGTCACCCTTCTAAGAAAGAAGAGGTTAAAACATTACATTTTAACTCTGAGAAAGCATTTCTATGGGGATGTATAATCACACGGTTCAGGTATTTTGCTTTCTGATAAACTAATTTAACAGAGTCTAGAGAAATGTTGGCATGTCTGTCAGGCCGTGTCTCTCCAGGATCAGATGTCTCCAGCCCGCCTCTGGCAAGTGCTGCATGATAGTCAAGTCAGGGTTGGATTCTCTGGCAGGAACCTCCCGTGCCTACTTCGTGCCGTTGATTAAAAAGGGAACCATGTGCTTTCAGGACCAGATGTGCTGATTCCCGCACATGCAGTTAGCTTCCTTTAGTATCGATCCTCGTCTTGAAAATGCTCTCTTCCTCTGCTGCCATCACACAGGTACTGCCCTTGGGGATGGTTGGGGTACCAAGTGACACTATGTCCCTGATGCTGTGGAATGCCCTAGGCCCATCGCTGCCACTCACTGAGGAGGATTCTGCTGTAAAGAGACAGCATTTTGGATGCTGCCTCTCCACGTCTTGTGTGTGCTGCTTCACGCAGGGAAATTCGCGCTGACCCTGCCATAGAAGGGCAGTACTATCTCCAGCCCTCCCAGGCCTGCCTTATTGCAGCGTTAAGTCTTTAGACGAAACCAGGAAAGCTTGCCTTCACCTTGAGTGCAAAGCACTATGCAGTACTCAGGCATGTGGTTACCCAGGGGGAAACAGAATAACTAGCTAGTACTGACAAATCAAGAATGACTTCAGTGGATGCCAATCAACCACAAGGGCCATGAGAATACCAGGCTAGGTGGTGTGACAAAGATGTAAAATATATTTTTACTACAAATCCGTTTGGATGACCTCTTACCTTTTCTATAGATTTCTAAAAGCACAGAATTCTAAAAGCCATCAAGAGGATATTAAACAGAATATATATTTAATTTTCCTGGTTGATAATCCCCCATTGCTGGTCCAAACAAATAAGTCCCAGGAAACCCAGAGATGATGAGTATGTGAGAAATTAAAAAAAAAAAAAAAAGGTACTCAGAGTTTTAATACTTCAGTACCACAAACAATTATGCTGTACACACTAAAATATTAAGAAATGGCTCTCTGTGTCTTTATCTCAACCTCTCCCATCTCTGCTTTTCTGATATTCTGTATGCCTTTCATGAAATAAAAAAACACAAAAATGCCAACTTTAAAATGAAATGTACTTCATGCTTATTTTGATGTCAGTATAGTATTTAACTTGGAATACTTGTGAAATGAATTGATTAGAGCAGGGGTGGGCAAACTATATAACCCATAGGCTAAATCCAGCTTGTTGCCATTTTTATAAATAAAGCTTTATTGGGATATAGCCATACTCATCCATTTATACACAGTCTGTGGCTGTTTTCACCCCTAAGGCAGAGTTGAGTCATTATGATACACTCTATGGCTGTCAAAGCCTAAAATATTTATAGTATGGACTTTTACAGAAAAAACTTGCTGGATTAGAAGATAAGACAAAAATTTTGCATCCTTCTATCCCAACTCCCTCCATACGCACCCCCTCCCCAAATTGGGCTACATTAGTGATGTTTATATATCAGAACAGTCGATTGACTTAAGCTCCCTTTATTTATCGGTTACTTGAATAAAGCAGTAAAACATTGTGGCCCCATAGGAAAAGTGTTTAAGGCTTTATTTTTGTAATGTAGTGAACAATATAAATGCACTAGCAGGAACACAATGACAGCATGCACATGCCTATTTGTCAAATACTCATACAAAGTCTTTTCTGCAAACTGCTTTTATGATATCTGTTGCATGCTGTGTTATATAAGTCATTACAGCCCTGTGCTCTGTTGTTAGATTCCACGTTCTTTGAAGGAAATGGGTACATCTCTATTTTATACCATCTAGCCTTTGGTTCCTTATAGCACTCTAGGAGCTCATAAATATTAGTTGAATGAGTGAATAATAAGTAGAACAAAGTCTCCCTTATTAGAATTTATTGAAAAGAAACAATCAATTAGTATATTTAAACAAATGCAGTTTTGTAATTAAAATAGATGCACAATATTTGAGCAAAGAAATGAGACCGATTTTCATGCATGGCTTGTAGGAGCACATAACTCTGTGTCAGGTCTTTTACAGTAAATGCAATTTAATGGCTAATTGTTGTTAATTGGAGGTACTAATGGACCTAATTTTTAATTAAGAGATGGAAATCATTTGTAATTAGCTCATGGTATCCATGAAAACAAATTTTATTTAGAGCTTGAAAAATGGTTTTGTTCTTTGAAATAGCTCAAATACGCCCCTGTCCCCAATTATGAGCTAGGTTTATAGAGTGATTCCCATTCAAGAAGAGGCAGTACACAGGTAGGCTTCAACCAAATCTTTGGTAGAGCATGACCAATTCCAAATTAATGCAATGCATTAATTTCTAATGCAAACTGATGTTACTGACTAGCAAAGACAATGTGCAGCAAAAACTGCACATGATTTTAGCAGTGAATTTGGTCTTAATCCAGGCAAGTACCTCTGTGAAGGACTTCATTCTTATAGCATGACTCCCTGGCTAGAAATCTGACACTTAAGTTCATATTTGAACAAACTGAGTGTAACTCTATTGTGATTTACATATGCCTTTTCTGTGAAACCTCATTGTGAAGTTGCCCTGATAACGTTGACTACTTTCAACCTATTTTAGCTGGTGTGTAGAAAAGATATGACAGAAAATGCATATGTTCCAGAAGTTCTACAGATTCCTATCAATGAATTTTTTGGCTCCTTTTTTATTTTTTTCATTTTTCCCAAACACAGGTTCAAGTTTTGAACTCTAAGGTTTTTCGCAAAGAAGAATGAATTTTGGTTCTACTTTGGTTTCCTGTCCATAGTAGTCTTTTGCCTGATTTCTTGATGATGCCCTTCAGGGAAAGTCAGCTCAGAGCTCAGAGCTGAATCTGACAACAAATTATCAGTAGTTTTCCTTTGTTCCTCATAAAATCCAACTGTGAATAGAAAAAAAATGATGTTTTACTTGCCATTTTTTTCATTCAAATTTGCCTAAAATGGGAGGATCTTTTTAAAAAGTTATAATTGTTAGGGAAAAGAAACACTAAAAAGAGAATAGGCTCCTGTGATTTTGCATGAAAATATACAGGGTAGTTCCAGCCTCTGTCTTCTGGCCTTGAAATAAGCTGGATGAGGTGCAGCAGAGACTTTGACAAGGAGAGATGAGTCCTGTGAAATAAATCTAGGACTACATTTCCCAAACTGTAGCCACTTTTTTTGGACATCGCCACTCTTGCCTCACCTGTATTCTTCCTGAATTATTATTTTTTTAAAAAAATGTATTCACATTTTAACTATTTACCTTAAACCTTTCCTAAGCAAAGTATCCCTTAAGCTATGTGTTTGGTGAGCTTATTCTATGTTATTCAAATTCACACTGAAGTAACTATACAGCTGCTAGAGTAAAAATAACAAGTTTGATCCCCTATACTCCTAAAATCATTGGAAGTATCATGGTGATCCACAAATCATGCCCTGAAAAACACTGATCTGATACATGTTTCTGCCTTTAATTAGATCTATATTCCAAGTGTTCTGGAAAGAACTTCATTTTTAAAAATTCTTAGAGGAAGTCTTTAGTGTCTTTGTAATATGTTCCAGAAATATGTTCTATCCGTTCTATCAGTGATTGGCTGACATCTTATTAATGTCAGAAAACAAATAAAACAAAAAAAAATTCAGACTTACAAAAATACCCACTTAAACAGCAGTCTCTTACATTCGTATTGCTTGATTTCTTTAACCTCTGTCACCTTCACCTCAAGTCCACCTTTGACCACCTGCTTTCATGACTTTGACTTTGCTAAGAAATGTTTCATTATCCATAATCTTTTTTTTTTTTAAAGATTTTATTTATTCATTTGAGACACAGAGATACAGAGAGAGAGAGAGCATGAGCATGGGGAGAGGCAGAGGGAGAGGGAGAAGCAGGCTCCCCGCTGAGCCAGGAGCCCGATGTGGGGCTCAATCCCAGGATCCCAGGATCATGACCAGAGCTGAAGGCAGATGTTCAACCACCTGAGCCACCCGGGCGCCCCCATTATCCATAATCTTAAACCAAGTCTTCTCTTCTGACCACTTTGTATATCTCATCGAGACCTCTGTTCTCTATATTCCCTGTTTCTCCCTCTCTCCCATCCCTATGGCCCACTTTTCTCTTTCTGTTGATCTGGAAACTATGGTTTGTCACTCAATCACTATCTTGCCAATACTGTCAGCACATACTGGCCTTTTTCTCACTCTAGTCAGTAAAACCTTAGCCCTGGATTAATCCACCTGTCTGCCTTCTTGGCTACTGATCACTACAGCAGAAAATCAATCATCTTCACAGATTGGCATCACAAAAATCCATAATCTTTAGCTTCTAATGGAAGAAGAATATTGCCCTTCAAACTTCCTACATATTGGTAGTTGGCTTTCTTACTCCACAGTTTTCCAAATCTCTGTTCTTCTTAAATCCTTTCCCATGCCATTTCCCACCTGCTCTCAGAAGATGCTACTAAATACTTCACATAAAAACAAATAGTATTTATCTCATAAATATACTTTAATATCCTATTCCTACATTTACAGACTTATATGCACTTATATCAAGCCTTCCTCCTATCTTCCCACATTCCCACAAGAGATGTCTGCCTTCCTCAATGACCTAGTTATATCACTCATGCCCTTCATGAGTTACATCTTCAAACTTTAGAATACTTTCCTGGCTTCTTTCTGTCATGACCAAATATTTCCCATCTAAAAACATCTAAAAAAATCAGAACATCAATCAATTCCATTCTCCATTTGTTTTTAGTTCTATCTTGTCTAGTCTTCCTCAAAGCCAACTCTGTTAGGTTTCTGGCACTTGCGGCATCTACTTCCATACAGCACATTCACTGTCTCTACCCTTCCCATCAAATTGACTAGTGACTCATATGTAACTAAATCCAATGGAAGGACTCATCTTACTGGAGAGTCCTCTCTTGAAATACGTTCTTGCTTTGGCTTCATTTGAAACCTCATAATCTTGGTTTTCCTTCTATGTCTATAGTTGTCTTTCCCAATCTTTATTTTGGGCTCCTTTTTCTGCCTATATGTTCAAGGATCTGCCTACTTCTCTTCATTCTAAGAACATTATCTGGGTGACAAGACTTAATTCCATGGTGATAACTCTAAAACTCATCTCTAGCTAGTAGCTGTCTTCTAAGTTCCAGACACACACATCCAAATATTTATTATTTCCATTTGGATGCCTCATAGACATCCGAAGCTCAACACGTACAATACTGAACTTGGTCTCTTTCCCGCCAAACTTGATCCTCTGTCCTCTGGTTCAGATCTCAGCAAATGACACCTCAGGCCACTGAGTGGCCAGGACCTTAAGGAACTACCTCTAACTCTTCTCTATCCTTCTATTCTGACAGCCAGTCAGTTAATACGTCATAAGTTTGTCAATACTGTGTTCTCATTTCCATAGCTTGAACAAATGCCCACTTCATTTTGTGCTCGTGTTCTTGAGTTCTGGCCCCCTTTTCTAATTTTATGTCTCTTCAACACATTTACTACACTGTATCCAGGGTGGTCTGTCATGTCAGTCTCCAACTTAAAACCTTTTACTGTTTACTGCCATCAGGACAGACCTCAAGTAATCATATCTGTTGATTTTGCTCCAGCTTATTTCTCCGGGCTTATTTTCTCCACTCCCCATCTCTTTTTATATGTCTCTGTGCCATTGGACCATTTATACTGCCCTGAATTTGCTATGTCCTGATACCCATGAGCTTTTGTATATGCTGCCATCTTGGTCTGAAACTTTCCTTCTCCAACTTATTTTTTACTTGGTTAATCCCCATGTCTCCTTATGTCTCCATTTAGAGGTTTCTTCCACTTTTTCTGACTTCTCTACTGTATGTTGATTTTTTTTTTCTTTTTGCCACCATAGCACCTTGTAACAAGAATAGTCATATATAGACTCTATAAATAGACATATATATACATATATATGTGTGTATATATACATTTATATGTATATATCTATATAGCTACATATATATACATATATGTATATATCTATATAGCTATATACGTGTGTGTGTGTGTATATATATATATATAGCTGTTGCTAATAACACTTGAGCACTTATTTTATTCCAGGATCTGTTCTAAGTGGGCTGTATATCTTTTTAAAAATATATTATTTATTTATTTTATTTTAGACAGAGAGAGAGTGTGGGAGCACATGTGAGCTGGGGGAGGGGCAGAGGGAGGGTGAGAGAGTCTTAAGCAGGTTCTACACCCAGTGCGGAGCCCAATTCCAGGCTTGATCTCACAACCCTGAGAATTTTGACCTGAGCCAAAACCAAGAGTCAGATGTTTAACCAACTGAGTCACCCAGGTGCCCCATGGGCTAATATATCTTAACACCTCTAATACTCACAACAACCTTATGAGGTAATTATTATTATTTCCTCAGATAAGTAATATAAGCTACAGAGAAATTAAGTAAATTTCCCAAGTTTCTACAACTAGTGACATAAGTAGATTCTGAATTTAGGCACCTTACTGAAGGATTTACAATCTTAAACATCACATATTTGTCTACATAGAAATACTTTTGATACTGTGTGAGAATCACCTGTTTGTACCTGAATTCCTAATTAAACCCTAGGTTCTAAGAAGGAAGTTGTATCCCTAACACCAACACAAAGATGGCCACATAGTATGCTTCTGATAAATATTATTTGAATAAAAAAAAGAACAAAGTGACCTGTGACTCAAAGAGGAAAGAGTCTTTGCCTAAAATCAGCTTTACCCTGACCTAGCCTCAGTGTCTGTGTGTGACATTTCATCCCAAGAATGCCAAGTGACTTGCTACCATCTAATCACCCCATATATCTTTATCTCCAAGAGTTTACAATCCTGTCCCATTCCCCTCATGTACTTTACCCAGTCTTGTCCAACTGCTAACGTCCTATTCATTCTTCCAAATCCCCATCAGAATTCACTTTATTCCTGATCTTCTTTTTAGATTCTAGATTCTTCTTTTTAGATTCTAGATTTTAGTTCCTTCATACTTTATACACTTAAACATCACAAACAATGATAACAACAACAACAACATTAAATGAGACCATGATATTTTTTACCCTTGGTCTATTTTCTATTCATCTTTGTATCCCAAGTACTTGTGTGTAGTGCCTAGCACTCAGAAGGTGTTCAGTAAGTGTTTGATGGGTTGATTGAATGATATTAGGTTGGATTTGTCTCTGTAGATTACCAAACAGACATCTTGAACTCAGGTGCATTATGGCAGTTTAGTCAGTTCTGACACTGGCAAAGAATTGATTATTATTTGAGTTGTCCAATATGGGCATATTGGGGAATATGAGAAGAAACTGTTATAACACTTCTGCCCATTTTACTTTCCTGATTTGGTCAAGGGTTGGGCAAAGGATACACTATTCTTCAGAAGTCATTCTAGTTGTGCCCACCAGGACAGTTAACACACTTTGGGAAGGTAAGTAGTCTATTTTCATTTAGCTGTAGACCAAAGATGCCAAAGACGTCTGTGCAAATTCATAATATGTCAAACCACCAATCCAAACTTAAAGGGGGAAGGGACTGTGACACTCCTATCCTGCCTCCATCTTATTTTTTCTGTTACTTCTATATTAGTCCCTTCTTTTGTACTCTACAGCTGGGATATTAGCACTTTTTTTTATTCTAGTGATATCATACCTGGCTTTTCTAACTACACTATGTGATTCTTATTTTTTGTTTCTTAAGCACACACAAAATTGCTGGATTAAGTTTCTTCAAGCACTACTTTGATCAAGTCATTTCTCTGTTGAAGAACTTTCAGTGGTACCTGTCTGTCTATGGAATTAGGTGGGAGCTCCAAGCAGTGAGATGTCCTGCCTCAATTGATTTGTGTAAGAGCCCTACCTCTGGCTGATATCTAGCAAATGCTTTTGATGTTTCCTTGTTGTTCTTGTTCATTTGGTTCTTGAAAGTGAAATCATACAACCTAGTTGAAGGCAAGTTCCAATTTGTGTCTTTCACTATGATTAATATTGGTGAATTATCAAGAGTGGAAGCCACATATTAAACGAAGTCAAGACTGTATGCACTGAATAAAGTATCTTCCCTTCCCGGGCATCCCATATCCTAAATGAAATAGGCACGTTAAGATACGACCGGTAATACACTTTGGGAAAGATAAGTGATATTTTAATTAATGACAACTTGTAGAGATCTTCAAGAGGACCAAAGTGACTTCACAGCTGAGAGCTAACTGATTGTTTCTCAACTGAACTTTTAAGATGAGTATTCAGCCATGAGCATAATTAAACAAGTCCACAAGACATGAGAAATGGATTACCCTTCAGATGCTGGGTCAGGGAAACCAGGTGGTCAAGAACACAGTGTTCTCTGCTTGAAAACCACCGTTCAGTTGCCAGACTTTACTGCCCCTTGGGCTCTTTCATTCTATTTCTGGCCTTTGTCTCTTGATCGGTCACACCAATGCCCTTCTTGGTTTAGATTTTATGTCCTCATCATCTAACACATCAAAGGATCAAAGAGTTCAAAGCTCCTCAGGCTGCCAGTATTTTATTTAGTTTAAAAAGTCAACAAGAATGAAAAATCGTGCCCATTTTCCTCTTTGCAAGAAAACAAAATTCAAAATTAAGGTGAAAGCACAGAAGATCTGTGCAGTTCAAAATAAAAACCAACCTCTTCACATACATATACACCTTACAAAGTGCACCACTGAATTTTATGAAACAATTTAAATGTTGCTAATTAAAATCCTCAAGATGCTAATGCATTCTCAAAACAATCTCTGCCACTTTGTTGTACAAATGGAACATTGGCAGCTTCTCTTTCAATATCCAAAATACCATTTGTGGAACAAATTTGAACTTTTGATTCATTCAACAAACAATTATATCAAGCACCTACTATGTGTCAGACACTATGCTGGGTGCTGAGCAAGCAAAATGGAATGACTTTCTGATTTCAAAAGAATTCTGGTCTCTAAAGCAGTGCTTCTCAAACTATTTTTTTTATTAATCTGTGCCCTCTTTTGGTAAACATAAATATCCTTCTCCCACTTCCCAGAAATTCTGATGAATCCTTCTCACACTGAGAATCACTGATACACAGAACATAGACTCTATTTTCTGTGTATTCTTCACAGACCAAATATCTTTGAGCTTTCACTTTTTATTTAAAAAACAACATACTTATTTTCCATACACAAAACTGGGTTGGAATAGTAAAGATACTTTTTTGAACCACATATGCTACCCTGCTGTCAATCCCAGAACTGAAATTCAAATTCCTGTACCCAGCCCTATTGAGAATCACTGCTTTAAAGAGTTTTAGAGAAAACCAGGCAACCTCCATCTTTCCCCTCCAGTCAAATCTTAAAGGAATTAGAATTTTCCTACCTGACACAACAGCTGGTGGAGTATCATAATCCTGTCTTGGGACTGAATCTTTGAATGAAAAGAGCATGAGAAAGAATGCAATGAAGTACAAAAGAAAATAAAATAGAATCTTAGCTCTAAAACGTGGAAGTGCCCACTGTATGTCATATGGTTGCCTAAGCCCCCTGCCTTCAAACACTCAAGGCACTATGACCCCTGGTTGACAGTTGGTACAATGGTCCCCAATACTGCCACATGGTACATGTTGGGAGGCCCCCATGTGACTTGTTGGAGCAATACATTCTATCCTAGGACGCTGGCATCTTCCTCAATCTGTCATCATTTTGGCCCCTACATGGGGGAATCACTGTGAAATTTTTACTCCCTCTGGCTGACACACATGTTCTAAAAGGCAGCCCATCTGGAAGTGGCCCAGAGCACAATGTGAAACGAAATTCTGTAGAACAAAAGAAAGAACTAAAATTTTAAAAGAGATAAATGAAAAATTTCCATATTCCCACACTCTATGGAGACTGATACATTTTTGAAACTAGAATTTCGTTAGTAATCACTCAGCCCTGGCTCTGATCTCAGTGGCTGTTGGACAAGGCCAAGGAGCTTTGTGGGCTGGAATGGTGAGAGCAGAGATAAATAGAACAGAATCTACTCAACAGATGAGTTCTGTCTTTTTCCAAAGTGTCATAGCCTTGGAAGTGGCAAATAGTAGAGAAAGGTTAATTTAAACTACATAGCATCCATTTCCAAATTTCAGGTTATGTGAAACCAAATATATCTGCTTTTTAAAAAGATGAAACTTTGGCTTAATACAATTCCTTTAGCCAAGGATCTTAAAAAGTAAAGTGGGACATGGCCTATGACCCAAGGCCCCCCTTCTAAAAATGGAAAGTTCTCATCCAGCCCCAACTCCCCATAGAGGGGCAAACTGTGTAAAAGGGACCAGATCTTGCTCACATTCAAATAAACTGCCAAAACATGATTAAATAGATGCTCTTCTACGACCCTTATTCTAGTCACATGACCATTATTCATTCCATTTTAAAAACAAAACCTCAAACTTCATTTTCCCACCTCCTTGATAACTGAATTTGGACTATCACAAATTTCTCCATTTAATCTCCTTGCCCTAAAAGGACAATGTTAATCCCTCTCTCATGAGCAAATTGCATGTGAGAAGACAGATTAAAACTTGGACATTGCAAGGCACTTTGACCAGCAAAACCCAACATGGATCAAAGATTCAAATGCAAATAAACCTTGGATATGAGTTATTTTGTGTCTCAAAACAGGTATGTGAATGTGAGTTAATTATAATCCCCAAATCTAGAATAAGTAGAATCATTTTTAAAGGACCTACAAATATTTTATTAATACTGGTAGTATTTCCTAGTACCTTTTAAAAAACTTCAATCACATATTATTACTACAAATCAAAAAAAAAGTTGATCTTATGACCATGTCACTAGTCATTTCCCAAGAATATATTTATAACATTTAAAAATAAATCATAAAAGTAAATCATGCTCATTGTTGAATACTTGCAGAATGCAGAAAAGTATAATGATTAAAATAGAAATTATCTCTAATCTCATCATCTGGAAATAACCACATTTATTTTGTATTTCTTACAGCCTTATTTCATACATTTTTTTTTCATAGTTGATACTATATTTCCACATGTGCAAATTTACATCCTGCTGTTTTGATTTAAGATCCTAAATAATCCTTTTCCTATTTTAAACTCTTATAACTTCATGCCGCCTCACATTCTGGTTTATGAATGGATTATGATTTATTTGATCATTCTTCTTTACTAGACATTATAAAGAACACAGGGCGGGATATTTCTGAGGTCTAAAGGCTCTTCTATTATTTTAGAATATCTCCATAGAATACCTTCTCAAAACTATAACTGCGTGGTGAGTTGGCAGAGCTGTTTTGAAGTGTCTTGACTGCCCACCTTGAAATTCAACTGACATTTTTACAAATTTAGATTTCTATCATCACACTGTCAGTGATTAAGAATGTTTATTTCCTCACACCTTCATCAGCAATATGTTTTATTTTGATAACTTCATTTAATGGGTTATGTGTGTATGTCCATGTAAGTATTTGATTAATTTGCTGTTTCCTTAATTACTTTTTTCATATGTTTTTTGGTATCCTGTTGCTCCTTTATTACCTATCTGTTCATGTTCTTCGTCATTTTATCTATTGGGGCTTTTGTACTCTGTTGCTAATGTATTTTAATTCATAATCCATTTTTTAAACAGCAAAAGCTTGATATTTGCAAATAAACTTTCATAATACTAGATTTTCACTTAATGCCTACTTATTTATTGTTTATAAGACTACTATCAAAGTTCATTTATCTTACACTAAGACTAAACAGATTTTTAAAAACTATTTCCTTTTACTTATATTTTCTTTCTTGTATCTGACCATTTTTAATTAATTGATACATTTTCCTGAAAGTATACTCATTACCATTTATGAATTTATAATACTAGGTCCTAATCCTGAGTCCACTTAACATCCTATGTTGCTTTTTATCACTGTCAATCTTAATACTCACATTCATAGCTAATACTTGAAGAAAGACAGTCTCTAGGCAAAATGAATAGTTCAGGATTTTCACCTGATACATTAGAATTTTACAGCAATAAAAATGGAATGATGTGACTGAAAAATGTAGAGAACCATGGTGAACAAATGGACTACAATTAGAAGATTATCTTTGTGTGTGGCTATGGTTACACCATGGGACTCCAATGATGTCACAAATCACCAGTGGATTCAAGAGTACAAACAGAACTGCAGATAAGGAGCCTACAGAACAAAAACTTTTTATTTCTTTGAACAGATTCTGGTGACATTGTAAGCCACTGGTGGCCACCAACTGAACAAATGAAAAGGAGATAAGAAACTTGTAAAACAAGATTGTCATGCAATTTGGAGGTTCTCATAACACAGTAAAATCCCCAGTGGCTTCTGCTAAAGCTTACAGTGGAGTGATAAGAAATTATGGATAACAGTGCTTTGGTTCTACAGAGGGAATCCTGTGACAAAAAAAAAAAAAAAGAAAGAAAGAAAGAAAAAAAAGAAAAAGAAAAAGAAAATAAACAAAAGCAGAAAAGCTAGAAAATTCTTCAAGGTCAGCAGAGTCCTGGGATAAAATTATACTGCTTCCTTAAAATTCATTGCTCCTAAGGCCTACATTTTCCATCCAGTTTAAAAATGGGCAAAGAATTCAACAATAAACATTTGAGGTGACAAATGGTAGACAAAGGTTAGTCAAACTACATGGTACCCATTTCAAAATTTAGAGTTATGGGGGATCAAATATATTTAATTTTATGACGATAAAAAAGAGGCTTTGGCTTAATATACTTCTTGATCCCAGGGATCTCAGAAAGAAAAGTGGGACATGACCTGTGGCCTCAGGCCCGCTTTCTAGAAATGGGAAATTCTAATCTGGCTCCAACCCCCATCAACCCTGATCCCTGCCTACTGGATTATTTACTGGATCTTTCTCTGCCCTGCCCTTGGGACCTATCTGTTTCTGGCATTAAGGTTCCTGTCCTAATCTAGAGTTGTCACTGCTCACACCTTGTCTTGCAGAGTTTCTGGGAGCTCAGACATCTGAAAGGCTCTGAGAAGTTACAGGTAGGAGAGAAACAGGGTCAGATAATTTTAGATTGACTGGCTGTGGCAACATGGTAGAAAATGGATTGGAGCAAGCTAAGGGCAGTTAGGAGACTATTAAAATTAATCAAATGAGGCCCAGGGTAGAGACTCTAGAAATGTGGAGGAAGGGATGTATTTGACAAATGTATATGGGACAGAACTGGTGGATCTTGAATAGTTGCATCTGGTGGTGAGGGAAAAGGAAAGAGTCAAGATTGAGTCCTAAGTGTAGCATTTGACTGCCTGGGCAAATGGTCATGGGATTAGCTGGAGAAGAAATAAGGAGCAGAAACACATAAGAGGAAGAGGGTCCGTGGAAAGGAAGTTCGGGGAAACTCATGAGGTTAGTTTGGGTTGTACTGACTTTGAAATGTTGGAAGGAGATTTACATGGAGCTATTTAGCAAGTTGTTGGTTAAGTGATTTTAAAAGTCTAAGATGAGGTTAGCATTGAGGACTCAGATTTAGGGGTCTTCAGCATTTCTAGAAGGCAGAGTTCAAAACCATGAAAGTGGATGAGGTTGCTTAAGGAAATCTTATATGAATGAGAAGTTAAAAATGAAACCCTGGCTCAGCAGCCTGTAGAAGCAAAGAAGAAGCAATGGCCAGAGACATCAGAGGAGAACCAGGAAAACCTTGGGCAGGAGTCACAAACTGAGAGCACTTAGGACAAACTGGGTCTGATATTCAAATACAGGGAGATTGCCCATTAAAATGCAAATACTTAGCTTAGCTTAAAAAAATTGGAAGGTGAGGCCACCTTGGGTCAGTATGCCCATGTAGCAATAGCTGTCTGGAGTTCAGCCAGGGCTGCCCTCCTTAGACAAGGCTGCCAAGGTACCCCCTCTCCCTGTGACTGATTCATCTCATACTCAGGCAGAGCTGTTACTATTATTGCATGAAAATATCTCTCATTTAAAATATAATCTCCAATATCATGTGTATTAATATTACATGACTATGTTTGTGACATGATAAATGTAGACCAAATCTGATATATTTCCAGGGCGTTTTGCTTGACCTTCATCAGCTTTATTCATTAATGTGACTTAGCCGGCTTCTCTGGACTTTTGGGTTTACCATCCTGCAAGAGTTAGAAGCTAAGGAAGTAGAAACTTGAAAGAAATAAGTTATGCCAAATGAAACAGAGTGGGCCAGAGACTTGTACTATGGCCTTGATAACGTTCTACATCCTTTCTGGAGACCTGGACTGAATGGCCACATTGTGAAGCCACTTGAGGTAGAGGGATAAAGGCGGCTCATTTGATAAGCATCTAGCGGGTGTCGCACACTATTTTAGGTATGTTACACATATCATTCCATTTAACACAACACCACTGGGATGTACATATTATTTTCCCCCTTGGTAAAAGAGGAAATCAAAGTTCAGAGAGGTTAAGTAACCTAACACACATAGCTAGTAAGGGACAGAGCCCAGCTTTGAACTCAAGTTTAATTCTAATGCCCACTGTTCTTTCCATGATACCAAGCCACCTTCCCAGCAATAGATAAAGCAATGGAAAAGATTCAGTAAGGTGGAGAAATTTGATTAAAAGAATCCATTTCAATTGCATAATAGCCACTACACATGCCAATCAAAAGTTCAGATAAAAGGAATCTATGATGGCATATCAAAGTCTAAGAGTGACAGTTTGAGAAAAAAAGTATAGCCATATTCTGGACACCACTAAACATCAACAAAGTAATAGTGTTCTCTCTCTGGCTTTCCGGAACCTTATGGAATTTTAACCCTTGGCAAAACATCAATTTACACAAAGCTTATGATGTGCCTAGGCATTATTTAGTATAAATGTGAAGCAGGAAAAGAATGAAAAAAAATTAGAAGAAATTTGGTGTTAAAAAGAAGCCACCTGCTTAAAACTCTCTAAGAAAGGGAGGGAGTATATATCATTATTTAGTAATTTGGCTATTATTAGCTGGGTAAAAATTATGATCTCATATGTGTTCTTGTTGAAAATGCTCAAATACTAATCATAATATATGTTATTGAATCAGCAACTATTGTAATTCTGATTTTATTCTATATATTTTAGCTTATTTTTCAATTCTCTAAAGGATTCAGTCATATTCTTAGTTAACTTAGCTCTTATATTTTTTTCTAGTTGGCAAATCTGAATTTCAGCAAGTTAGCTGGTTTTGCTTTTGATTCAACTAAGTAGGATTTATCAAGTGTTTCTTTCTATACTTTGTATTATAACTCACTCTTTTCTCAGAGTCTAGATTGTCGTTCAATACCGTAAGATTGCATTATTTCACTTGTTCAGAATTTATCATCTTTTAAGGAGAGAAAGGCTGATATGAAGGGAAATCAACACTGTGGACAAGAGAAAATTCAATTTCTCCCAGTGAACTTGGGAATTGCTTTGTTAGTAAATGAGCAAAGTGACTAAATGTTTATGGAAATTACATGACTATGTTTGTGACATGAATAAATATAGACCAAATTTGATGATATATTTCCAGGGTTTATTAGTCATAGTCAAGGTTGGCCCCTGACTTGTGAATGACCTGGGAATGACATATTAGCTGAAATGGGTAAGCATCTGGGAAAAGAAAACCAGGCTCAGATGTATTGTTACAAGGTCTAGATTTGCAGGTGCGTACATAAAGACACCTTTCCATACACATTCCTAAAAATTATCTCCCTGATGAAAATTAGCTGTACCACAGTGTAGAGTTAAATGTAGTCTTAGACATGACTTGAAAGTCTAGGTCAGAGACCTAAGAAATTATTTGATCCAGCCCCTGCCTTCAGACAGGTAAGGTATCATCAACTGTTTTTTATAAGTTCAGCAACTGAGGTCTTCAGGTAGGTACTTTGTTTTAATAAAACTAAATCTCTTTATTGAAACAATGTGACTCTTTCCATTAGGCAGATGGATTTTCTTCCTATTTAGAGCAGATTTTTGTGGCCTCAGTGGACATGTCAGAAACTTCTTATATTCCAAAAAGCCTATCAGTCAATACATTTATGTGGCAAGCAAGCCACTGCTTTAAGGTAAAATTTCTGATATAGAGCTAGTGTCCATAGTGTACATAGATATTTGGAGATGATGCCAGCATACCTGTGAGGAATCACAGAAGTGCTGACTATGAGACATATAGGCTTAAAGTCATAGAGGCAGATAGTCAAAGGGCCCCCATATAGCATCACACTCAATACTCAACCAGATAGAGAGGGAAACAGACTGGAAGAGATTATTTTCCCAAAGACAGAGTGAAAGAACAGTGCTCAGTCAAGATTTGAGTTTAGTACTCCCAAATCCTAGTCCAGTGCTCTTTCTGTAATAATTAAGCTGTCTCACTCAGAAAAATGATTTTTTAAAAAATTTCTACATCTTTAAAAATGAATCTGCACTAACGTTTGTAAAAAAAATAAAACCTGTTACCATAGCGTCACATGAAAGACTGGCTTTGGGATTTTGATGTTTTTCATTGTTATCTATACTGATGATGAACAAAATTGTAGTATTCCAGGTTGTAATAGACATTTACCCTCTTAACCATTTAGGGAATTGTCTTTGAATAGACTTTTAAAAATGAAATAAAATTCTGTTAATGATGCGAAATGGTTGCTATAAATCAATGTTGTAATAAGCATTTTTTATATACTTTTGTTCCCTAAGGAAAAATAATGGCTTGTCAAAAATACCTATTAAAAAACATCAAGTACACTAGATTCCTTTCTTTTTTCAACAACATCTGTCTACATATTCAAAACAAAGATGAAAAGAACTGGATTATGTCAGGTTCTCAATTACTTTTTATTGATTTAAACATTGAAAGTAAATAACAAGCTCTATGTATTAGTCAGAGTCAAGGTTGGCCTGACTTGTGAATGACCTGGGAATGATACATTAGCTGAAGTGGGTAAGCATGTGGGGAAAAGAAAACCAGGCTCAGATGTATTATGTTACAAGTTCTAGATTTGCAGGTGCATACATAGACACCTTTCCATAAACAGATATTATACCTGGTACATTGTGTCATTTGAACAAGAAGTAACTCAAATTTAAATGCAATACAGTGGAAACTTCAGCCTTGTCAATGTGAGTAAATGTGCCCCAGTATTGAATATGCATGTACAATGCAGCTTATTCACACTGGAACCTGAAACATGTGTTAGTCAATGGCACAGGGCCAGCTTTGCTATTAATGCCAGTAAAAACAGAGAGCATCGCATCTTATTGAAGCAGTCCAAGAAAACAGAGCAAAACCAACTCTTCAACTCACCGTTCCTGTTGTGCCCAATGAAAGATGATTCATCTGTTGTGTCAGGGGGCCCATCATGTTTGCTGGCTGCATTGGCATAGGATGGTCCATTGTTGGCGTAATCACAGCACCCTACAAGCACACACAATGTCCATCTGAAAACAGGTTCCACAAGGAAGGAAACTTTTAAAAACAATAAACACAGTGAACTATCTTAACATCAAATGTGTTTATTTTTTAATGAAAAAGCTAAGTTCAACCACGTATGATTTTTTACATCCACCCATGCCATTTTGTCCTTATCTAAATAGAGAGCATTAATGACTTTGTTTCCTCTGATGTGATTTATCTATGTTGTGTCTAAAGTGCTTATCATTTATAATTCCAATATTCAATATAGAATGCATTCCAAGATATCATATATATATATATATATATATATATATATCCTCTTTCATTGTTCTAAATACAAACTTCTCTAACTGAAAAATACTAACATTATGGAAATTATCTAGTTTTTCTCAATACTGAATAAGACTTTTTTGGCTTATGCCTTAATCCATGATTTATATGGATAATTATTGATCATTTCAATACAATCTACCACCAGAGGAAGAATGGTGGCCCAGGTGGTTTCTTGACTGGATCTTTTTGAAGGACAGAGTAAAATCTAATATAAATGATATAAAAATCAGACTTACTATTTTCCATGTTTTTTCCTCCTAATCTTTTGACCTACTTTCTTTCTATCTGTGCTTTTGAACAAGACAGAATACTGAACTCTGTTAAATGCTGGTCAAATGCAACACTGCTAAAATATTACCAAAAAAAAAAAAGTCAAGTTTTCAGCGGGTATTAAGAAAGACCTACTTCTAGAATATGCTCTTTGATTTATTAGAACTGTTGGGAATGGAAAAAGTAATAGGCATTTAAAAAAAAACTTCTGTTCATGTACAAAGTTTCACATAGCTAGTGAAGCAAAGGGCAAGCGCTTCCTTTTCCTCTCTCCTACTTATTCTACCTTAATTGACTAGCTGAGAGAATGGAACAATTTTTTTTTTAATTGAAAAGCTAGGGTGGATAGAATCTTTGAGATTATTGAAATTTCAATGCTTTATTTTAAAGATGATCATACACGTAGAAGCTCATGATATCACAACTCATTTAAATACCCACTGGTAATAAAATGATGATGTATCTGAATGCTATTTTTGTCTGTAAACATTTTTCTCACTGTGTGACTTTTTCCCCATATACGTGAACATTTTGAAGAAATAAAACTAGGACAGATTCATGTAGATGGCAGGATCTCAGCACCCAAACTACCCATAAGCAAATGTTTCTTAGAATGTTTTGCTCAGGATGATCAATTCCTCTGGTATTATCCAAATCTGATTTCCTGACTGTATCTGTTAAAAAAAAAAAAAGATCAGGCTTTCATTCATCCTTCCTTGTGGGCTCCTCCTCATTAATATGGAGGGAGAATAAAAATTGAGTCAAATATTTGGAAATGCTTGATTTTCAGAGCCAACGTTGTTTGCAAGGACATTTGTGCTTTTGAGCTAGAATCAATCAGAAAAAAAATATATATATATGTTATTTTAAAAGTCTGTAGCTTATAAATATACATAGCTGTGCATTAGTGTTGTTTTAATTTCTTGATGTGTCCATGAATTGTCATTCATCAGTATACTTCTTGAATCAGAAACATGATAAGATAAGCTTTTACCTAATTATAATTCAGAGACATATCATTTTCTTTTCCTGCTGCCTGAATTTCTTTAAACAAAACCACCTAAACTTTTTCCTTTTAAAAAAAAAAAAAAACAGTTTCTGTCCTTTATTTCTGGTATTTGTTGTGCCAGACCAACAGTAAACACTTTAAAAAGAACTGGGTCCTTCTTAAAGCACTTAGGGATAAACTATAGAAAAACCTCAGAGTTAAGACGGAAGTCCTGAAGCTTTTTTTTTTTTTTTAACCAAGAAGTGGCACTTTCACAACATTCTAATCCTTAGCAGGTGCAAGACTTCAATACTGTTCTTGAACTTGAAACTTAGACTACCTTCTTAGAATATTGCCCCTAGAAATTCCAACAGCTAAACTGTCACAATCCCGGAAACCCTCCTATTGTAATCAACCTGCTCTAGCTACATAAAGGATTGCTCGTCATAAATCAGAAATAAAGACCAAATTGTGTTTGGTAGAAAAAACTTTCTTCTCAGTGCCCTAGAGGTGACCTCATTCTCCAGTGGTGCAAGAGGTAGACTTCAGTCTTTGTTTGGGAGGCAATATGCAAATGAGATATGTGAGCATATGACAGATGAATCAAAATCCATGCATGATAAGAATAGAAGGATTGAATGCCGGCATTTGGAATTAATTTAGGAAGGATTGTTTGGTCTCTTTACAGAATCCTTTCTCAGAAAGTGGGGACTCATTGGATTACAGATGACACCGAGGGAGTGCTGCTTCTGTGGATAAACCAGAAACTGACAATCAAAGGGAAGAGTAGGAAGGGGGTTGTCATAATTTGGAATTGTAAATAGCAGCAGTAGGCATAAAGTGGAAAACAATGAAGGGAAACATTCCTTTCTGTTCACCAGGCCACTTACTGCAAATAAATGAACAATAAAATAAGGATTCTTGGGGGAGGACAGAGCCACTGTCTCTGCTTCTTCGTGTTCAATGAAGAAAGAATTCCCGCAAATTATTAAGAACATAAATTCCTTAATAGTTTCAAGGGAAGAAAGAAATTTACAATCAGTGAATAAATTGGAAGTTGTAGACAGGAACCCCCCAGAGAGGCACATCCTCTAGATGATACTTGATCGGGGACAGACAACTTAGAGAGTTTGAAGTGCAGGTTATCTACAACAAAGACTGGTGTTTGTCAACCACTTTGCTCATCAAAGATTAATTCTCCTCTGTGTCGTGTAGGACATTAAAAAACAAAACAAAACAAAACAAAACAAAACAAGGAAAAGAGAAAAGAAAAAAAAAAAAGAACAAAAAAGGAAAAAAATAAACCTGTGATTCTTAAGGCAAAACTAGTGCCCCCAACCGTAACTGTGCCTAATTAAATATACTGTCACATCTATTTCTATCCAATGCATTTTAGCCATAGATTGAAGAGGGTTTTGTGACAGATGTTGCCAACACATTAAGGGTAATTTCATTTACTCCAAATGTATAGAATGTGCTGTCTGACAGAGTTCACTTGGCAAATGGCAAAGCAAGAGGAAACAGATTTTTCATTTTAGCATCTCCGGATGTCTGGGTTTGTTCAATATTTAAGTTGCAGAGAAAAATACTGTAACATGCTGTAATTCCACTAAAAAACACAATGACCAAACAGCTGATGGGAATGTCTGGTCTATTTTAGCCACTGACTCTGCAAAAACAAAGCTCAAGAGATATGGGGTGGATCTGGTCACCCTAGTACTGAAATAAACAATTTCAACAGTAATTTGGACAAAGTTTCCAAAGATCATTGATGTAGAGTAAACATATGTGAACTGAAGCCAAAAAAGCATCTGTGTTGTTGACCCCCTACCAGTATTTTAAAGAGATTTTAAGTCTTGGAGAGTTCATCAGTATTTTAATTTTCCAACTGAAATAAGGATTGTTGGCAAATCAGGGGAAACATGTAGAAGTTCTCTCCTACCAAGAGCACACATGGTGGGCTGAGAACCTATATTAAGGCCAGGACATGTACTACAATGAGAAGAATTGCCTGTACGAATATCCCTATGAGTGTGAGTATTCTAGACCAGTGTCACCTCAAGTGCTACCTGTGGGCCAGCATCAGTGACAGACCGAGAATTGGAATTAGCATCCCTGAGCTTTGGGTCTCGAAATCTGTGTTTCCACAAGCTCTCCACTTGATTCTGGTGTCCCCTGAAGTGTGAGAAGAGTGCTCTTGCTTATAAACCGCTATTGTATAGGCCAATGTCACAGATACAATATCTTAGACACAAAAACTTGGTTTTATTTTTTTATACCATGTCTCAATTATTTGTTTTAAACCAGGCTGGTGATAGGGCATGATTAGAGCAATAATCACATTATATCTTGTTTAAAAATGCAAAAAGGTCAAGCCTGCATTTTTGATCAGCTGAAATGGGATGATTGTCTGAATAATTCAGGCCTAAGCCTGATGACCTGACACGCTTCCATTTGACCAGTGTGGCTTATGCTGTAGCATATTTGAGAATCCCTCCTATTTGGAATCTTATTAAGGCTTAAATGTGAAATCATAAGAACGTAAAAGGTAAGAAAATTATTTGGATAATGCAAGTGGAAAAAAACCCAGAAATTTCACTCTCTTTTTTCCTTTTCTCATATCTAGATGCCTCAGGTCAAAATGTCTGTGGCCCATACTAAACTCTTTTCCTACAGTGACTTACGCAAAACTACAGGACTTTTTCATAGTAATCATTCAACACAACTTAAAAAAAAAAAACACGGTTTAAAATCATTGATCTTTGTTCTCATCTGTATGTTTTCTGCTTCTCTGTCAGTTTTTAATATTTCTAGAATAAATGTCTCGTTGAGCTTGTGTACACCAGACTATTTTTAGCACATGTAAAACACAGTGCAAAGAATGATAGGAGCTCACAAGGACGCTAGTTAGTGTCAATGATTTTCCCATAGCAACAATGATTTCATAATAGAAATGGCATAAAGGTGTATCGTTTAACTTGGGGAAGTGCTACCCAAACGCAATGTCCTGAAATGTTAATGTGCAACATTCCTGTAGTATATATAGAGATGTTTAAGTTTTTTCATTTGTAGATGTTGGCATGTTTTTTATTGTTGTTTTCTTTCTTTCTCTTCCTTCCTTCCTTTCTTTCTTTTCTTTCTTTCTTTTCTTTCTCTTTCTTTCTTTCTTTCTTTCTTTCTTTCTTTCTTTCTTTCTTTCTTTCTTTCTTTCTTTCTTTTCTTTCTTTCTTTCTTTCTTTTTCTTTCTTTCTTTTCTTTCTTTCTTTCTTTCTTCTCTTTCTTTCTTTCTTTCTTCTTCCCTTCCTCCCTTCCTCCCTTCCTCTCTTTCTTTCTTTCTCTTTTTTTTTGAAGGCAGCTGCTTGGCATGGTTTAAGAAAGGCTGCCATGGGGAGAGAAAAAAAGGGAGGCAGAGAGGCCTCCATCCTTCCATACACTCATTAATCCTCAACTATCTTGATAAATTTTCAACCAACTTAGAGGAGGCAGTCTGGCTTTTTAAACAATTATGTTTGAAACCCAAAAAGCTGTGGCAAAGCTGGTAGATAAGACTTCAACTGTGAAAGCATTTGCAGATAACCTCTGACAAACATTGGAGGAAGGGAAGGATGATGAATAACCATAGTTAAGCCAGAAGCCACACTGCCCCAGGACCCCATTTTAGCACTGAATCCCTTCCTTTTCATAATTATTCTCTTTCAAGATTTTCCACCCATGAAGGCAAGGGTCACGTTGACATACCTGTTGTAATCCCTATAAATAGGAATTGCATACAGGAGGTACTCAAAAAACAGTTTTTGTGAATTAATTTTATATATCAGCACCACTAATTATTCAGTTGAATTAAAAATGGCTAACACTTAAATTTTTTTTTTAAATGGCTAACAGTTACTAATATTTTTTAATTTAGATTGTTCATACTTAAGGGCCTACATTATGTCTGCTGGTTCACCACTACTTTACTGCTCTCTAAAGTAAGAGGCATATAATACATACTTCATAAATATTGGTTAGAAGAATGATAAAAGAGCAAAACTCTAAATCAAAAGGTACTTAGAAACACTACCTCGAGATTTCTAGTCAAAATGGAACAATCCAAAGATTTCGAGAAAACTTGTTCTCACAAGGGGCAGCTCAGTTGTATTTTTTTTTTCTTGTGGAAGTGACTTTTTAAAAATGTAAATTCAATTAATTAACATATAGTGTATTACTAGTTTCAGAGGTAGAGTTCAGTGATTTATCAGTCTTATATAATATCCAGTGCCCATGTGCCCTCTTTAATGTCCATCACCCAATTATTCCATCCCCCCAACCCCCTCCCCTCCAGCAACCCTCAGCTTGTTTTCTATGATTAAGAGTCTCTTATGGTTTGTCTCCCTCTCTGATTTTGTCTTATTTCTCCCTCCCTTCCCCTATGCTCCTCTGTTTTGTTTCTTAAATTCCACATATGAGTGAAATCATATGGTAATTGTCTTTCTCTGACTGACTTATTTCACTTAGCATAATACCCTCTAGTTCCATCCACAGCAAGATTTCATTTTTTGATGGCTGAGTAATATTTCACTATACATATACACACACACACACACACACACACACACACACACACCACATCTTCTTTATCCATTCCTCTGTCAATGGACATCCAGGCTCTTTCCATAGTTTGGCTATTGTGGACATTGCTGCTATAAACATTGGGGTGCAGGTGGGGTGGCTCAGTTTTAAAACCATGACTTGCCTCACAGATATATGCATGTGTTAATGTCATCAACTGCCATATCCTTAAAGATGAGATCTGAAATTCACTTGATGTAGAAGTTTCTACTAATGCCATCTAAGCATATTTATGGTAATTATTAAAATAAAAAGTATTTGTGTATGTAAATATGCCAGTGGTTCTCAGCCAAGGGCAACTTTGCATTGTCTGGAAAGGACATTGGCAATGTCCAGAGACATTTTTGGTTGTCTCCTTGGGGAAGGTGTGCTACTGATACTTAGTGGGTAGAGAGGCCATTGACCTTACGGAACATCCTACAACACACAGGACAGTTCCCCACAGCAAAGAATGATCCAGCCAAAAACATCATTAGTGTTGATGTTCAGAAACCCTGGTATGTATATGTGTGTATATATATAAGCGCCATTTATATAAGTGAGAAGTTTTGAAACTGCAATAATTAGAAAATGATAGAGTATTCATCTACTCTCTGCTATCTACAACTAACAGCAAATTTTAGATTTTATGCTGAGACTTTACTCATGATATAAAACTATTTCTTAAAGATCAGACATCTGAATCAATTGCCCAAATCTTATAAATTACCAATGAAAGGAGGCAAGACTATTATGTGACTTTCAATGGCTATATGATTATTTTTGAGTTCAAATTTATGTTACTATTTACTTTGGAAATATGGCTAACAAGAGCTGAGTTTCTCTTTCCTACGTTAGACAGATTCAGTTCAATTGGCACAGTATTTGGACTGCTACCTAGAAATGTGTAGCTGTGGGCTCAAGGTATGATGTTTGGAAGTAGGGCTTTTTACATTGCTCTACGGTCAATTTAAAAGAGTTGTGTACATAGTTTTCCTAATGAGAGAATGTCTGTTAGCTATAAAAAGAGAGTGAGTTTTTTTTTCCCTCTTAAATATTCTTAATTTTGTGTTGCTTTTTGATTCAGTTACCCTTAATTGGAAGTGTTTTTTTTCAAATATGTAGTATTAAAAGACACCGAGAACCAAATTAGTTTTAACAATTGAGTCCCCTCTAAAAGAATCCTAATTATATACCATGCCTATTCAACTGTGAATAATGGTTTCAATTATTGGTTAAGTACCTATTTATACAATAGTGTCATTCTGAATGAGAATATAAATATGTCGCATTGAAGTATTTCTTACCAAAGCAGGTATATAGATAATTAGAATTCTCAACAATGCTTTATTGAATCCTTTAGAGTTTTGTGCTTAAAACTAAAGAAATTTGTTCAGCAGTGACTTTTGATGTTTTCAACAAGCTTCTTTAGAATTCTAATAGAGCAAGATGGCTTTTAAAAATGCTACATTATTGAGAGAGAGTTGAAAATTTGAAGACTTTGGGCTCCCATGTCAAGTGGTTTTGTTGGCTGAATGTGAAATAGAACAACTAGTTCTTTAATTATTGAAGATTTACACCTGGTTAAAATTATAAAAGGAATTTCATAATGCAGATGGGTTATCATATTCTTTTTCTTTCAGATGTCTACTTAAAGAGATCACAGTTGCTGAGCCAATGGAATCATTAAGTGTGCATCAAAGGATCCCAGGGCTTCTTAGGTGAATTTCTTATGGTTTCAGCAACAAAGTGTGAATTGGCATTCAACAACCTTCCATTCCAATCATGTGATCAATGTGGGGCTCTCAGCTCTGGGGCATCTACCACACACAAACATGTACACCACACAAATCCATGTGATGTGGCATAGATGATATGACAGAATCACACTATCTGTGTGGAAAAACAAATGGCACAACCTAAGTCTTTTGTCTTCACTGCTCAGGGCTCCTATGGTATATGTCTTCCAAAAGAGTTTAAAGAGATTTGAGAAGGGGCACCTGGGTGACACAGTTAGTTAAGTGGCTGACTCCTGGTTTCAGTTCAGGTCGTGATCTCAGGGTCGTGAGATCGAGCCCCACGTTGGGTTCTGTGTTCAGCACAAAGTCTGCTTAAGACTCTTTCTCCCTCTGCCCCTCCCCCTGTGCCCTCTCAAAATAAGTAAATAAATCTTAAAAAAAAAGAGAGATTTGAGGAAAAAAAACAAAAAAAAAGATTAAAGACCATGAAGCTATCATATTTACTAATGAATGAGTTAATCATAATGTATGTCACCATCTTTATTACTTTTTAAAATACAAGAAACCCCCCAATATCTACTCACCAAATATATAATAGAAAATTATATTAGAGATATGGAGAACAACTCTTAACCATTTTCCTATCTTAACAATGATAACCAAAAACATATGCGTATTCCTTTAAAGATGAGAAGTGACGGGGTGCCTGGGTGACTCAGTCGTTAAGCGTCTGCCTTCGGCTCAGGTCATGATCCCAGGGTCCTGGGATCGAGCCCTGCATCGGGCTCCCTGCTCAGCGGGAAGCCTGCTTCTCCCTCTCCCACTCCCCCTGCTTGTGTTCCCTCCCTTGCTGTGTCTCTCTCTGTCAAATAAATAAATAAAATCTTAAAAAAAAAAAAAAAAAAAAGATGAGAAGTGATTTTCCTTATTTTTTGTTCCACAGGTACTACAAGGGAGATCATGTTAAACCACCTTTTCTACCAAAGTACAGCCTAGACCACTTTTTCATACCTGAATTAGTATCTTAAAAAATATTATTTCATAGTAGAAATGTCACATGTTTAGGACATCGGTACTGTTAAGCCAATGGCTGTTATAAGTTAGTGGGTAAGAGGAGTGAAAGGGTAAGTAGGACAATTCAGTGATGAGACCAAAATATTTTCCATTCCTCCTTGTGGACGAGATAATGTGGAGACAGAGCAGCGGGCACATTCTCATGGGTGACCCCTTCTGTACAACCATCAGGCCTGATGGCTGAAGAGAAGGCATCGAGATGGAATGAACAGTAGGGTCACCCATGAGAATGTGCCCGCTGCTCTGTCTCCACATTATCTCAGCCCAGATGAAGACTCATACAGGTAGGTCTGAGATGACCTTTTTGCCATAGTACACACGCTCCGTAAAGATCACAGGGTTTCCAATTTCCATTTCCTGTCTAATTCCCCAAGACTCTCTACATGAAGCCTCTCCTCCCACCACCCTGAACTACTTACTCATCCTTTTCTGACCCATCTTGCTTGTTCACCCTTGGTGTCTTTGCCAGGAGTTCTGGGCACTGACAGCAGGTTGGCAGGTGTGCTCTAAGATTTTTATCTAGGGAACATCTTCTGTGTCTGACCCAGGTTGATGGCCATTCGTTCCTCTCTTCTCTCAACAATTGGCACAGGCCTTGATCATGATTATACTTTATTTCTCCTCTGGATTCTTTTTACTGTGCTATTCACGATGCTTTATTTATTTTCTAATGGTGCCAAAGCCTAGCACAGTGTCTATCATGAAACAGATTGTGATGGTGCCAAATGATTAATAGAGTGAATGGCGCTTGCTTATCAGCCAGGGTTCCCATGACTTTAAATGGATGCAAAACAATAACAGCTACTCCATGCTCAGACTGGACTAGACGATTTAGTTGAAATAACTGAAGCACTCTCTTGATTGGACAACTGGATGGTCTTAAAAGTCCATCCATCCAACTGCTCTGCTTTCCTTTAAAAGTGCCCGTCTGATCACTGCCAGCTAGACGTTCTTGTCATTTAGTATGAGAATCCCCAGGTTCTAAGAGCCATGCACTATCCAGGGAATGTTGATGTTGGAGTTCACCACGATTTCCATCCTATGGAAGAATTATATGCACCTGATTCAATGCTGCAAAGTTTCTTTTATATATCACAGCCAAGGCACACTGCCACAAATGCAGTGTAAGCTTTTTTATCAGGACTTTCTTGTGCCACAAACTGTTTTCAATAGCCATACATCTGCCCAAGTTCCTTGTCAGATCTTGTCATGTGATAAGACAAAAAATGCTTTATTCACTTGTACACCAATCACTTTGTATACCTCCAAGTAGATTTTCAACATACAGAGAGTTTAAAATGCATGTCAGAAACAGTATACCAGGCCAGTGTTCTTCCAAATGATAAAGCAAATAGGGTTCCCAGGAGATGTCTAAATATTTATGGGCAGGATCTTTAGTCTGGTAAAATGTTTATCTTGTTTTAACTAGCACTCAGGACTGTGAGCTGTCATAAAGCTTCTCATTAAAATCTTCTCCTTACTGATAAATAGGCCAAAAAACAACCAAAAAAAAAAAAAAAAAAGCTGATTGCAAATCATTTTCAAGGTCTTATAGGATCCTGTTGGTGAGTGGGCCCGGGGAAATCATTTCTCAAACCACAGGAGTGATCAAGAGGAAAAGCTGCCTGTTATCCTACTTAGGGCCATTGTTTATAGTGCAAATTGCCTAAAAATGTCACAAAGCACCTTGATTCTGGCCGTTACTAGGAGAATAGCTATTCCTTGTCCTGCTATTTGCTACAAAACGTACTTTATTTTGTGGTCCCTCAGAGGACATTTCTGGGCCATTTGTTTTCCCCTTTAAGACATTTTTAGGAATTTGCCTGGTTAGGGCTGGCAACACAACCAGACCTAAGGATATGGATATAAAAATCACAAGCCTGTTAAGAAACTAATTGACTCCCTTTAAAGTACACTTGCTATTACTACTATCATCACTGATATGTCTCCAACTCAGTATATATCCTAAGTTTTGTAATATAGTTCTGAGACAAAATATGTCCTACTGGAGTGGCCATATCTTAAGGTAAAAATTCACATATTAGCATCCAACTGAGATATAGTCTAAGGCCTGCAAGACGTTAGCTAATATACATAAAGTTGTCCAGTAGAAGAGATAAAAGACAGCTCTGTTTGTATTCTTCAGTGTCCTATTTCTTCTAGAATCTGTGCCAGAAACGTAGTTACATCTTTTATTCCACTTAGATTTTATGGCCACTTCTCCTAAACAGTCATACCATATTAGTAATTTTGGATTTTTCTACTGGATGACTTCTGCTAATTAAAAGCACCTGCAAAATATTGGTCCTAAACTTTCTAGTACATTTTTCCTCAAAGTGTAGTCTGGGACCAGACAGTATCACCTAAGAGTTTAATGCAGACTCTCAGGTCTGGCCCCAGCCCCACTGAATCAGAGTCTGCATTTCAGTAAGATCCCAGGTGAGTCATAGTCATGGGCAAGTTTGAGAAGCTTTGCTCTATTTTTTTTTTATTTCTGTCATACCGTTAGAGTAAATTTTCTATTGTGTTGCTTCTGAAGAGACTCTTGGTTTGTTTCTTAATCATTTTGTTAAATCCTTCAAATAATCTTAGCAACATTAATATGCCTCCTTGTTCTAACCACAAACAGCCAGTAATATTTAGTTCAGTTCCTCAATAGTCTCCATAGGGCTTCTCCTTTTACCCATAAAATCTCTCGTACAAAAAAAAAAAATTCTTTTCATTTCCTATGACATATTTTCATGGCAACGCTCAAATTGAAACCTCCATTCTTTCCAAATAATATCTTCTGCCTAACTAATGAGTTTGGAATGGCTATTACAGTCAAGTGTTAAAAGAGATGCTATATGCCTTGTAAAGTATAGTCAACATCTAAATATTTTAGTTAACTCTATATACATGCCAAAAATATACGGTGTTAATCAGGTGTTAGATGTAAAATTCCAAAATATTGTTACTTGCCAGGCCCTGATGGAATTGACAAAAAATGCAGGTTAGTTTAAAATCAAAGTTTTTCAAAATAGTTAAAAATTAACGTTTTTAAATGCTCTTTGTTGTCTTGCCCCTTTTCCTAAATCCCTGAACCTGGATTTCCAACAGCTCACTAAATCTAGACTCTCAGACATCTCACTACAACCATGTACCATTCTGAATATTTTCTCTTTTTCTAGAAGAAATGTTCTTAATCCTCTGTTTGATTCTTGAAATAATACAGAAAATTCCAGGTCCTCCTTGCCTTTTCCTCCCTCGTCATGCATAACAAACCAGTAGTCAAGTGTTGTCACTGCTACATCATAAATGTCTCCAAGTTGTCTGTTTCTTCCTTTCAAGCGCTCACTGCCTGGGTTGAATGCTTCAACCAAGTCTCATTAAGATTAGTCCAATGACTTCCCCGGGTGTACCTCCCTCACTCGTGGCATGCTGAAGACATTTATTTTTTAATACTCTCTCCACATGTTCTTAGCTCCCCACAAAGTGAATTCTGCTTTTTCAACCTAGAATTGGGAAAAACAAAACCAAACAACAACAACAAAAAAAAAACCCTACATTTCTCAGACTCCCTTGCAGTTACGTATAGATATGTGACTTCTGCTCATTAGAAGCACCTTCGAAGGACTTAGATTTGTAAGATAGTCTGGAATGAGAAGGGGGCAGAAGGCATGTGGCAGCCGTTTTGCTGGCCAGGTGGTGGCAGAAGTAGCATGACTCCACGGTTCATAGGAATGTTGGCCCTTTCGTCACCAGAGCAGAGCAGTGTGGTCTGGGGGTTAACAGAGGTAGCACCACCCCCTTTGGTCATAGAACAGGAGATCTAGAAGTTTATTGTCTGCCAATAGTCAGCATTTATTTGCTATCAGATTAATCTATTGTCTAGATTTCTCTCTCTTTTTTTTAAAGGTTTTATTTATTTGTCAGAGAGACAGAGAGAGAGAGCACAAGCAGGGGGAGTGGCAGGCAGAGGGAGAAGCAGGCTCCCCACTGAGCAGGGTCCCGGGATCACGACCTGAGCTGAAGGCAGATACTTAACTGACTGAGCCACCCAGGTGCCCTAGATTTCTCTTTTTATAGCAATTTTAGGAGATAAAAATATATGCTAATTTCACTGTTTTAAATTTATTTTTACAGGTAGATGGGGTGAGAAGCTGATATCATTCTATTGAAAATAGTTACTAATGATTTTATTATTTTCTTCTGCTCCTTGAAGGGAAACAAACAGGACTCTATGTCTACTAAGTGGTATTCAAATTTTGAAGTGTTTGTCATCCTATGGCCTTAATGATAGACCGTTTTTATATTCGCTTTCAAAACTTCTGTAAAAAAGAACGTGGGGCTGCAAACACATTAAACTGGAGCAAAATGCTTTTCCTGAACTTTCAGTGACCAGCTGAAATTATACTATTGTATTCAAGTTATTCAAGAGAAAAATATTCAGAACCAGTTTCTTCTCTTCGTTTTTCCTCCCACCCTTTTCTCCTAGCCCTCCCTTCCCTTTCTCATTGATTATATGTGCAATAGGCGGGGAAATGAATGTTCAGCAAAATCGGCGGATTTGACTAGTGTCTGAGGTTTTCAACATATACTTTTTGCTTTATTTCACGCAAGAGCAAGCCTGAAGCCATCTGCCTGCCAATAACTATGTCCTTCATCCCCATTGTGGAGACAGAACCCCCACCTCATCATTAAAAGGCAATCTTCAAAGGGACATTGTTTTTGCTTGTTCCCGTTGGGACAGATGTTTTACATCATCTACCTCCACACGCTAGCTCATCTGTAAGGGACTGCCCACTCTCTGCAGCCAGCTGTGGAAACAGATCCAGTGTCATCTGTGGCAACACTCATTCCATTCTCCTGACCTCACCGAAGACCACATCCAAGAGCAGGAAAAACAAACAACCCTGATAACTTCCTTGCAAACATTTCCAGGGCAAATTGCTTCAGACAGGAGCTCTTTACGAAGTATGTAACAAAAGAGAGGCAAGCTTATTTGAAACACTCAAATGTCACCAAACTGGCCAGTCGGGGTAATCCCCAGATTAAAGAATCATGAAGCAATAGCGTCTGTGGGCATGATTCAGCTGAAAACATCTGGTTAACTCAGAACCATTTCAATTAGCTGGAGTACGCGTTTGTCAATCATTTCGTTTCTTTTGATTGTATAAAGTTCCCACGAGGAAATGTTTACACCGCCAACTCATCCAACTCTTTGAAATACTGTGAAGGGTCTCTAACACATTTCTTAAATGCAGAGACAGTTAACTTGAACTGCTCTGTGGTGAAATTATACCCTGATATTAGAATATATTTTAGCAACAGAAACTAAGAAGTCTATCTTGGTTTGCTTGAAACTGAAGAAGTAAAACTTTTAATGCTAAGAATTACATCACTTTCTAATATTGAGGAGGCTGCTTAAATTACAGTATATATGTCAAAGTGTCTGCAATGGGAGAGCCTTCGTAACTTTCTAAGAGATATTTGGTGTGTTTCGAGTTTAGGATAAGGACTATTCATTCACTCATTCATTCATTCACTAATACTTACTAGGCACCTATTATGCTTTGCCCTGAAAGAACTTAGAGTTCAATAGTTAAATAACTTTTATGAGATATGTTTTTTTTTTTTTAATTGGGCTTCAAAAATATAATGTGGACAAAGTGATCAAAGATGTTAAAATTTCCCAAAGCAGTAAACATCATTGGTGATACCACATCAATTTCTGTTTTCATTTAGTGTAAAATTTTGGCTGGCAGACTGCTAACACTCAACTCCTGGAGTCCTAGGTGGGGCCCATGACTTGTAATAAGTGAAGGCATTATCTAGATTGATCAAGCCTGGATGTTTCGCTGCAGCAGGAAGTCAGTAGGCCCCCAGGGCAAGGCCTGAGATCAAGCAGTAGGTTGAAGAGCAGAATGTAAGAAGGAAATAGTTCTGAAACATGAGGGAGAATCGAAAATTAGACACACGTTAGATTGTGTCTAAAAATGATTCAGTTGTTACCTTAGTTATCAGGATCAAAAATCCCTTTATAGGCCCAGAGTCCTGAAGTCTCAAGGGATGGACGGTTCGTGTCTGAAGAAGGGCTGGTGGTAATTACAGATGTGTTCATTTTTGTTGTCAATCCCAGCTCAGTTATGGAGAGACCTTCTGCTCTCCTCAGCTCTTTCATTAACGCCAGTTGTCAAACCCCCTGTTAACTGACTGGTGGTATTTTGTATCATCCTCCCAAGAATTTTACCTGCACCCCAGAAACAACCATTCCATTGATAGCTTTTAATATTTGCATGGCAATAGGATAGCAAACAGCTAAACCATGCATGTTCAGTGGCTACCTATTCTGACTATAGTGGATATTTTGTTAGATTAAAAAAAAAGAAATCGAGTTACAATTCCATGGTTTCCTCATAGGATAGACCTAACAAATATTAATATCCAGTGTTCTTGGTGTAAGGCCTAACTTTTATGTATTTTTATTTTTTAAAAGTTTATTCATTTAAGTAATCTACACTCAATGTGGGCCTCGAACTCTCAACCCCAATATCAAGAGTCACATACTCTTCCGACTGAACCAGCCAGGTACCGCAGGCCTAACTTAAAAACTGATTTTGACACAGTGCACAAAGTTCAAACTTCCTTAATAAAAACAATGAAACTTCATTGGTGTGTATAGTTACTGTGATTTTTAAAACCATTTCTTTTACATACATACATTGGGGGACATTATAAATCAGGAAATCAATTATGAAAGTTAAAAATAAGAATTGGGGCATCCGGGTGGCTCAGTTGGTTAAGCATCTGACTCTTGATTTCAGCTCAGGTCATGATCTCAGGTTCCTGAGACTGAGCCCTGTGTAGGGCTCTGTCCTCAGCATGGCGTCTGTTTGCCCCTCTTCCTTTCCTTCTGCCTGCTTGCACTCCCTCTCTCTCTCAAATAAATAAATAAAATCTTTAAAAAAATAGAACTTGTATTCCAAGAATACCGTATAAGAAATCATGACTTCACCCCATACTACTTGGTATGGCTACACTGTAAACTCAGATGGATAAAATGATCTTCTAAAATATTTTTGGGATGGGGAGCCTGGGTGGCTCAGTTGGTTAAACGTCTACTTTTAGCTTCAGTCATGTTCCCAGAGTCCTGGGATCAAGCCCTGCATCGGGCTCCTTGCTCAGCGGGGAGCCTGCTTCTCCCTCTGCCTGCCACTTCCCCTGCTTGTGCTCGCTCTCTCTCAAATAAATAAATAAAATTCTTAAAATATTTTTGGGACAAAGGTAGTATGCAAGAAGGTAGTGTGCAAGATTTTCAAAAAGGAATTCCAGAAAGGATAGAGAATTGTTTTTGATTTGTTGAAAACAACAACAAAACACAACGATGAATTTGGCATTCTTTTAATCCCTAAATTGTGAAGAACAGTAATCATATTTGTGAACTTATACCACAAAATTTTCAAAAGCCAACATATAAATGAGTTTCCTCAGACATGAGTGAGAAATAAACAAGTCCTTTTCAAATGCCAAAACTTATAAGAAAAGGTAAATGACAGTCCAAAAATTTTTTTTTGTCTCCTTTATCTATTGATCTGGTTCGAGTTTAACCCAGGTGGTGGTTTATTTTTGACAGGTCAATGGGGATTTTGCTTCTTATTATCGCCATGCATGACCTAATTCATGAATCAGACCTCCAGAGGTGGTGGACATTTTTCACATAGGTATGTCAAAAAAAAAAAAAAAAAAAAAAAGGGATAAATTAGAGAGGTCAATAATGGATAATGGAATACCCAGGCTTTCTGAGGAATTCTGGGGCTAACATTCTAAAATCCTAACAAATCAACCAAATTTGTCCATAATTTTATCCTTAGAATCTGGGAGTGGGGAGAAGCAGGGAGATCATTGAGTGGAAAATGTGGAAACAAAATTTGTGAATGTGGCAGCAGAAAAGTTGATGATCTACAGAGCTTAAAGAAGCAGGTGCAGCTATCTTGAGCAATGACTCTAGCATTATGCAACCAGGGGCCCTATTTCAGGGAGATGTAGCCCAGAGCTACCTAGAATTCCTGGCACCTGGACTCAGGTGGGATTCCCTATGCCTGCTTCCTAGAGGCATCCAACGTATTAAAATAAAATTGCATCAAAAATCTGCTTATTTCGATTATAACTCCTAAGAGACAGGGAATTACAATAACGATGTAAAGGGACAGTTGAAAAATTATAGCTGGGATGAGCACCTGTGGCAATTATTAATTCCACAAGCTGCATTAAGCAGGTGTTACATTCTCCTCTGCAGGAAGTAGCTGCAGTAGTTTGCAGGAAGGAAATCAGAGATTCTGCAGTTCTGACACCTGCACTTGTCCCGCCTGAAAGCTTCATTCCTCCTTTTTCTTCTCTGACAAATTCTATCTTCCTCTGATCCTTTATTTTACCTACCCCCGATTTCTTGGAAGGGAGGCTGCAATCCCCCATGCAAATCCAATACTGATTGTATCTCCCATGAGGAGTGGACTAGTACCATCTTTGTGTTTCACTTTTAGTGAGTCAGAAGGTCAATGAAACCCATTGAATTTGTTTGCAAAATATTAAAATATCTGTGTTTGGCAAATTATTCTCAATGCTATTACATTCACGTAGGATTTTAAGCAAAACCTCCTAGGTAGTTTAAAAACTTAATTTAAAAAAAACTTAAGGGGCGCCTGGGTGGCTCAGTTGGTTAAACGTCTGCCTTGGGCTCAGGTCATGATCTCAGGGTCCTGGGATCGAGTCCTGCATCTGCTCCCTGCTCAGTGGGGAGTCTGCTTCTCCCTCTGCCCTTCCCCCTGCTCGTGTTCACGCTCTCTCTCTCTCACATAAATAAAAATAATATCTTTTAAAAAACCTTAAAAAAAAAGTAGGAAATAGTCCACCTTTATTAATAATTATTTTTTTTTTTGTGGATCACTGCATCAAAAACTGGTGATATATTTTATGGTGACTAACATAACATAATAAAATAAAATAAAAAAAACACAAAATATAAAAAAATGATAATTATTTTTTTCTTATTTTTTAAAACGTGAGCCTATATGAAAGAGGAAATAAGGGATTATCTTTTTTGGTTTTATTCTTTAATGACTATTATTATTTTTACTAATTAGATACTATCTAATATAAGTAAATCACAAAACATTACTTTAGAAGAAACTATTCAATTTGGGTTTAATACAGAACTCCTTGATCTTTTTGAATTAATATGTGGTGTTTTGAATAAAGAAAGAGTCTGGTCTTCAAAACAAAATTAAATCAAAATTATTATACAATGCTCAAATTACTTGCATGCCTCAATAATAAGTTATCTTATGTGTGGAAAAATTATAAAGGATTTTAGCATATAGTTTCAGACAATGCTCTAGTTACTATAGGCTTAACGAAATACAATGACACATTTTTTTGTATTGTGCTTTCATGGAATATTCTCATACTTATTCATTATGTGCATAATCTAAGCTACCTGTTTTGAAATGTAAAAAGAGTCATTAAATTGATAACCTGAAATATCTCTACAATATTTATAATATTAATATGGGCCCCTTTCTAATGATTATGCAGATTAAAAAGAAGATACATTTACCTCAGACATATTGTCCATCATTATATCGTTTTGAGCCAAAAAGAATTAAATTATGATACTATTTGGATGAATGTGCCTGTCAGAATCAAAGCTTTTAACTAAATCATACAAACTCCTTTCCACTTAAAATATAATGATGAGGTTGCTAAAAGATTAAAAATATCTTACTTCTTACAATAATCTAATCAGCATTAATGGCCATAGATAACTTACTAATATTTGTATTCTATGTACACAAGGACACAATCATAATTTTTTTATGAATCTGTCAACTTGATTTACTCTGGGTTAAATTATGTAACCTGAAATATAAAAATTTAATGAAGAATCAAGCCAGATATAATGAAATGGAATTGGTGCTAACTGGATTAAAACATACCTGTCCCAGCTCTGTCACCAACTTGTGTGATATTAGAAAAGTCAATTAACCTCTCTGAGCCCCACTGCCCTCATCCATAAAAACATTACTCTGTAATATTCAGGTTTATCTTTTGTGAGAGCATATGTAACATTATAGAGAGCCTCATAAGAAGACAGAGCAAAGGAGGACTTCCATGTAACCTGAGCGAGCAAGGCATTATTGCAGAGATAGAAAACTATACCTCCAAAACCAATGCACCTGCTTACTGATGCCTGGAATTCTCTAGAAAGTTAACAGACTTTTCGTTACATAGTAATGAAAAAAATGCACATACTCCACCCCACTGACAACCTCATCCACACTAAGATACTAATGACCAGATAGAGTTCTTCAGAAGAGGTTTTGAGAGAAGCACACATTCTATTAGTTCAGTTGGATTGGAAAGTTCTTTTCTATTTCCCACAGTCCTTCTCCAGGCTCCCACCAAAACACACACAAACATACACACACACACACCCTCATTCTAAGTCAGAGTCCATCGATAAATGCAACCAGATTCCTGTGAACCTTTCTTTAGTAGAATTTATGACCAGTTTATTTTCATATTCCTTAATATACTTAGTTGGTTTATCTCTTTCTTCCCCAATATACTATACGTTCCATGGGGGCAGCACTACACCTATTTACTCCACACTGTATGCCTCAACATGAAACACAACATACAGTGTCTGCCGCATAGAGGGTTCTCTATAAATATTGTTTAAATAAAAAAACAAAAGAGGAAAAGAATGAGCTTTTGGAGTTATCTAAGCATCCTGAAGAAAGAGCATTAAGGAAAGGTGGGAGAGGATGTTGAAAATAAAGGCTGAAATTCCCAAAGACAAGTTATGCCTTCCTGGCAATTTTATCAAAATCTGGCCTGGAATATTTAACATATATTTTTTAAACATCTTCTTTATTATTTTATTAATTTTTCCTACTGCTGGAATGTAAGTTCCATAATGGAAGGAACCTATTCTATGTTCAGTTTTGTATTCCCAGAATGGTACCTGGCACATGGCAAGTCAGATGGGAAACATGTGATAAATGTTTGCTGAATGAATGAATAAATGAATTAATAAGTGACTCTGGTTTCATTTTTGCAATAAGTTTACTGCTTAAAAGCAATGTAATATTTTTAGTGTTACAGAAAGGAAAGACCGGATAAGGGATATCTACTCTTTCATTGCTATCATTCTTCCAAGGTACAGGCAACAGAAGTATTATTGATTCTACAGGAACTCTTCCAGAAATTAATTACATACATAATAATTATAATTTAAAGCTCTTGAACTTCTCTTTGGAGGATTCTTAAATCTTTTGAGATTAATAAAATTTAAAACACCTGTTTCCCTAAGGAATCTCCTTAATATTCAAATGCACATATATTTTTATGTAAATATAACCTACATGTTTCTGATTCGTTCATACCTGTAGTATCCTATCACAATTTTGGTTAGACTTACGTGATAAAGAGAAGCCCACTTTAGGACAAACATGCTTTTCTTGAACAACCAATAAGTAAGTTTTCTAATGAAAGCAATATAAGGAATATCCAATAACTCTCAGACAGTTCAAAATCATGATTTTTGAGGAAGTTTAATTATTCAAAATGAGAAAAAAAACAGTATGTGTCCTTTAATGGATATTCACTGGAGTTTATTAAGTTTAACAAAATCAAGAAGAGAAGATACACCTTAAACAAAAGTATGGTGAGATTTAGTAATTGTCAAATGAATCTAATCTGTATAAGACCAAAAAATAAATGGAGAGAGAAGGAAGGAAAGAAAGATCAATCAGAAAGTAGAGGAATATAAGTAAAAAAAGGACTTTTCTTCTTGCATAATTTTGACTCTGCTAGAAAATCAGTGCTGTAACAATTTATTTCATTTTCTAGAACAGTTGTAAGAAGAAATTGTGCTGGCCAGAACATTTCTCATCATATGCCTGGCCATGTGTAATAGAAATGGACATGATCAAATGACTGGACCATTCTGATTTACGTGGGATTGTCTACATAACTTCGCAAGCAAGCGTGATTGCTGCTAACAGGGCAGCCTTGCTGAACCATGGCAAATCAGAATCGTAAAATATTGGGAACATATTCTAGTCCATCGCAAGAGAAAAAAAACTGAAGCTATGTGCTCCTGCATTAGAAGTTTGTTTCAGGTACAGAATTAAGAGAGTCTTTTGCTTTGTTGTTATTGTTGTTGTTAGAATCACAAAAGAAAAACTTGACAAATTCTTAGGTACTGGTTCAGTTGTCAGTAATTAGATGGTGTAGATTAATGGTTTATATTTGAAACATCGATCCTGTTGTATTACAGATAATATTCCCCTAAAGGGCCCTCTTGCAGATTGGCTGCCAATGCATCAAAACCCTCATCAATTTCAATGAACCTTATTTTTAGAAAAAGACATGAAGGAAAGTTAAATCTTTGAGCCTGCAATCCAATCTGTGAACACTTGTCTAGAATATGGACATACCGGTAGGGTTTCTTAAGAAACTTACTTTAAACTTTCTGTTCTTTTAAAACATCAAATATGAAGGGGAGAAAACCCCGAGGAAAAGCATGTATAAAATCTTCAGGGCATGGGAAAACCCCACAGAAAATAATGTGTTCTTCGGTAATTTAGCTCTCAGATTCCCTCCATGTAGCCTTCTCAAGGGGACCATTTGAGACACTGGAATCCCTGAGTTGCTCTGAACTCATACTTTTATGATCAGTAAAAGTGGTTCTTATTACCAGCATCAACCATAACATTAGAGAAAAATACAGTGGAAAACCTCCAGTGCCAAGGATGGGATAATCCAGCAAAGCCTAAGATAATCTATTCTTGTCAATAAAGCAAAAGAAATAAAAAGCATTGCAGGACCACCAAAAGCCCACCCTATCCAACAAATGGTGGGAACCATCTGGTGGTAATAGTTTTATAGACTTCCTATATTCACAATGACTAACAATGAGATGAATAAATCTAAATATACACAGGCCTCTTTGGATGTTCCTATGGGCTTGACAAAGTTGCTGATCGCTTCCTTGGTTTGTACCAGGTAGGGGGGTTGCTGTTGTGCTTTTCAAATTTTGTTGCTCTTCTTCACACTGGATTGGTGGCTATAGAGGAAAGGTGATTTTGTGAAAAGTATCTTCCCTAAATGTTATGCAGAATTGAAATGAAACAGTTTTGCATGAATATATATGGACAATTTTTCAAACCTTTATATCAACCTCTAAACTTTAGTGGGAATTCGATTAAATGACCTCTATGATTTCTTTGAATTTAAAGTATCTATCTCTATTTTCCAATTTATTACTATAGTCAGTTCCCTAAATGGAAACATCAGGTGCATATGCTCTGGTTGATTCAAAAAGGCATATGTAATATAATACATAATTAGCCTTAAAATTATAGGTGTAAGCAAAATTATAATTAGGTTGCTAAATAATCTTGCTTGCAAGGGGCATAAGCAAGCACTTGATATAGTGTACATAAAATTAGTACACTTAATATAATGTCATCTTATGCATATTATTTCCTATTCCTAAGTTTAAGAGCTATTGCATAGATCGAGCATGGTAATGACGAGTTAAAAGTAAATGGATTGCTGGAAGCCTATTTATTCTCTCCAATGGGAATGAATGACTCTGCGGTCTATCACTGCCCCTGCTGTATGCCAAAACTGTATTTCAAGTTACATATTGAAAATCTCTATCTGGCTCCACAAATTCAACATGCCCAAAAGAAATTCCATGCACCTGATATTGAACTTATTCCTTCTCTTACACATACTAATTCAGTTTAAGGATATGACCTTCTACCCAGCCTTCTGTTAGAGTCAGATTTGGCCCATGCATCCTTCCTAACCTTTCTCTTCCTCTTCCTCAATTTTTCCATTTCATCTCCTTCATGCCTTTCATTCTTTCTCCTCTTATTCTAACTTATACCAGGTATCTTAACAGTGTTCAGCCTTTTCTTTTTTTTTTTTTTTTTTTTGGTATCATATAAATGCAACTTTGAACATCCTCATATAAACATATATTTGTATTATATGTATAGGTCAGTGTTTTGGCTAAATAATATCTACAGTGGAGATCAGCACATGTGGACAGAAATATGTACATGGTACCCATCCATGCATATATACATACATACATGCATCAGTCCATGCAATGTAAAATATAAACTATTCCTTGAAATAAATTCCATATATGTATTTCAGAAAGTTAAAAATAATTTGGAGCATGACATTAGAATCTAAGGATTTATACATGTACCATGTAACACAAACTTAGCATCATGATGACTTTCAGTATTGATTAAAAATACTTGAGATATAAGACTAAAGAGATAAAAAGCTTTATAGGAAAATAAGGATCAGTTTTTAATACACACCACTGTTATGCAGGACTGGTTCTAATGTGCATTGATTAAAAACTCTTTAAGGATAACTCTTTGATAAAAGCTCTCTCTTCTGTATGGACGTTTTAAGATTATTGTTCAGAACTCAAGTTGATAATTAGGCTGATTTCCTCTGTACTAAATGAGAATTAAAAAAAAAAAGAACACAATATTCTTTAGAACATGGTTAAGGATTAATCCTCTTTCTTGAAAAACGCTTTAAGGTTTCCCAGTTTGTTCCTAGGTTCCATGTTGTGCAATGAAATTATACTTAAGTGATGTAAAAAGGGACAAGCACCATGTGAATTTTTTTAAAAAGTATTATACATAAGCAGTGTGATGTCAACTGAGATCCTTGCACGTCCTCGCTGCCAAATTCAGCAGGAAGGTAAAATTTCTCTTCTCTGCTGATGATATGGTTCTGCCAGCTGAATGTGTTGAGTAATTACTGTAAGATATAATGGCTTGATATTTGCTATATCTGAAACCAAATCACCGATTTATGCGGATATTATTTAAAGTTTTCATAGTCCATACAAAATGGTCCTATTTTATTGGCTCAGTTTACTACCAATGAGTACATTTTACACCTGACTCATCTTGGCAACAGATGAGGCTCTAGCACTGCTAACAATCATGAATACTTCATGAACCATTGAGTGATGATGGCCAGTTAGTCTCACACCTATCACCAATATTTTAGATGAAATTTGCCCTTCAAACACTCCCAAAGCACAGAATGACAGGCTCTCCATTGAGTACATGTTCAGGCTCTTCTGAAAGACATTCTTGAGTCTTCTGGCACAAACTTCAGGCAATCTTGCAACCCCCTTCATTAAAGAGGTACAATAGCCTCTATCTGGATGATACTGTAGGTCAGATGGATGATATTCATAAAACCATGGCTGGGACTAGGAAATTTAAAAGGCCAAATAAGCTTAATGCTAACCATTGGATTTACTAAGTGGCATTGTTATATTAAGCTAGGTCATGAGAAACTTACGTATCCAAAGAATATTAACTTAGCTACACTGGACATTTCATTACAAAAGTGAAAGTTAACATTTGTTTGTTTTTTGCTGAGAGTTAAGAAATGATCACAAGAGAAAAAATATCTCCCTGTATGTATAACTGCTACCTAAGACATTAGGAATGGAAATTTTTTTTCCCCTAGGATATAGCAACAACAACAACAACAAAAATCCTCTCCTGACCATCTGCTGCTTCCTTCTATCAGAGAATGAAAAATATAACACATTTTTTTTTCTTTTTAACCATTTTGGCCTTGGCTTCTGAAAACTCAAGACAAAATTTCAATATTCCATTGTAGTAAACTACCCATTGACAGTCTAAGCTCTTAATAAATTTATCTCCTCTGCTCTGTGACATTTGTTCCTTCTTCCTTAATTTAACTGTCTTTTTGAGTATTCCATTGTAGTAAACTACCCATCGACAGTCTAAGTTTTTAATAAATTTATTTCCTCTGCTCTGTGACATTTGTTCCTTCTTCCTTAATTTAACTGTCTTTTTGAGTGTGTCTTTAGTCATAAGGAATCTCAGCTTCTTTCTAAGAGTGGGCAGGGTGCAAATCCTTATTATCCATTCTCCTAGGGCCTGAAGGGGGTGTATATCTCTTTTTTATTCAAATGAATATCAATATTAAAAAAAAAAGAATGCTGGTAGAAAATTAGGTCACACAGGAAATAGAAGAACTGAACTTGTTCAGATCTCAAACTGCAAGTTTCTAAATTTGTTCTTTTATTCCATCTATGGAAAGTGTTTTCCTACATCATCGTAAAACAAGGGTTACTGCTTATCCTAACAAGTAGATCTGATTTTTCATATTTTTAACAAGGAAAAGAAGATAGAGAAGAGACAGGCAAGAATAATGTTCACTACTTTTGCCTGTATTGATCAACCATGGATAATAACAGCATAAACATATTACAAGCACTGCATTCTGGAGCTTCATAAGGAACATTCAAGAGCTTGCCAACCCTTTTCAGACTTCCCAAAAAGTGGGTGAGAGCAGAGATGAGGAAACACATATACCTGGTAAAAAACAGTTGCTTCAGCTTATATAAGCAAATCGGCAACTAAAAAGCGATTAGAATTCTACATTATGAGTGCAAAAGAAATTTTCTTAAGTTGTTTCAACCTTACTGATTGTCAATGACAAGATTTAATGATCAAATATACAAAACCAAATTTGACATCAGCATCACTTTCCCTTAAATGTTGTTCAAAGAAGATGCACACTTTTGCCTTCCTTAGAAACCTTTGTCAGCATCCTTGTCTAACAGCACCTGCATGCTTGCTGTGTCTCAAGGTTTGCCAATGCAGAAATAGCCTATGAATAATAGCCTATCGACAAATATTTATTTAGTACCTATTCTGTGCAAGGGACAAAGTAAAAAGGGAGAGATATTGTGAATTATATGTAATACACTTTCAAACAATAAAATTATACTCTAGTTGGCAAGGAAGAATTAGTCCTATGCCCCAGAATAAGATACCTATTATCTATCTATGTATGGATCATCTATTCCTCTATCTATCAATCCACCCATACAACTATTTATCTGCTTATGTGAATATAACCTGATTAATTTGTGGGTTTTTTTGTATGATTAACAAATTATCTCTTAAAGTTATTCCTAAAGAGGAAATTTTAAAATTTCCTCTTCTAAGATGATATTGTTGGAAAATGCCTTCCAAAGTGATTCCATTGCAGTAAAAAAAAAAGAAAAAAAAGTGTCACATAGACATATAAGAGGGTTCTGGTATTTTTTCTTAAAGTGTCAGCTCTCTTACTTTATTGCTTGAATAGATTAACAATAAAGGATTTGATAACAGTCAAGTGATGAGACACTAAGCATTCTTGGGGCTCTCGGAGGATGGGGATCCCATTTCCAGCTGGGGTGCTCAGAGAACTGGGCTTACGTCAACCCAGTGCAGCGATTGTAATGATTATTTTATGACACCCAAGTGCTGTTAAAAACCCAGAAATGAACCCACAACTATATGGTTAATTAATCTTTGACAAAGCAGGGAGAATATCCAGTGGAAAAAGACAGTCTCTTCAATAAATGGTGTTGAGAAAACTGGACAGCAAAATGCAGAAGAATGAAACTGGACCACTTTCTTACACCAAACACAAAAATCAATTCAAAATGGATTAAATACCTAAATGTGAGATCTGAAACCATAAAAATTCTAGAAAAGAACACGGACAGTAACCTCTTTCACATCGGCCATAGCAACTTCTTTCTAGATATATCTCCCGAAGCAAGGGAAACAAAAGCAAAAATAAGCTATCAGGCCTTCATCAAAATAAGAAGCTTCTGCACAGCGAAGGAAACAATCAACAAAACTAAAAGGCAATCTACAAAGGGGAGAAGATATTTGCAAATGGCATATCTGATAAAGGGTTAGTATCCAAAAATATATAAAGAACTTATAAAACGCAACAACCCCCAAATGAATATTCCAATTAAAAATGGACAGAAGACATGAAAACACATTTCTCTGAAGAAGACATACAGATGGCCAAAAGACACATGAAAAGATGCTCAACATAACTTATCATCAGGGAAATACAAATCAAAAGTATAATAAGATATCACCTCACACCTGTCTGAACGGCTCAAATCAACAACACAAAAAAGAACAAGTGTTGGTGAGGATGTGGAGAAAGGGAAACCCTCTTGCATTGTTGGTGGGAATGCAAACTGGTGCAGCCACACTGGAAAATATAATGGATGTTCCTCAAAAAGTTAAAAATAGAGCTACCCTATGATCTAGCAATTGAACTACTAGGTATTTACCCAAAGAATACAAAAATGTGAATTCAAAGGTATACATGCACCCTAATGCTTACAGCAGCATTATCCACAATAGCCAAATTATGGAAACAGACTTAAGAGTCCATAGACTGATGAATGGATAAAGAAAAATATATATATACAATGGAATATAGCTCAGCCATAAAAAAAGAATAAAATCTTGTCATTTGCAACAACATGGATGGAGGTAGAGAGTATAATGCTAAGTGAAATAAGTCAGTCAGAGAAATACAATATGATTTCACTCATATGTGGAATTTAAGAATCAAAACAAATGAGCAAAGGGAAAAAAAGTGAAAAGAGACAGGCCGATCAAGAAACAGACTTAAATCTAGAGAACAAATTGCTGGTTGCCAGAGGGGAGGTGGGTTGGGGGGATGGGTGAAATAGGTGATGGGGATTCAGGAGTGTACTTGTTGTAATAGCACCAGGTGATGTATGGTATTGAATCACTATATTGTACACCTGAAACTAATATTACACTATATGATAATTAAGTGGAACTTAAATAAAAACATAAAAAAGAGGAAAAAAAAATGCCCTGAATATTTCATTCAATTCTGAGTGGAGAGATTGTGAAGGAGTACATTGGATGTTAGATGTGGGCAGTTCTCTAGAAGATGCCATGTTGGATGGGAGGGTGGGCAACAGCTCTAGTTCATCATTAAGCGACACCTTCTGTGTCATACTATTGAAGGGCACACAGATGCCATGCTTGTGACAGGAGCATCATTAGAGGTACCAGGTAACCTATACCTTGCCCTCTCAGATGCTCACCAGATGTAACGCATGATATATACACCAAAGAATGGCTGAAAGCTAGTATTTGCTTTGCTTAAAACACCCATCCTGCCTGACATCCAACACTTGTCTGCCTGAAAAACTCCTTTATTCTTCAAAACCAAGTTCAGGAGTTACCTCCTCTGAGAAGCTGTCCTTATTCTCTACTCCCTGACACAAAGAATAACTCCCTCCTTTTTACTATTTCTATACTTTGCACATACTTTCATTGCTACCCATAGCTGAATATATTACAAATATTGGTTATCTGACAGGACTTTGATCAAGGGGGAAGAAAATTATATTAAAACAGGGATGTAAAATGTAAATTTAAGCCTTACCTTTGGTAAATACTCCTCTTAAGCAGTAGAAGAAAAAAAGTTTGAGGGCACTTTACTGGTATTTGTGTTAGTATTTTGAAAAATATTACTGTAAATTGTATAATTTTTGACATTTGTTACAAAAATAAAGTAATTTTGTCCAAGGTATACCTGATTAGATCATATACATATATGCAATATATATTACCACCCCCAACTCTGGCACATTCTAATTGGTTGCCTAACAAAATCCAAGCTCATCAACACTGTTAACCATGATCCTGAATTATAAACATAGCACTGGGGTAGAAATAACTAGCTTCTTAGGTTCCAGCTAAAGTTAACCTTTAAAGCAAAATAGTGTCCCAATAACATTCTGAGAGGCAAGAACTAATGAATAATATCTTTTGATATTTAAAAGTACTCTCAGTATTTGAACCCATTCATGACCATTTCTTAATGAATATCTACATATTTTATGTAACTGCTAAGGTTTTAAGTATGAATGGACATTTTATTCCAATGTATTATGAAAGAACAAATAGTTTCATAGACTATTTGTGGCCTTATTCTCAATCCTTCAGTGATTTCATAAGTAGTTTCTGTTGCCCTGGCAACATTTATAAAATAAATGATTTACCCTATCTCTATATGATTGTGTTGCCCTGGTAACTTGCTGTTATCTAGTCTGACATGGATTTTATTTTAGCTGTGTGCTTGCTTTCTCTAGAAATAATCCATAGAAAATAAGCCTTCACCAGATTAGATACTTAACATTGTGTTTCCATTTAATTATATTTAATATGCTAATAGCTATTAAGGATATAATGTTGTCAGTATTCTTACAAAGGAACCGGGAAATTCTGGTTTCCTGATGATGCGGCGATGAAGAAATTCTAAGTCCTATCTAAGGACACATTGGGGTCATGCACGATTGAAACTTCTCTTAGAGGCTGTGTGAGTCTCATGTTCAGAAGGCTGTGCCTGCAGTTCTAAAAAAGTAATACATTATTCCACAAACTATTCTTTCCTTTTAAAGGCCTGTAGTAAAATAATAGAAAACCACATGCCAAAGACAGGTCACAAGCACACATTTGGATTTCAAAAGATTCTGGATTCATCAGTTACTCTAGTCACTCCTGTGCATAGGAGGCAGGGATATTGGATATCAGGCAATGTTCTCTCCAAGAAGCTTTCAGAAGCTCTACTTGAAAGATGACCATTACCTCCAAAATTATTTCTATGGATAGAAAATGATTTGATGTACAGAGGCTTTGTATAATGACATTTTCATAATGCAAAAAAATTAAAATTTTTTCCATTCATGATTGATTCATCTATTACTTCACTGGAAATTATGACTTTTTAACATACCTCAGTGACATAATTTAGTCTTTCTCCAATGTAAACCTAAACTCTAGACAATAGCACTGGGACCATAAAGCTAATAAAAAATGTGTAGCAAAATGTGCCAGACTGACAAATAAAAAGTTGTTCTTCAACAGACTACAATTTACCTTTCCAATCAAATCTTTCCCTTATTCCCTAATACAAACCCTTCACTTAATGCAGGCTATCTGCCTCTTGGCCCTTTGGAATAACGTGAAACTCACCCCCCAATATTTTTGTGTTATTTTCACCTGAAATGCCCTCTTTCTTTTCCTTTAACCTCATAAACACCACCCATCCTTTAAATTTATGTCTTTGTTCCTCCCTGTCCTTATCTGTCATTTTCAGTGTTGTATAATTGCTAACCTTAATACCTTTTCTGCTGATTTTTTTAAAATTTAAATTCAATTAGCCAACATACAGTACATCATTAGTTTTGATATAATGTTCAGCGATTCATCAGTTATGCATAACACCCAGAACCCTCTTACACTGTTGGTAGGAATGCAAGCTGGTACAGCCACTCTGGAAAACAGTATGGAGGTTCCTCAAGAAGTTAAAAATAGAGCTACTCTACGACTCTGCTGCAGATTTTTAATTATATCATCCTAAGTATATAAAACATATCCACAATTAGATTGTATGCTTTAGGGTGGATTCTTCCTTCTTGTCCTTCCTCATTTCCAAAAATACCTAAAAGAATATTCTGTACATGTTTAATGCTTAAGAATATTTGTTCCTACATTATATGTTAAAAAAAAAAGAAGATAGTAGGAAAGGAAAAATGAAGGGGGGGAATCGGAGGGGGAGACGAACCATGAGAGATTATGGACTCTGAGAAACAAACTGAGGGTTCTAGAGTGGAGGGAGGTGGGGGTATGGGTTAGCCTGGTGATGGGTATTAAAGAGGGCCCGTACTGAATGGAGCACTGGGTGTTATACACAATGAATCATGGAACTCTACATCAAAAACTAATGATGTAATGTATGGTGATTAACATAATAAAATTAAAAAAATGTAAAAAAAAAAAAAAGAATATTTGTTCCTATTTGTTGATTTTTTTCTCATTGTATTCAAGGTTCTCAATCTCCTAAAACACAGAGTCAATGAATGGTACAGCTAGGGCCCAGTAAAAGAAAAACTTAGCCAAGTGAGCATTCTGTATTCAAGTATTTCTCAAATTTCACCACAATGAGGGTCATATAAAAACTCCAAATAGTCTTAAAAATTGCAAGTTATTGATCTGCAACATGCTAATGTCTGAAAATTTCTTATTACACCATTGGTGACTGATTATTTTTAATTTGCACAATATTTAATTTAACATATATATGTCCTAAAACATCAACAACTGGTCATGGAATAACTAACAATGTCAATTTGATTAAGACCATGCCATTTCAAAATACAATTGTTTTGATCATTTAGCAACTGAACTGTCAACTATGTAACAATCTGATAGAGCACTTCATGATTATTCATGATGTTCATAAGCCCTAAATGCAATATAGTTTTAGTCTCCTGAAAACATCTCTGATAGGAGTAATAAATTATTTTTTAAATTGGTTTGGTGGAATAAATATGTCTCTTCCCCAAAACCAAGATAGTTTCACATTTGACTTCTTTTAAATCTTTAAAAGTAGCTATACATAATGATACTTAAAATTGTTCCAGAATTTAGAGAAATAGAATCATTCCAAATTATTTTTATAAAGCCCTTATAATTCTGATATTCAAATCTGACAAAAACTTACACCTAAAATATTATAACACTTAATAATTTCATTAATAAAGACTGATGCCAAAATAATAAATAAAATGTTAATAAATAGAATTGAGAAGTATGGTTCTAAGATGGCTTCATCATGACCAAAAGGAGTTTATTATAGAATGGTTCCACCTTAAGAAATATTTACTGAAATTAGTTAAATAAAATTAATTACAAATACATTAATAAAGTGAAATTGATAAAATAATTTTAAAAGCAATATTTTCTCAAAAGAACTTTGATTAAATTCAATATTTACATTAAAAACACAAATACTTTATAGCAGCATTCTCATTAAGATAAAGAATCAATCAAAGAATATACTGCAATACAATTGGGTGAAAAAAGGATTGTGAAATATAAATAATTGAAATGAGGTGGGAAATGAAATTATTTTGATGGCTTCGGAAACTCGAGAATCAATGAAATTGTCTACTGGAAATAACAGAAAAAATCAGAAAAATGGTTGGCTATAAAATCATTTCATATATGGGGCAGATGAACCTTCTTAAAGGTGGGACACTCTGCAAAGTACCTAACCATAAACACAAGAGAATAAAAAACCTGCTAGATTAAAAGAGACTTAAAGGACACAATAACCAGATAAAATATGTGGTCATTAATTGTTTCCTTATTCGGGTAATCTAGTTTTAATAAAGGCATTTTTTTTTATTGTTGAGAAAATTTAATTAGGGAAGATAAAAATTCATTGGCATGGGAAAGAGTAAATTATTAGCTGAAAATTGTACTTTAAGAATAGCATGTATTGTGTGATCTCTTTTAGTGAAAGATAACACATACATAAATGTGTGTGTGTGTATGTGCAGGTATAGATTAGATGAGTAAGGAGATACAAATATTGATACAGACAGAGGTCTGAAAAGATATATTATTAAATATTAACTGGAATAATCTCTGGTTAAGAGAAAATTGGTGTTTTGATATTCTATAAAATAGAATATTTCATTCATTCATATGTTCTAAGTTTCAACAATGCTTTTGAATAACTAAAAGATGTTTTTAATTTAAATTTCTAATATTAGTATGCAAAAATGGATTATTTTTCTATACACCAAAGTGATCAATAAGAAAATATCATTAAAATTTTCATAAGTATAATAATAACAAAAATATTAAAATGCCAAATAAAACATTTGAGAAATGTAAAGAGCATATATGGAGGAAAATTTACTTCTCTAGTAAGGGACTCAAAAGACATAAAATAATTCTTGATTAAACAGTATGTTACTAAACAAAAATGAGTCAAAGAAGAAATTAAAAGAGAAGTAAAAAAAAAATCTTGAGACCAATGAAAATGGAAATATAGCATTCCAAAACTTATGAAATGCAACAAAAGTAATTTAAAAGGGAAGTTCATAAAGATAAATGCCTACACTAAGAAAAAAGAAAGAGCTCAAATAAACAACCTAACCTTGAACCACAAGGAAGTAGAAAAAGAACAAACAAAGGCCAAAGTTTGTAGAAGGAAAAAAAGTAACAAGAAAATCAGAGCAGAAATAAATGAAATAGAAACAAAACAACAGAAAAGGTCAAAGAAGTAAGATCTGGTTTTTTGAACAGATAAGCAAAATAGACAAACCTTTAGCTAGACAAATCAAGAAAAAAAAAAGAGAGAGGATTCAAACAAAATTAGAAATGAAAGGGAAAGATTACAATTGATACCACACAAATACAAAGGATCATAAGAGACTATGATCAATTACGCACACAAAAAATTGGACAACCAAAAAGAAATGATAAATTCCTAGAAACATTCAACCTATGAAAACTGAATCATCAAGAAATAGAAATTTGAATAACCATTTACTAGTAAGGAGATTGGATCAGTAATCAAAAGCCTCCCGACAAACAAAAGTCCAGGACCACATGACTTCATCAGTGAATTCTACCACACATTTAAAGAAGAATTAATACCAATCTTTCCTAAACTCTTCCAAAAATGAGAAGATGAAAGAGTACTTCCAAACTTATTTTACAAGGCCAGTATTACCCTGATATGACAGCAGACAAGGACACTACAAGAAAAGGAAATATAGACCATATCCTTGATGAACACAGATTCAAAAATTCCTAACAAAGTATTAGCCAAATCTAACAACATATTAAAAGGATCATACACCATGATCAAGTGGGATTTATTTTAGAGATGCAAATACAAGGATGGTTCAACATTTTCAAATTAATCAATGTGATACATCACATTAACAAAATAGGTATCAAAATCAGATGATCATCTCAACAAATGCAGAAAAAGTATTTGATAAAATTTATCATCCAGTCATGATAAAACCTCTCAACAAACTAGGTTTAGAGGAAATGCACCTCAACGTAATAAAGGCCATATATAAGAAAGCCACAGCTAACATTATACTTAACAGTGAAAAGCTTTCAGGAATAAGAAAAGAATGCTCACTCTCATCACTTTTATTCAACATAGTACTGAAAGTCCTAGCTAGAGCAATTAGGCAATAAAAAGAAATAAAAGGCATCCAAATTAGAAAGGAAGATGTAAAACTCTCTATTTGCTAATGGCTTGATGAATATATAAAACTCTAAAGACTCTACCAAAAACTGTTAGGACTAATAAACAAATTTAGTAAAGTTGCAGTATACAAAATCAATATATAAAAATCAGTTGCATTTCTATACACTAACAACAAACTATCAGAAAGAGAAATTAAGAAAACAATTCCATTTACAACTTCATCAAAAATAATAATTTCACCTAGGAGTAAATTTAACCAGGGATGAAATAAATCGAAGAAGACACAAATAAATGGCATGTTATTCCATGATCATGAACTGGAAGAATTAATATTGTTAAAATGCCATACTACTGAAAGCAATCTACAGATTCAATGCAATCCCTATCAAAATTCCAACAGCATTTTTTATAGAAATAGAGGGAATAATCCTAAAATTTGTACAGAAACACAAAGGACCCTGAATAGCCAAAGCAATCTTGACCAAAAAGAATAAAGCTGTAGACATATACTTCCTTATTTCAAACTATATTACAAAGCTATAGTAATTAAAACAGTATGGGATTGGCATAAAAAGAGATACATAGACCAATAGAACAGATTAGAGAACCCAGAAATAAACCCATCACTATATGGTCAATTAATTTACAACAAAGTTGTCAAGAATATACAATGGGGAATAGTCTTCAATAAATAATGTTACAAAAACTGGATAGCCACATGCAACAAAAATGAAACTGCATCCTTATCTTATACCATACACAAAAATCAACCCAAATTAGATTAAGACTTGAACAGAAGACCTGAAAGTGTAAAACTCTTAGAAGAAAACATAAGGGGTAAGCTCCCTGACCTTGGTCTTGGAAATGACTTTTTGGATTTGACACCAAAATAGAGGCACAAAAGCAAAAATAAACAAGTAGGATTCCATCAAACTAAAAAACTTTTGCATAAAAAAGGAAAACATCAACAAAATGAAAAGGCAACTTATAGAATGGGGAGAAATATTTACAAATCATATATCTGATAAGGGGTTAATATCCAAAATATGTACAGAACTCATACAACTCAGTAGTGAAAAACCAAACAATCTGATTTTTAAAATGGGCAGAACAACTGAATGGGTATTTTTCCATGGAAGAATACAAATGTCCAGTAGGCACATGAAAAGGTGCTCGACATCTCTAATCATCAGGGAAATGAAAATCAAAACATAATGAGATATCACTTCATTCCTGTCAGAATGACTATTATGAAAAAGACAAGAGATAACAAGTGTTAGCGAGAATGTAGAGAAAGGAAACCCTTGTGCCCTGTTGATGGAAAGTAAATTGATGCAGCTATTATGGAAAACAGTATGAAGATTCCTCAAAAAATAAAAATTAGAACTGCATATGATCCAGGAATCCCACTTATGGTATATATTCAAGGAAATGAAAGCAGGATCCCAAAGAGATATCTGCACTCCCATGTTCATTACAGTATTGCACAACATCACAATAGCCAAGATATGGAAACAACCCAAGTGTCTGTCTATGGATGAAGGGGTAAAGTTGTTGTATATACATACAATGGAATATTATCCATCCATAAGAAGGAAGGAAATCCTGCCATTTGTGACAACATGGATGTAACTTGAGGGCATCATACTAAGTGAAATAAGCCTGGCAGTGAAAGACAAATATTGCACGGTATCACTAATATGTGAAATCTAAAAGGAATAAATACATCAATCAATCAAACAACCCAAACTCAGAAACACAGAATAGAAAAGTAGTGTTTGCCAGGGATTGCGGGGGGGGGGGGGGGGGGTTGGGGAAAATAGGGAGAGGTTGGTAAAAGAGTACAAACTTCCAGCTATAAGATGAATAAAGTCTGAGGATCTAAGTAAATCATGAGGACTATAGGTAATAACACTATATTATATAATTGAAATTTGCTGAGAGAATGAACTAAAATGCTTTCTCTCTAACACACACACACACACACACGCACACACACAAGATAAATATGTGAGATAATGGATATGTTAATTACCTAGACGGTGAGAGTCCTTCCATAATGTATATATGTATCAAATCACAACAACACTTACTTTATGTGTCTCACAATTTTATTTGTCAATTTTATCTCAATAAAGCTAGGGGAGAGAGTAAAAAAATCTTGAGTAAATGGAAGGACTTATTTTCTTTTTAGAAAAATTCATTGTACATATGTCATATTTTTATATTTCTCATTAGTTAATATATAAATTCAAAGTGATCTCTATCAAAATTTAAGTGGACTTTTTTAACTTGACAAACTGCTACTAAAATTAATTTGGAAATATAAAATAGCTAGAAAAGTTCTTGAGAAACAAAAAACTAGCTAGAAAAATTCTTGAGAAACAACAACAAAAAATAATGTTGGGGATTAAGTCCTGTCAGATATATATGGGATTATGAAGTGATAATTAAAATACTAGAGTAATGGTCAAAAAGTAGATCAACAGAACAGAATTGATTCCAGAAATATACCAGATATAAAGAGAGTTATTGTATGATTAAAATTGAAATAAAATTTTACATCAGTGGAGAAAATATAGATGATTTATACGGCAGAAGTTGTTATGACAACTGGTTGCCCATTTGGGGAAAAAACTTGGACCATAATCTCATACCATATTGCAAAATAAACTCCAAAAGTAACAAAACTTGAAAATAAAACTTACTATAAACACAATAATAAAACCTATGGTGATACAATGTTTTATGTCAATTATATCTCAATTTAAAAAAAGGTATTGGGCGCCTGGGTGGCTCAGTTGGTTAAGCGACTGCCTTCGGCTCAGGTCATGATCCTGGAGTCCCGGGATCGAGTCCCGCATCGGGCTCCCTGCTCGGCGGGGAGTCTGCTTCTCCCTCTGACTCTCCTCCCTCTCATGCTCTCTGTCTCTCATTCTCTCTCTCTCAAATAATAAATAAATAAAATCTTAAAAAAAAAAATATTAAAAAAAAAAAGGTATTAAACTCAAAAACACCAAAGTAACAACAAAAAACAGTAAACAAAGACATAGGGTGTTTTATCATTTATTTTTAACCTATAGTGTTTTAAATCTTATATTTAATAAGGTATTTCACACGGGAGTCCAGATGCCCTAAAGCAGGGGATGGCAAAACACAGCCTATACACCAAACGTGGCCCTCACCTGTTTCTGGAAATAAAGTTTCTTGAAACTCCGCCATGCCAAGTCATCTATGGACTGTCTATGGCTGCTTTCACTCTCCAACCACAGCACTGCCTAGGTGTGAGAGAGACCATACGGCTCACAAAACTGACAATATTTATGCTTGGATCTTTACAGAGAAAGTTCGGTGATCCTTGCTCTAAAGGGAAAAACTGGTAAATACTAAACACATAATACTAAATACTAAAGTCCTGCATGATGAACACCAAAACATTAAATTAAAAGGAAACAGAAAACATCTAAATTGTCTATGACAATGTTAACTAATTGCTATAACAGCTTTTAAAAAAATAGGAGATCAATACCCCAAAAGAGAAATGAGCAAAACACATGAACTTGGAGCTCCGAGGGGGGAAAAAAATTAGTCAGTAAACATGAAAAGCAACTCAACTCGTCTAGGACTCAGAGAAATAATAGTAAAACATCAGCAAAATACTGTTCACTATTTATCACATTAACAAAATATTTGAAACTTGAGAATGCCCAGTGTTAATTGAGGCCATGGAGAAATAGACACTCTCACTTGAAGTGCAATTTGATATACTTTTTGTACCAGCAATTTATCCTACAGATATTTTCTCACAAGTGCTCAATATTACAGTCTTGAGTTTATGAGCAAGTACTAGAAGCAGCTTAAAGAACTGTGACTAGGAAATTTGTTAAATGCCTTTTGGTGCTTTTATATAATGGCATATTGTGAAGTGTTAAAAAAAATGACTTAGATCTATATGTGATTCATGAAATGACATCCAATACATTCTATTATTGGGAAAAAGTAAGGCAAGCGGCAATACAGTATTTGTAGAGCGATCTTGTAATAGATGTTAAAAATACATATACGTTTACACACAAGTACATACAGACTTCCGTATGCATAAAAAATTGACTGGATGTGACATAAAAATTTATTTACTAGGTTTATTTCTGGAGAGTAGAATTGGTAAGTGAAGGGGTCCTAAGTGGAAAGTCCTTTATGCTCTATGCACTTATGAATTATGAGCCTTGAGTTTCATTGTTTAATGGGGTTTTTTTAGATTACTATTGAAAACTTATTGTAGAACTTTGAAGTTATATTTAACAATGGAAAGCCAGCACTACTTTTTTTTTTTTTTTTTTTTTTTTTTTTTTTTTTACAGTAGTCAAGGTCTAAGAGGCTTTCTGTGGAAATGGTTTTGTTCACATTCACTTTACCCCAGCAGTATATTTAAAAGGAGGTGATGCTCTAAAGAAGATGCTTCTCCTAAGGTTATTCTCATTCATTTGAATTATCTTCCAGTAGAAATAGTATAAATAGGTTAGAGTCACTGTCGTTTTGTTTTTGCTATGTAGTTAAAAAAAGATTTGGCCTGTAGATATATATTTACCAAGTCAACTCCTTTGATAGCCAAAGCATTTTGACTTTATTACTTTGCTAATGAAACTATGAGATTTAAGGATTTTTGCTCAGCTCAAGCGTTGAAGTAAAAGGATAATATCTGAAAAACCTTGCTTTCTGACCAGAATTCAAATGATTTCAATATTCTTTCCACATTAGGTGATGGGCTTTTACAGAAAACGCACCTATAAATTTGTAGGATACAACCTCTAAAACTAAGCCTCTAGGCCTTGTCTGTTTCCTGATAAGGAATAACCAAATCAAATGTTCTGGAGCTTTCCTGAACAGCCTTGTTGTAGAGGGGGAGTTTATATTTACTCTTTAGCTATAAACTTAAAGTTTATTAATCATAAAAGTCGTAATTTAACCATGCATGGCAACAAACCATCCAATGATTCAATAGGGCATCTTGCATTTCTTAGACTACTGTAATTAGATAACTGATTTGTAATTAAGTAAAAATGAAAGCTGACCTTTCTCCTTGAGATAATATAATGCTAGCCATATGAAGAACAGAAGATTTATGATTCAAATGAGGCTAAATATAATTTAAGGGAATAGGACTATGCTTCTTCTTGGGAACTATCATCTTTTCGCCTTGTCAGCACAGATTTAACAAAATATCCAATGTATTGCAACACAGGAATTTCAATTGTGCATTCATATAAGATCCCAATGTAACATGATGCTATGCAGAGTAGATATTTGGTGCAATCCATCAACTATTAAAATTCTGTCAGTGTGATGGGGAATTTCAAAGTACAGTACAGAAGTCTGCATTGAGAAGGTGCAATGAATAACCGATTGCACTGCCAAAAGTCAGCATTTTTGCATCCTCACAGCAAAAAGTGAGTTCCTAAAGTCATCTAACAGTTCTCTCTCCTCAGTGTCTGTTCAGGGGAACAGTGACAAAGTGTGAACAGAAATGTTCTTACTGTCCTAAGCGGGATTTGACAACTTTCCAGGGGACCTGATAAGGTCCCAGAGTCCACTAACTGACAGAGAACTGTTTTCTTGCACAAATACCAGGATGATAGTTATAACGCAGTCAAGGAGAATTTATCCCCTCTTCCTTAATAGTGAAAAGCCTCAGTCGGTTAAGTGTGGGACTCTTGATTTCGGCTCAGGTCATGATCTCGGGGTGGTGAGATGGAGTGTCGTGTGGGGCTCCGTACTGGGTGTGTAGCCTGCTTAAGATTCTCTCTCTCTCCCTCTCCCCCTCACAACCCTCTCTCCCTCTATTAAAAAAAAAAAAAAAAAAAAGTGAAAAGCCTCTCAGAATCTTTTTCTAAATCTACAAAGTATAATACAACACAACTCAAAATTAAATCTCTAAAGAAACAAACTTAAATGGCACACTTCAACTTTAGGCTTACTATTTCTGTTCTCTCGTCCCTTGCCTACTTCTTTTCCTTCTTCCCATCATTTCATTTCTCTCTTGCTAATCCTTACCTGTCTCCTCCCCCCACCCCCATTTTAACCATTCATCTACCCTGGTAAAGACCAGAGGCAGAGTGTTCTACTTTAAGACTTTCCTGAAGTCTCTTTGGATACAAGCCCGGTTGAAATCTTGGAGTCCTTTGAGTCAGGCCTGAAAGAAAACCTGAAGGGCTTCTGGCTCCAGTGTAGGAGTCAGTGTGCATTCACAGTGATGGGGAAGAAACATGTTTACACTTCGAGCTTATACATGAGATTTTCTCAAAATGGCGGGAGAGAAAACATGAGAGAGGAGAACAGTTGTAAGCAAATCAGAATTATGGGCAATGTATTCGAGATATGTAGATAGTGTACACCTTGAATTTATTTGTAAAGTAGGTTCCAATTACTAACATAAAGGAGGTACCCAATAGGCCTTTTTTTCCTGGCTTAGGTATTGAATGGTTTAGTAAGTAAATGAAAAATGTACCAGTCTAAGCAATTTGTCTTATTTATAGCCATAGGGCTATCTCCAAAAACTCATTAGCAAAGTAAGTTAAATAAATAGAACAGATGGGGTAGAAAGAGGTGATTATTGCTTATTCTCAACTTTCTTCTATACCAACTCTCATGTTATATAATTGGGCTAATCTCAAGTATAATGTTCGGTGTACTCATATAACTAAGTAATAATAATAGTAATTTGCTGAGTGTTTGCTATTTGCCAGGCTCAATTTTAGGAGATTTAATACCTTATTTCCTTTAATGAAGAAAGTGCATAATTATTTAGGCATTAGTATGTGTATATTACAGATGAGGAAACTGTGACTCAGAAAGTTTAATTGCCCAGAGTTGCATAACAGAAAGGTTTCCTGTCTCAAAGAGCCTAACCAATGACTCATGCCATTAATCATCACATCATTCATTCATTCTTCTCAGATCCAGGTATTTGTTTTATCTGTCTTAGATTGCTTAAGTATTTTTGTATTTTATCATTTATTATTTATTTTGTATTTTAATCATACAGCGATTAATTTAACTCCCATTTTGATGATGAAATTAAGACTGGTTGGGTAAGGTTATTTATGCAATATAGACAACTAGCAAGACTGTTTCAGGGAAAAGATTGATGGCACAAACTCTGTTTCCATGACACTGTTTAGCCAATTATTCCATGTTAAAGACAACAAAGTGGTGGGTGGCCCAGGCATTCCTTTTTCCAGGAATCTGCCCCAGCCACAAATATTGTATTTTAAACCGAGTAACCTAAACTCAAACATGATGCACTGTCTAGTCACAGGAAGTGAGTGATAAGATATCAGTGAGCAGTAGCCATAGCAAGGAATATCCAAGGGGATAAATTAACACACACACACACACACACACACACACACACACACACGCACAGAGCTATTGCTGGAGAAAGATGTATGAGAAATAATACATCCAAAAATGGGGCTGAAGCCATGCTGGGGTAGAGGAGGAGAGGAAGAAAAATTTTGCTAATGTCCTGAGTGACAGTTGAAGTAAAGACACATATAAACATCTTCCCTTCTGCTCACAGTTTTAGAAGTACTGGTAGAATCTTACATATTTTGACATCTGGGAAAATATTTGGATTTTTGCAGATGTGCATTCCCTTTGGCCACGATGAGATGATCTGTCACCTCGGTGTGACGACTAAGCTATCATTAGTGCCCTGGATATGAAGATATTATTTTTTATAAGGTATTTTTTCCCTTCTAGAAAGTCTCCACTTTAGAACTTGGCCGAACTTCTCTTTCCCTGTGTCGGCTCAGTCTGTGCTATATATTGGCTTGGCAGTGTATATTGTATTTTATCTCATGACCTGGATATGAAAGTGTAGCCTGGATTCATTGTATGTTGATATGATTTACAGAACATAGACCACAGGAACTCAGGAAGCCCCCGAAGTGTGTAAATAAGAGTAAATAGAGGAATTTGAAAAATATGGTCTAAAGTTCTGTGTTCTAAGCTATATATATTTCATTCTTTAAATAAAAAACAATCTAAACATTAAGAGCAATGCGGAATGTTCCTTCTTTTAAAAAAAAAATGGACAAAGCTCAAATATGAAAACCAGGTGTTATGATCCTTTGACTCCAAGAAATGGATGCCTCTGAATTTAGTTCCCTGGTCTTTAATGTGTGCTAACTTATTGATATCTAGCTTTTAAATGGGTTAAAATGTAGCATTCCTTTTTCCTTGTACAACTAATACATTCTATAGTAAGAAGGATAATGTCAATAATAATGTATAGCATGTCATACTTTAAAAACTGTTTTCACATATGCTCTCATTTGATCCTTCCAATAGCCCCATTAATATAGCGACAGAAAAGGAAACAAAGGCACAGATGTGAGCATGCTCAGGAGAGTAGTCCACAGACCTCGTCACATGACTTTCTGTCTAGTTCTCTACCCCCCTGCTTCCCATTCTCACGAATATATATTGCTATTGAAATCACTCGATCTTATACTTCTACAGAGCTAGAAAACCTGGAAAACCTAGACAAAGATAAATGGAATCATTAGCCTTCAGTCTAGATTCTAATGAAATATGTAATATTTTCCCTTGGGATTTAAATAATATTGTGCCACAAAATGGGAAATATAGCAAGTAGAAAATAGAGTTTGAATATTTTTAGAAGAGATTTTCCACTAAAGAAAAAAAGAGAATGGCTCTAGTTATTTAACCTAAAAAAAAAGTATCTAGCAACCTTGCTTTCTATCTATATATATCTTCATCTATTAGTACACAACTATCTTCATGTTTCAAATATATTGCTTTGAGTCAACGCTTGAGCATGATACTAAAAATTGCCCCAAAGCACATCCAACTGCATCCAAAGAGAATAAGCATTACAGAAGAAGTAAAATAGACTTTCTCCCTATAAGTGGATTTAACTGTCCAGAGTTCAGAATTCCTGCATGAAGTAGAAATTTCCCATTCATAACAAATGGTAGACATCAGCTTAGGAGGTTGACTGCTATTTCCTCCAAAGTTTGTTCTCTCTCTGTCTCATCTCTCTCTCTCTCATCTCTCTCTTTCTCTTTCTTTCATCTCTCTCTCTTTCTCTCTAACTCTACCATCTATCTATTGTACATGCTTTTGTAGAATTTCAGGAACAGCTTTTCATCTGGAAAATATGGCTGCCTGAAAGAGGTATGGAATATAACAAAAGCTTTACCCCAAAGCTTCTATGCATTACAAAAGCTTGCACTTGGATAATAGAAATATTTAGCCTCAGGTGACTGAGAACACTTACTGTTGGTTGCATAACGTATGGCGGATGAGGCATCCATGAAGTACTCTGGACCTATGCATCAAACAGCATTTATTAGCACAAAGCAATCACAGAGAGAACTTGGTTCTTGCGTTCAGTGGAGTCACACTAGGTCATAAGAAAGTGGAGTCCATCTGACTTTATAGCTAATTAGTGCTCAGAACTAAGGATAGAAAGGAAATTCTTGGACCTGGTTAATTTGGTCCCCAAAACATGGTAAAATGTAAGCAAATTCCTACTTCACCGGTGCTGGCTGCAGTGCCCACATGGACCAGGCTGGGCCTTGGAGCATAATTTGAGGTTGGTGCCAGAGGCTAGAGTCTTAGGAAGCCTCAGGGACCTGCTAGTTAGAGGTCAACTCCCAGGGTAGAAGTAAGTAACGAAGAGTTGACAGCTAAGGCTTCCTCTTTTTCTGTCATTGGTTCTAATTTCAAATTCTCAAGTGATCCCATCTTGGAAATAAGTCCAAGTGGTCAAAGTTGGGGGAAGAAGTAAAGAGATCAATCAGAAATTTGGGGGAATGATTTGGGTTAAACTCAAGCAAGTTTGTGATTTTTTTCTTTCATGGTAATCGGTATGGCAAATAAAAATGAGAATTTGGGCCAACCAACTGTTCAGAAATGTGCCTTGTCAGCCAAATGAGAAAGTCAGCTTGTAAGGGCTGATTGTCACACAGAGAACCCTGAACACTTTGTTTTGAATACGCTCATACTAACAAAATCGCCAATGCACTTTAGGTTAAAAAAGAAAGTGGTGAAAGGCGAGAATCAACAACAGAGGAAATTGCTCTGATTCCTTTTTTGAAAAAAAGGAGCTAGAGTTAAGTTCCACTTATGAGCCCTCCCAAGTGAAATCACTTTTCTGTGGATATTTTATTCATGTCACCAAAGTGCTCTACACTGGGGCTCATTGGGTGGTCTTGGCTGAAACATAGGCCTGGATTTTTTTAAAAATGCGTAAAAAAAAACACACACATACCAAAAAAAACAAAAACACACGTTACAACCAGGCAGGCCTGCAGGAAGAACAAAAACGGAACAGCACCTGCACGTAGCCTCATGGGTCCCAAGAAAAGGCAATTAAGAAATCATCCATTCTGAGACCCTCAAATGCAATTCACATGAAAGTCTATTCAGTTCACCCACCGACATGTATCAAGAACCTAAGTGCAGAAAAAGAATGAAAATGATCTGCTTCAGGGGGAATCATTTAAGGAAAAATGTATATAGTCTCAAGTTTGATCCTCTGACAGCTGGGACATCCTGAAATGAATTATGTAATGGTTGAATAAGGTGAAACTTCACTGAATTAGTAGCAGTTAGTGACATTACAGTTTTACCCATCGTAAAACATCCACCCCCACCATCTGCAAAATACAGAGAAACACATGCATGCACGCACGTACACTCTCTCTCACTCTTTCTCTCTCCAAAGTTGGGAAAAGTGACACTAGGCACCCTCTATATGTAGCATCTATAGGCACTGTCTAATTAGAATTAGAAGAATTGTCTGAAGAACAATATGAGGTAAAGAGAAGCAGGGAGTAATAGCTCATTCGATAACTCAAAGGCATAAGACAAGGAGTATTTTTTGAGGGAGAAGTATGACTATTTTAATCCACCTGTGTACTTAGAATTGACTGGCTACAACACCTGCTTTAGGACACACATTGAGTCTTGGCTTTTTTTGTTTTTCGACATGTGGAAACCCGTGAGGTCTCTTTTGACCTCTTCGGGACTGAGAATGAAGTAAGAGCAGGAAGCAGGAATAACGTTTTACCACTTTGAGAGTCCTCCCTATTTCTTGGGGAAAATGATTTAACATCTGTCCATGTAAACATACATGGACACACAGGAAAACTGTGACAAAATGAGAAGACAATGATAAAATATCCTGGAGTGAGTGAGGGGAATGCCCGACGTGTGCTTGTAGAGAAGACACAACAGGGAACGTGACAACCCAAATAACCGACAACCACCAAAGTAGGTTCTCAGTGGCAAGAAGGCTGCACTAATTAATGTTGGCTGGAAAGGAGCATAATCATAAAAACTCAGCCGGAAGAATGAAGAACACAGTGGACTTTAGTACTCAGTCAAATAGATGCAAACAAGCCCTTCACAGTGTGGGCTAAAACTTGAGTATTATTACATGAAGATGTGACTGATGTGTTTGAGGATAATTAAAAAACATTCTACTGTGTCCCTTTTGCCTCGAGATAGTCTATCATTGGCCAGAAAGACCTCTCCTCAGGTGCAGGTAAATCGGACATACCTGGTATGTGGAGACAGGGGAAGCAGCAATGAATGGCGTGATAGATGTCTGTGGAATCATGCGGTTGGTTGCAATACTGTACGGTGAAGAATAAAATCTGCAAACAGAAAACAAAAAAAGACGATTCATGAAGCTGCTGCATGCCTGGCTGCTAATCAAATGCTACCAAGCACCTCTGGGAAAGACAGAGTCCATCCTCGTGTTTTTCCACCAACTGTGAACAGGAGCATCCAGGAGATTTATAGCATTTGATGCCACTAAGAGAAATAAATCGTTCTGAACAAAATGACAACTTTGAGTCATCTTATAAAATTGGCTGCACAAAATCTCTTATGCCAGGTGAGTGTAATAGGATGTTTAACCAACAGGGGCAGAAAAGCCATGAGCATTATTTTTTTCTTTGTTTTTCTTTTCTTCTTTTTTTTTAGGCAATGCTAAAGCTCTTTGAGGGAAAGGCAAAATGATAGCAACAAGCTTTATATAGGTGGCCAATGTTACGTGTACACAAATTGCATTTATCTCTTCATTTAAGAGAATAGGGTCAGCTCCTAGAGAGTTTCTATATGATTTGTGCTAGGCAGAAGTCCGTGGACTCATGTGGAAACTAAGCTAAATATTTTCTTCCTGAAAAGAGGAGGAAGTGGATAATTTATGATTTGTGTCTAGCTGGGGATAGGAGTATTTTCTGGATTCAATCAAGGAGATTCTCGAGCTCTGTGATATGTACTCCTGTAGACTCAGTGAAAAGCACTGAGTTTCTGAGTCTTTCAGAGCCCTTCGTCGAACAATTATAAAATGATACTGGGCAAGATCAGGGTTTCACAAATCAGATCTTTCTACAGATCTTTCAAAGGGCAGCTTCTAGGTACTTAAATCACTGACACAGCCATCTATGCTCACACTATACCTTACAGAGTTCACAAGCTACGTAATGCTCAAATTTGTCAGATTTTCAAATCATGTTTCTTCCCTCCTGTCTCACTGGTAAGTAAAAGGCCAGAGTGGCCAGCCACAGAATGGAAAAAACCAGGTTGCCTTTGATGGATTGCTTCACTGATGTGAGGATAGATTGGGAAAATGGGTTTCAGTGGTAACAAAATCATAATTTCACTTTGCTGTACTCTTAGCAAAAATCAACTACTACTTTTGATTTTTTTTTAATAGCATCACTGAAGTTGGAGTTTGGGGGTCAAAAACTTCACCCCTCAGAGGTCACTGATATTTTGAATAGAGACTCTCATGGGTTACCATTCTAAAGAAGCATTCTACAAAGACTACCCCTGAATGTAGGAGAACTAGATTTCAAGGTTTCCAGGATTCAACGAGGGAAATTCTTTAATCTTAGAGTCTGAAAAATCTTCAAGCAGGGATTGGGGGACTGTAGTCTTAAATTTACTTTATCTAGCTCTCAACAAGGATTATAAGGTCACACTCTTTTGGTTAAAAAATTGCAGCTGGAAAGAGTTACTCTGTTACACATTACATCCTTACTATCCATACCCATCAGACCTCTAAGTTTACAGTTGTGCAGTTTAAAAGAAATGATATTGACTGCATACATATTAGAATGGCAAAAAAAAAAAAAAAGAGAGAGAGAGAGAAGAAAAAGAAAAAAAGAAGACAATCCTAGTGCTGGCAAGGATTCAGAGAAAGTGGGCTTCTCATTTGTTGCTGGTGGAAATGCAGAATGGTATAGTCATTTTGGAAAACAGGTTGCCAATTCCTTATGAAGTTAAACACACACATACCTTATAACTCAACAATCCCAGTGGTTGATATGAACTCAAGATAAATGAAACCTTATGTTTACACAAAACCTTAAAGCAAATGTTTATAGAAGCTTTATTGATTGGACTTGCCAAAAATGGGAAACAAGCCAAATATCCTTCAACTAAATTGATAAACAAACTGTGGTACATCCGTACAGTAGAACACTACTAAGCAGTAAGGAAAGAACTACCAATACATTCAACGTGATGAAACTTAAGTGAATCATGCTAAATGAAAGAAGTCAGGCTCAAAAGACTCTATATTTTATAATTCCATTTATATCACAACATGAAAAATGCAAAACTATTAAGAAAGAAACTATACAGATCAGTGGAGGTTGAAGGCTGAGTTTGGGGGATGGAACCGACTATAAGGATGCATGACAGAATTTTGGGAAGTGATGTAACTGTTCTGTCTTGATTGTCTGGTGGTTCTATGACTGTGTGCTTGTCAGAACTCACAGGTTTGGACACTATAAAGAGTAAATATATACTCTATGTAGATTATACCTAATAAACCCAACTTCTAAACAAAATCAATTACTGTGTAAGCAAACATCCATCTTTTCACTTAAAAAGAATTATCGATCATTTACTATGTGAACCAAAGATGGGTAAGATTCTAAAACATTACATAGTAGAGTGTCTCTGTTGAGCCACTTAAATTGTATCTTATCTGTACATTAATCAGCCTAAAATCTTCCAATGGCTTTTCATTGCAATGAAAACAAAATTTTCATTCCTGGTATTGGCTAGCACAAACAGGCTACCACCTACCTTTCTAGTATTTTCTCCGACTCCTCTAACTCAGCCAGCCAGGTTCCAGCCACACTGATCTTCTGTTGCATGATTCTGTCATTCTGACTTCTGTCTTGGGCCACTAAACTTATAATTCTCTCTACCTGCAATGCTTATTTCCACAAATCTCCCTAAGGCTACCTCTTTCTCATTATTGGTCTCACTTACTTATCTTTTCTTCAGAGAGGTCTGTAGCTAAAGTAGCAACCACCATCTCCACCCCATTTGCTCTCTATTCTTCTCCTGTGATTTATTTTTTTTCATCATTCTTATCACCATCAAAAGTAGTGATTTTTAAAAATTTCTTTATGTATGTTATAGACTGAATGTTCATGTCCCTCCAAAAAGCGTATGTTGAACTCCTTTCAATGTGTCTGTATTTAGAGATGGAACCTCTCTAGAAGAAATTAAGGTTAAATGACGTCAACAGTGTGGGGCCCCAATCTGATAGAATTAGTGTCCTTATAAGAAGGGACACTAGAGAACTTGCTCTCCGAAAGGCTGGGTGAGGACATAGTGCGAAGGCAGTCATCTACCAGCCAGGAAGAGAGTCCTCACCAGAAACTGAGTTAGCCAGACCTTGATCTTAGACTTCAAGCCTCCAGAACTGTGAGAAAAATAATTTTCGTTGTTTAAAACCACCTAAACAATGGTATTTTGTTATGGCGGTGGAGCTGACTAATACAAGGTACTATTGACTACCTTCTCCCTCTGGATGTCAGCTTTGACAAAATTGAGGACACACTGGCTTTATTGCCTAGAATAGAGCCTAGGACATAATAGATACTTAAGAACCATAGGTTGAATGAATAAATGAATGCAAAGAAGCTTAGGGAAATAAGTAGTGATTTCAGTATAGGACAGCCAATGCCAAGATGGTGGGAGCATAGAAGATGGGTTCCTGAGCCAGTAGAAAGCTGATAGGTGAGAACCCAAAGAGAGGCCAACATTACATGTTAGTAAATGTTCAGTGGAAGCTTAATCAATGCTTGCTTTCTAAGCATGCAACAGTACTAGCAACTAGGGAAAAAGAGTCCTTTCTACAAAAATCATGATTTGCACTTAAAAATCCCCTTTAGGTCTTATCCTTGACAGCTCTTATCTTTGTGGAAGTGAACAAAAAGACTTATTTGGGGCTCATAATGACCCCATTCCACCACAGCTATTCCATGATCACTCCACAGTCTTTCTTATTCACTATGTGGTGGTTTAACTTCTATTAGAAATCCTGTTTCAGCCTCTCCCATCAATGGAGTGAACCATGCATCTCACTTGAGCGTGGCTTGTTTACTTTGCAAAATGTACCAACTGAAGTATTAAAAGTGAAGGCAACGAGAACTGGATTGACAGGCAGAGTTTACAGGGAATTTTATGGGGAAAATGGAGAAGAAACATAAAGAAACCAGCCAACTAAACTGATACTTACAAAGGGAACCCTTGGGGGAAAATTTGATGCATTTTTTTTCTATTTGCTCTAATCCTATCCAGCACACAAGAATGATATTTCATCCTTACCAGCAAGTTCCAATACTGCCACTCAAGTCACAGAGTTATTTAGAATGGACAATGTACTAGGAAGAAGAGACTCAGCACACCATCTTGATCCCCTAATTCTGGTAGTCTGAAATAAGCTCTTCCCAAATCCAAACATAACCTGGATGAATTTACAGGGAAACCCTTGCTTAAACCATGACAAGAAAGGCTGCTATTGCATCTGAGGCATAGAGGTACCATATCTAAAGAAAATGCATCAGGCCAGGCTCTATGAGAGAGAACTGTAGGATGAGTTTCCCAATCCCTCCACTTCTTCTCAGTCCCTGCCATGTATCTGTTAGGGTTTTAAAAACACTCCCACATGGCCATGACGTTAAAACAACAAAACAAAACAAAACAAAACAAAACAAAAGAACATCCAAATGGATGCTTTAGGCATAGGTATTATTGGGGAACAGGAAAGAGAAAATTGACAGAACATTTTAGCCATAATAACAAAGCTTAGGTAATCCTAAATATGCGACTTTATGTTTTTATATCTCATAATATATGCATTATGCCTTGAAAATGCTATTATAGAAAACTGGGAATGAATTCTTAAACCATTTTCCTGGGAATAGTTTACTCTTTTAAGACACACACATGCACATACGCACACACACACATAATTTTTTTGCTAAAATTCACATAGTATTATGTGCATGATAAGTGTTCCTTTTATAATTTGTCCAGTGGTCCTAAACTAGAAGTGATTTTGCTCCTCAGGGAACATTTGGTGACAGGATCTGGAGATATTTTCGGTTGTCAGTGTGTGGGCTGTTACTGGCATCTAGTGGATAGAGGTCTGGGATTTTGCTAAACATTCTACAATACAGGGCAGCTCCCACACGAAAAATGATCTGGTCTACCATGTCGTAGTGTTGAGGATGAGAAACCTTGCCTTAGGAATATGAACTAGTTGCTTCTGGAGAGATTTCATTTGAACAAAACACCAAATGCCACAGTGGCTAAGAGAGTTAACTTAGTATGATCTATCTATAGAACTCTAAGCTGGCCTTTGAAAAACTTAATATTTTTAAGGAATGCAAAGAGTTACTTGGTTCTCTGGCACTTAAAGCAAGTGGGCTCCAGAAGTTCAGAATATGCAAGTCTAGGTCACTAATAGGACATGACTTCGCCTGCAGGAAAGTCATCTTCAGGGGATTTGGCAGTCAGTAGTAATATGGTGAAATCTTATTTCATTGACAATAAAAATAACATGAATATATCAATAACCCCAGGGTAGAATGTTTTTTACTGAAGAAAACCACACAAAATCCTATTTGCTCACTGAAATCAACAGTCCTGGCTCGTCTTTCATGTCCACAGGCAATATTGTTAGAGACAGAACCATGAACACTATCCTCAGGGTAACACTATAGCACAAGATTAATAAGTTATTGGTCATTTTTATTGTAATACCACCATATCCTTCACATTAGATTCATTTCCTAGTGTAGTAAGATAAGGTTTCTGTATCACTTAATATCAAATGCCCATATACAACAGCTGGCAAACCAGTGCTATAGAAAACATTTTTTTCCATGCCCCTCCCAAGAAAATACATTTTATTCAAATAAAACAATCCAAGAGGCTTTTACACAGCAGCTCTTACTGAAAAGGGCACTGGAAAGATGAGATTTTGAATATGGGGAGTGATTATTTCCCACCTCCCACACTCATATTTGAAAGTGATGGAATTTCATATTGGACTGCTAAAAAAGCAATAGGGCAGTAGTAATAACAAATTGTAGACTTATGCCAGACGGTTCTGAAAGAAGAATAGGCATTTTTATTCTTGTAAGTTAGCCTAGAGTAAAAAGTACTAAGGTTTCATTTTTCCATTGTGATCCAGACACTTCTTCACCATAATCTTCAAAGCCTTAGATAGATGTGACATTGAACTAATTTTTTTGAAAGCAATAATTTGGATAGATTTAAGCAGACGACAGAACTGACATTTTCTACTGTCTCAGTTCAAACAGGATAGATTCACCATGGTTGGTATTTATAAATGTTTGTTCTTCATTAGCTAAAGTTGAGCTTAGTTTGGGAGTATTTATTTCAATTTCATGTTGCTGTGTTAATGCAGAGGTTATGGAATTCTGAACATATTTAACTTTTGACACAATTTAAGCTACTAGCTACAACCCAGCCACATACTCAGAAAACCCTGGGAAACCACAGGGTCATAAAATATGTTCTTTAGCTATGATGTGGGGCATCTCTAAGAGGAAATGTTCATGTCAGTGCTACATCAATAAGTCTTCCTAATCCCTCATTAGAACACAAATGCCTCTTCTTTGTGGTCCTACGATATTAATTTTCTTTTCTTTTTGAAAAGAATATAAAAATATAAACAGTGAAAAATAAGTCTCCCTCTTTTCCCTACTTTGCAGTTCTTGGTTGACCCTCCTCAGTGAACTACTGTCCTCATTTCTTTTGTATTCTTTCAGAAAGATTTTATACAAATAAAAGTTAATATATACATAGATCTCATAGTACTTTGTGCTTCTACTACAATATTATTTGCACTGTATCTCATATTAGAATTGCGGGCATGTTCATTGTCTCTGATATAATATAAAATTTTTCCTTTTCAAATTTGCATCACCAAGATGATTTTAAACAGTGCAATAGATAGATATTCAAAAGAAAAAAATGTTGAATTGAACTTAGTGAGCATTAAGCAATGTTGAAGAATATTAACTGGATTAGAGTGAGTTACAACTGTATCTTTGGATACTGATTATTCTATGTAAAATGACACCAGTTTCTTTCCTATAGCAATAAACATTTCTCACTCTGCTGGGTTATTGCTGCCTGAGTTAGGGTGCCTGCTAGATCAAATACAGCAATGTGAACAGGGAGTAGCATACTCTATTCTGGACATTCATGTTAGATCCCTTAATATGCTGAGTAAGTTTTTTAAATCAGCTTCCACACCTCCAAGATGCATGTGTAATGCTAACCCAAGGGACAGTAAGTATGTTGAGAAAATATTTGTGGTTATCTTGACATCCTACAGGTTTAGAAATTATTGTTCTAGTATTCCATATTATTAAAATGTTACCATACAAGACAATAAAACCAAAGATGAACAACACATTTTTAAAATCATCTATATGAAGAAGTATCAAATGATTAAGATTAATTCACTACAATCTTCCTATTCTTTCCATTTCATTATATAAAATTTCTATCTTCTTGTTATCAACAACACAATGGACAATCTGAGCCTTCTAAAACTCCTTCTTAACTCAAGATGTGATAAATTCATGGGCAGTTTGGACACTTTGGGTGAAACTGGAGGCTATATACTTAAAGAGAAGCAAATTAAAGTGTTATATGGGGACAGAGTAAATTGATGCTGAGAAGAGGAATGGTTTCTCTAATGGCAATTTGTTGGGGCCAAGAAGGTATCATTGGTTACATTTCCTATTTCAGATTTAACATTTATAATACTGGGTTAAACAGTCTATAAAGATGAATAAAGCATGGAACCTGCCTTCACTGAGTTAATAGCCCAGCAGGGAAATAACTATGGTGTCAATAGCTACATGGCAAATAGACTGTCAAATGTATCATGGTACCTTGAAATATAGTGCAACAATAACATCAATATTTACACTGACGATCACATTGTATTGTACAGAGTTCCTTAACTCCTTACAGAGTCTTACTATCATCTCCATTTCCAGAGGAGCAAATTAAAGCACAAACAACTCACCCAGCCTGGTGAATAACAGAATTTGGATGTGCATATTGGCAGGCTGATTCTGGAGTATGCACTCTTAACTACTGCTTATACTGTTTCTCTTACGAATGACTGTGTAACTAGCTCTGCCTGGAATCACTTGACTGTGTCCTTTAAAGGAGAGCAGTATTTTTTAAAAAATACAGAAAGAAGGAAAGAGAGAGAGAAGAAGAAAGGAAGAAAGAAAATCACCACTCTCTCTGGGCAGAGAGAATTCCATAAGCAACAAGACACAGAAGTATGAAGTAGCATGGGATGTTCTGAGAAGGTTCACAGAAGGTTCATATGATTTTCAGGAACCAAGTCATGGAGTGTTGTTGTTGTTGTTGTTGTTGTTGTTGTTGTTGTTATTATTATTTGTGTATGTGTGTGTGTGCATGCCATTCTTAGAAGTCTGAGTTTTGTTCTATAGTTAGGAAAGTCTACCTAATACTTTAAACCAGACAGGGAGATGATTACTGTGATTACATTTTATGTATGTTTATATATATAACATATAATATAATATATATATATATATATATATATATATATTCAAAAAACAATGTGAAAATGTTTTGGAGGAGAGCTATATTAGAGACAGGTAAGAGGTTAGTACAGGTAAGAAAGGTGATTGAATAAACTCAACCAGTGGCAAGGACCAAGAGCTGGGGTGAAAATATAGTTCAAAGACAGACTGAATAAGTCTTAATGACCAATTTTATCATTAAGAATGTTGTAAAAGAGAAGAACCCAGAGATCTGGAGTTTAATGGCCTAAATGGCTTTAGAGTGAATTATTGAAAAAAAAAAAAAGAAGCAAATTTCACATTTGATTTTCATTTGAATTTGTTTGGTTTATATTAGGAAACATTGATGAAGTTAATGATCTCAGTTTGGGACAGACAAAGATATCTAAGAGCAATACCTAATAAGCAGTTAGAAACACAGGTAAAAAAAATAACCAACCAACCAAAGAATAATTATTGTGCCCTGCATCTACTTATGAACTCCGTGTCAGCTCACGAGTCTTTAGGTTCCAAAAGCAAGAGGAATGGATGAGATCAACCAGGAAAAAGACAAAACCCTGAGAAAGATTAGTATAAATGGGCAAAAGAGGAGGAATCAGAAGAAACCAAGTGAGTAGGAAGAGTACAGAGTAAGGAGGATCAGCAGGGAATGGAGTTGTGGGATCCAAGAGATAAGAAATTTCCAAAAAGGTATAAATGGTAATAATAACAACTCAAACGAGGCAAGATGTCAAATGGTGTAAGAACTAAAAGGGTATCCATTATAATGGATACATTTGGAGATCATTGGAAACATTAACAAAGGAAATTCCGGTCAAGTTTGAAACCAGACTTCATAATTCAATAGGCTTCATTAGAAAAGAATATGGGAAGACTGTGTACAGACAATTGAAGTTGTTTAGTAGTGAAGAGAAGGCTAAAATAGTATAGTCACTAGAAGTGATGTCACTGGCATGAAAATTGTTTTGCTTCTACCCTCTTGACAGGTGGAAGAGACTTGAGCATTTCTATAGGCTGAAAGGAATATTCAGTGGACAAGAAGGTCTTGAAGAGAGGGACTGGTCGATGGCATACAGTTCTTTATCAGTGAGAGTAGATCAGATGATAAGATCAAGAAGATGGGTATCCTCAGCATCTTAACGAAAATGTGTTTCATGAGGGAACTATTCATTGTCACAAACATTTAAGTGGGCAGTGAAAGAGGATGAACCATTTTTGCAACTCTTCAAATAATTCCAAGGATAGAGTATAACACTGTTAATATAAGGTGCAGATAAAGACATAGAGAGGGTGATTTAAGGTGCACAGATGGACTTGCAGCCAATCTCAATGTGGCATATGGGCAGTGAGCTGAAATGTGAGGTGAGGGCATGCAGAGGGAGAAATGTTCACTGTGTTCCATGCGGTCTTCACAGCCTTTAACATGGCATTAACCCAAAGCTCCCTTTTCGTGGCTCAGATTAGGAACCAAAATCTCTTTTTACTTTCTCTTTAGGTTTGTGATAAATCAGGAAGAATACTTGGAAAATTACGTCTTTAGAGAAGACAGTCAGATTTTAGATTATGCATCGGAAAGACGACTGCCTAAAGCGATGCATAAGAAGGCATCATTCTCTCACTGCAGTCCAGGCCTAGATCACTGCTGCATTTCTAATCCTTCACATAGAGCCTTGGGTAAGAAGGAATTTATAATAGATATATAGATAAATATTACAGATTAATACATACATACATACACAGTATGTAAAATATTAGCACTCATTGAAGCTACTTAGTGAACATATAGGTATTCATTCAATTATTATTTCTATTTTCCATTTATGTATATACATTTCTAATTGTAACTACATGTATTTTTACATGTATTTGGCTCTGCTCCCAAGCACCTTAAGTTACAAATACAAAGTACTTGGTACATAGTATGTGTTCAATACATGCTATTCCCTTCCATTATAACACCTATTTTCTGTCACTGTCACTTAGCATATAATGCCTTGTTTCATACCTTTTGAGTTAATTATTTTATTTCCCCAACTATACAATGTGATTCTTGAAGATTTTGTTCTCCATTTCTTTCCTTCCTTTTACCCAGCAAGTTTATAGTGCCTTGTTGGAAATAAGAACATCCTTACTGGATAAATCCTTAATTTTTGCTCTTGGAGAGAAGTTTTAATCAGCAAGGGAGAAAGGACTAGACTCCTTCCCTAGCCTACCATCCATGTTTACTCTTTTATGGAAGGATAGACTATGAGTTCCTTGAAGGCAAAGATCTTGTCTCACATAATGTTTTTTAAATCTGTAGAGCATAGCAAAGTGCTTGGCAGACTCGTTGGATATTTTTTGAATGAATGAATAAATCACTGCCTAAATGAATAACTCTAAGAATAGGAGATATTTAAATATTTCTGCTATCCCACAGATTTTCATTAGAGGCAGCTGACCAAATAGAAAATAGAGTTTGCATCTTTTTATCCCTCTACATCGATCTTAAATGAGGTCTTCATTCTGATTAATTCTTTAATGAGACTGTAAGAAAACTGAAAGCCATGGAGAAATCCAAGATGGAAGGCTATGAAAATAAAATAACCAACGAACTAAAGAATAATTATTGTCAATTGCAGGACAGTCAAAGCAAAGAGAAGGGATTGGAAACTGAGAAGAAAGTTTCAACCAAAGATATTCAGAATCACAGAATTTTTGAGAGGTCAGGTCATGTAGTTTAAGTCTTGTTCCTCAAAGGAAGAATCCTAGGCTATTCTTACTTATTTTAAGTAAGAGGCTATAAATTTCCAGATGATTAGTAAAATGAAGAGTGAGGGGTGTCTGGGTGCTTCAGTCGGTTAAGCATCTGACTCTTGATTTCGGTTCAGGTCATGATCTCAGGGTTGTGAGATTGAGCCCTACATTGGGCTCTGTGCTGGGCAAGGAGCATGCTTAAGATTCCTCCCCCCCTTTGCTTCTTCCCCCCCAAAAAATAAAAAAAAATTAAATTAAATTAAATAAATAAAATAGTGAAGACACAATCACCAAGTTTCTAACTTGACTCTGTCCATTGCCTTCCTGATAGCCAGAAGAAAACAGCAGAAGCATTATTCATGTTGAAATGAACTGAGAAAACACTAAAATCTTTGTAAGCTAAACTCTAGAGTTACCAGCAGGGCAACACTCTGATCCCAGAGACACACAGATACGTCTTCTAGCCTAGCTCTATCTATGCTCCCTCTTCATATCTTAGTCCTTACTCTTTCTAAGGGAGAGATAAAGAGAGCATGAGGGAGGGAGACTTATGTGGGTAGAGAACATGAGGGAATAGAGGACATGGAAGATGCTATGAAGTCAGAGTCATATATGGGAAGAAAAAAAATACAATGGTGAGAAATGTTTGGTTTAAAGTTTTTGTTTAAGGATTTAAAACAAAAGAAAGACATTTTTGAACATTTTTCTTCAGTACTGATTCCAGAGATCAAAGATACCTTAGCAATTAAAATAGAGAAAATGTAGTCTACTTACCCATTCTGTATGGCGGCTGTGGGGTCATAGGTCAGAGCCATGCCAGCCTGTATACAGGGAGGAAAGAGGAGAAAACAAATCTTAACACTTTTATCTTGGTGCCCAAAATATTCAGTACACACAAATACTTTTATCTTTACTTTCCATGATTTAAGTTTATTTTACCCTACACATTTTTCCACCCTTACTGCCAAGACTAGCATTTTTACTACCCACACATCAGAATCCACCAGCGAATTAGGAGTTTATATTATATATCCAGACAAACCAAGGAACAATGCAGTTTGGATGATTTCCATTTCTACTTCATAAACCATCCGCTGTCTAATCTGGTATCCTTATAATTTCTCAATATTGTCAAGAGCACCTATTATAAATCTCATGGCTGAAAAAAAAAAGCAAGAATAAATGTGTGGTCAGGATAAAAATAAAAGCTACTTAAAATGCATTCGACCTTTCAGAAGAAAATGTTAATAAATATTTATTTTAAAATAGATCGTATGCCTCGGGGTATGCAGATAATGACTCACAGAGTGCTTGTCCAATATATTGCTAGAACCTGTCCTACTAAGAGTGGTAGTAAGGCAAGGTCATTTACACATAATGGAAATTCTAGGCCTTGTAGCTAATAAGGAGGGGGGTCTGTTCTGTTTCTTAAAATAAAATCATCTTTGAAAAACTAAACTTCTGTAACAGACAGTAGTTCCAGAAAAGAATAATAAACTTCATGACTGTTAATTCACAGCCTATCTTCTCCTTCATACACATCATCACATTTGATCCTCACAACAACCCTATGAAGTAGGCAGGAGAAACAGTTTCTCCATTTTGTAGATGAAGACACTGAAGCTTGGAGAGGTCAAGTGACTTGCTCAAGGTCCACATTTGGAGGCAGAATCAGATTCCAGCCCACATCTTCTGAGGCTCCCTTCCACCACCTATGACACTAACCTAGGGTCTGCATGAGAACTGATGATCGTCTCCAGCAATGTGGGAGAATTTTCTCTGTGGGTGTATGGGCATACCACCCTTTGTTTCCAACACTGTCAGTCTGATTACTGCTTGTGAGTAGAAACAGAATGTAGAATGAAAGTCAAAACTGAGTAGGTTGTCATCAGGTTAGACATTTTTCTTTCTTTTTTGAAATTTAAAAGTGAATCAGACTGATGTCAATTTCCTGGCCTCGATAGTGCACTATAATTATGTTAAGATATAACAATTGGAAAAATGGGGTGAAGGGTACACAGGGCCTCCTTGTACATTTCTCTTGCAATTTCCCATGAATCTATAATTATTTCAAAAGAAAAAGAAGAAAATGAATTAGCTTTGAGGACTTTTGTAGAAGACAAGAAAAATCATAGAAACTTTAGAGAAAAGAAAAAAGAGATTTTGTGTTTTGAGTTTCAGTATAGGTGAAGGTAGTTTTCCTGTTGGGATCATTGAATTACTCAGCTTTCACACATAACTGAAATGGAAATTCTCAGGCTTTCCAAGATAGGGCCTGAAGTCCAGTATGCCCTGCTATATTCAAGCTTAGATTACATGCATTATTTTTCCCAGTTTTAAAATTGTTATTAAGACTGGTATAAAGAACAAAAGTGTAGAGCCATATATGAATGGGATCAGCATACTGGGAGCATACATAAATTGGAAGGGAGTTTGCAAGCAAAGTTGAGATGCCTGTCAGAAGTTAATAGAGGTGCACTGAAAATACATTTAATGATAACTGCATCTCACTCATGTTAAAGAAATATGCAACTGATAATATGACAAGCCGGGGGATTGGAAAATGAGAAGCAAATGTAGTAGTGCCAAAACACAAAAGAGATCCTGGGGTGCCTGGTTGGCACAGTCAGTTAAGTGTCCAACTCTTGGTTTTGGCTCAGGTTATGATTGGGCCCCTGAGTGGGGCTCATGCTCATTATGGAGTCTGCTTGAGATTCTCTCTCCCTCTCCCTCTGCCCCTCCCACTCATGCTCTCTCTCAAATAAATAAATAAATCTTTAAAACACAGACATACACAGACACACACACACACAAAGAGATTCTAAGTCTAAATTCTTCCCAAGAAGGGGCCTCTGCCATGTGACCAATGGGAGGCTGGCTCTAGGCTGAAGACTCCCCAGAATGGACCTGTCCAGGGTACAGCTCATAATCCATGGTTATGGCTGGCTACTGGAGAGGGCAGTTGTAAAAGTTGTCCATTGGGGATGAGATTTCTGTCTTAGAAATGCTAATCTTCTTTCCCCTAACTTATTCAAGACGTCACACCAGAGGCAGAAGAAAAAAGATGGGCTTTATATTCAATAGAATTATTGTTTGTTTTTGAGAGATTTAGGAAGAAGTCATACCTTCAGCCTCCTAACCACTGCAGATTGTTTAGATCATAGGGGACTTATAGGAAGCCTTTCCTAATCAACCTCATGTTTTCTTCTTTTCCTTGTACTTATTTTTCAATAGTGCTCAGAGATCAATGCTATTTAGCCTTTCTTGAATTATCAATTGTCTTGAACATTCTCTTCTTATGCCGTGTTTATTTGTTCTGGCAACTTTAGGTAAGGATTTTTTTTTCTCTCACATTTTAATTCCTTATGGATTATAGATAACAAATCACATCAGCTCTAGCTAGCAACATAGTAATTATCAATAAACTCTACCTTTTTGTTGAATATACATGTGATAATCAGAAAGCCTAAATTTGCTTCTTCCCACATCTTAAACCTCTATTTCATCTTTCAGAAGATGGAAAAGAACTAAATAGATGGCAGTATGGTTTTGTGGAAAGAATATATGTTTTGGACCTGGGTTCAAGTCTTATCTCTGTTCCATTCTAGCAGTGTGACCTTGGGCAAATTATTTAACCTGTTTGAACCTCAGTTTCCTCAACTGTTAAATGATTTAGTAATACCTACCTCATTTGATTGTTGTGAAATTTAAATGAGATTACGTTTGTAAAGCGCCCAGCACAGTGCCTGGAGACAAGACACATACATAAATATTATAATACAAAGCAACATGTGGTAAGTGCCATATGAGTGGTATAGATGAGGTGTGAGGAGAGAGGCTGGGGATGATCAGGGAAGCCATGTGGAGGACATACGGATGAGTGGAAACTTGAAAGATGATTAGGATTTCCATAGATGGAGATGAGAGATAGAGGCCAGCTCAGACAAAGAGGAATAGTATGGAAAAGATATAGAAATAAAAAGGGCAAGGTGGGTGATTCACTGCAGTAGAACATTGTGGTGAGGGGGCAGTGGGAATTAAGACTCAAAAGAAAAGGGGGGAGAACATTGATTGCCTGGCTCCTCTGGGGGAGCCTCTGAACATTTTTTGAGCAGGGAAATTATACAATCAAAGAGGGATTGGACAACAAGAAACAGCATGAGCCCCCTGGAAAACAGAGGGTCAATCCAGAGCGATGAGCAACTGGAGTAGGCACTTGGGGACAGGAAGGTGGAGAGAATCTAAGATGAGATTGTCATTGCAAAAGGGTAGGGAATGAACACAAGATTCACCTACTTCATGATTTTGCCTAGGGACAGTCCTGCCTCTGAGTACCTTTGGCAAGAGGAGACAAGAGATAGTTTCAGGTCATATGCATTTGGAACATTATGAGTAACAAAACAAGGCATGGGTTAAACAAAGAGTTGTTTGAACTTAACCCACTGGCTGAATATTGTAGCACAATAACTAGTACTTGGCTCTACCTGGTTTTCATTTCATGTGTAACAGATCGTTGAGCTATAATTCTAATATAGTCTTAATGTAGATTTTGCATTCAATTTCCTTTTGTTTCTTTCCACAAAGGTAAAAAAGAAAATCAATTTTGCTGCCCTGTCTAGCCACCTTTATACTGAGAACCATGAAATCATCATTATGTAATTACCAAATTTTATGGCATGTTTACAAACTCCAGAGTCACACAAAAAGTAAAATAACTTGGAACAAAACAAAAATGTCACACCACATATGTAGGAAAGTGATGTTTAATCCTGTCTCTCTCTTTCAAAAGAGCTTATTAGATTCACAAATATTTTCCATTTTTCAAGTTTACGTTATTTGAGTATTGGAAGCATTTGCAATTTATTTAAAACAAAAGGGGGCATTTTTGTCATTTTCCTGCAGCCTCTTAAGTTTTTGCTTAGTATTTCAGCCATAATAAGGTATTTCTAGTCCTCCCAGACAGAATCTATACTATAAGAGCTAAATATTTTACAAGAAATTTTAAAATACAGTTTACTGGAGTAGGTATCTAATTATTTTCAATAGATATAGGGATTTCACAGAGACACATCTGTTTGTCTCAGGAGCTAGATATTTGATATTCATAAAATTAAATGATTATTAATAGGTTAAATGAAGAGGTAATAATCATGAAAGTACTGCTTAAAATGTGCTAGGTGGGGGGTAGGCATTAGGCATTAATGCTTCAGAAAGATCTTCTGGACTGGAATGCTTGGTCTTATTGGAGGAGCCGAGCATCATTGACTATAACAAAGCCGAAGAGAAGATAGGCTGATGGAATTGATTTTATCATTTTTGAAACTATTTTTATACTGTCATGTAAACGTGGACCGAAGAGTTTGAGGCAAAAAACTTTACAGACAGATCTACACTGTAATTCCTGGGAAATTGAGACATCGATGTTTTAGTGTAACATTTCTCTTTTTTCTAACTTCTGCCTTGACAGATGATGCATCTTAATTGCATGAGTAAAAATGAATAATCACAAGAATTTCCAATTTTCTACAACCAGATTTAAGGCAACACTTTAGTACATACAGAGTAAATATATATTTCAGTAAATATTGTGTACTGAATTAGCACGAGATGAGTTCAGGAAACCAAAGAAAAAAAGGATAATCTAATTTTCTGGATATTATCTTGAAAGAGTTTATTTCTTGCAACCAATTTTAACAATATTTATAACTGTTAAAAACCCTATAAATAAAATAAGGTGACTTTAGAGGTGATATGGGTAAAAGGGCTTGAAAATTATAATGTGTTATAAATGTTTAAGTCCTGCCACTGTAGAGAAACCTCACTTAACTTTGTTTATATTTATTTCCCAGTATTTCTCTTTAGAAAACATGTCCTTTAGTGAAGAAATCCTGACACAAAATTATGTGTAGGATAAGGGCCAAAAAATACAAATTTTAAAAATTAAAAAAAAAAAATCTCTGACTAGAAATAGAACAAGAAAATAATTTCAACAATGTTAAATGTCAAAATATTAGAGTGTTATAACTGTAAATGATTTTTTTCCTTTCCTATATTTTTCCTGACTTTCTTAAGTTGCATATAGTTAGAATTACTTTTAAAATCCCTTTGGTTTAAAGAGGCACATTATAGCTTCTATGACTTGTTTTTAATTTTTAAATTCAGGAGGAAAAACAAAAGGCATATCATTTGTAAAAGTAATAGAGATGAGAGGCCTGGTTCAGGAGTAAGCTTGCAAATGTCAGGAAGCATTGAGCTTTGCTAGGTCAGTAGAGTATGGAAGATCTGGGATGGAATGAGAATTGCTACAGCCAGAAGGATCGATGTGAGAATGGGCAGGAGGTTATGAATAGATCCTGAAAATTCGGAGTTAATGATACAGTGATTCTAGTGATGGAAACTAGGAAGAATTCATAAATCCAAATGGCCATACTGGCTGAGAAACTTAGGATTTCATAGGTGATAGGAGAAGTGTGGATACCCACAATAGCCAAACTGTGGAAAGAGCCAAGATGTCCATCGACAGATGAATGGTTAAAGAAGATGTGGTATATATATACAATGGAATATTATGCAGCCATCAAAAGGAATGAGATCTTGCCATTTGCAACGACGTGGATGGAACTGGAGGGTGTTATGCTGAGCAAAATAAGTCAATCAGAGAAAGACATGTATCATATAACCTCACTGATATGAGGAATTCTTAATCTCAGGAAACAAACTGAGGGTTGCTGGAGTGGTGGGGGGTGGGAGGGATGGGGTGGCTGGATGATAGACATTGGGGAGGGTATGTGCTATGGTGAGTGCTGTGAATTGTGCAAGACTGTTGAATCACAGATCTGTACCTCTGAAACAAATAATACATTATATGTTAAAAAAAAAAAGAAGAAGATAGCAGAAGGGGAAGAACGAAGGGGGGGAAATCAGAGAGGGAGACGAACCATGAGAGACGATGGACTCTGAAAAACAAACTGAGGGTTCTAGAGGGGAGGGGGTTGGGAGGATGGGTTAGCCTGGTGATGGGTATTAAAGAGGGCACGTTCTGCACTGGGTGTTATACACAAACAATGAATCATGGAACACTACATCAAAAACTAACGATGTAATGTATGGTGATTAACGTAACAATAAAAAATTTAAAAAAAAAAAAAAAGAAGTGTGGATACCCAAGATCTTCAGAGGAACCAATAAAACTTGCCAGAAAACCATAAAATGATCAATACCAAGTAAGGTTTTTGGCCTAAGAAAGGATTTTAAACCTCTTTCCTGTTTAAAAAAAAAAAAAAAAGAACTAATTCTAGGAAACAATATGTTCAGGGCAAATTTGCAGGCAGGGTATCATAGCACTTGCTGAAAGGGGATGTGAGAAAATGGGGCTAGTGGTAGGGTTTTGCCAGCAATGTCTCTGGTGTGGTCAGATGATGACTGAAGGGTGTGTTTCCCCAGGCAGAGGCAGTCAACTATATAAAGCAGGTGTCTGCTCTCACCTGCTCAAGGGATGTTCCCCAGGTTATGTGCAGCCAGTCCCTCTCCGAAAGAGAAGATGAGGGACAAATGAGAGTGTCGATGAGGACATTGCCAAAGTCTACCAAAGGGAGATTATACTGCCTGGTCCTGGGATCAAACAGAAATGTCCTGTCAATAGTTCCGTGAACTATGCCCACCAACCTGTGCAATGGCTCATACTACATTCCCTATTTTCATAACTTCTAAATCTAAGGAAGATATTTATTTCAAATCATATTTGATTAGTTTGCATCATTTGACGAGTGATTTTCTTCTTCTTTCAACATTCCTTTCCCTTGGGTTCCCTGTGAGCCTAGTTTTCTTCTGACCTCAGAGAGCAATTTCTCCTTTGATGTTACTTGCTCCCCCTGCCTTTGAGATGCCTGCCGGTGCTCAGGGCCCGGGTTTGCCTTCCTCTTCTCTCCTTCTGTACTGTGATGACATTCCCTTTCCAATCGCAACTATTATTTATGTCTCAGTGATTCCTGAATCTTGGTCTCAAACTCAAGTATCTATACTAGATTCCACACATTTACTGCGAAGTTAAATTAGTAAATTGAATGTATGGTCAGTGTCTTTTTTCAAGTTATCATTTCTGGTTTGTGTGTTTACTAATATCCTTTGGCAGAGATACCCTTTCCTGCCTCTGCTTGCAACTCCCTTCCCATCCATCAGCCACACCACTGTGCAGTGAGGATTGCTCTTGTGATATAGGAAATGTCTCAGTCCTTGCTTGGTGAGTAGAGAGGGGGGAAGAGTTGGGATTGCTGAGAGACCTTCCCGATGCAGCAGGGAAGCCAGTGTACCTGAACTAAATCATGAGCAGGAGCCTAGGAGAAACTAGAGGTAGCCAGAAAACCTGGAGGCCCCTCTTATCCAAGTAATTGACTCAGAGTGCAGAGAAGATTGTGAAAAGTCATTTTGACATCTTCAGAGGTTTGTCAGAAATCAAGCAAAGGGAATGCAGGAGATTTATCACTTAAAAAATAGCAAAGACAGGCAGAGAATAGAGAAAATTCACCTCTCTATGTTTGGGGAAAGAACAAGGGGAGTCATGCTCTTGTTTATAGACTATGTCATCATAGTATTTGTCCTGCTTGGCTTTTACTAAAGCATTCTAGTCAGGCAGAAAATTTCTCCCTTATATAGCAATAAAGAAGGACAAGACAAAAAGATGCAGACAGAATTAAGGCTGGATGGCTGAGAAAGCTAATGGCTGCACAAAGAAATCATTGTCAAAAGGGAAACAGAAGGAAAGGTATGATGTGGCTGGCTAAAGTTTACAAAGCTCCAGTCTGAGTTTGTCATTAAAACCAAAGTTAAATTAAGCCTTGATTGATCATCATAAAAGAGGCAAGAGAACATTATCATATTTTATGTAGGAACTTCTGTGTTTTTCTCAATCTGAATGACTAACTTCAAAGACTCCAAGACGTTGTGTGTGTGTGTGTGTGTGTGTGTGTGTGTGTGTGTGTTTCACATCTTCCTGTCTGTGAAATTGGGGCTTGTGTGATAATTGATGGCATTTGAGTTTGGAAACTTTCTCCTCTTTTCAGTGATATTTAGAATAATATTTCATCTTTAATTGATGGTGTCATAGAGTCAATGATGTAGTGTATATACTGTTAAACCCCACCATAACACAGTAAGTAAGGTGAAAAATATAAAATGCTGAGGTTGCTACCAGAGTGAGCCTGTGCAACTGGATAGGTGGGAGTTCCAGGTATCTGACTAAGTTGATTCATATTCTCCCAGGTCCCAGGTGCAGTTTGATGCTACGTGGAGGTTGTAAGCTGCGGCTTAAATACTGATGGGGACAATTCTGAGTCTCGTGGCAGGCTGAGATTGTCAGGACAGTGCCAACAACTCCAGAAATCTCTCAGTTGGTTGATTCCCCACTTAGTTGCCAGGGAATCAGAGAACATGGAGATCAAGCATCAGCCTTTCTCCTTATAATTCTTGATATAATCTTCCCATCCTTCAGCACCTCCTAAAGCCCATACCCCAACCTCCTCCCCAAGAACATAAGTATGTTTTCCCATCCTCTTTTTTGAGAATGGGGACTAGGCAGATGACTGGAGCTCATCATCACATGCAACATATCCAAAGTTACACCACTACAGGAATTTACAAGATTTGCTTCTTATCTTTAGTGATCATAGATTAGAAAATATGGACCCAGTAGCTTTAAAATAAGAACACTTAATTGAGTAAGAAAGTTTCCATGTTAAACTACTGAGCATTCAAGTTCTTGTGCCAATGGGAAGACTTTTTGAGATTATGGGTGTCATTCACCTTGAGCCTGCTCTCTAAATTGCCAGTAAAGCACATGAAATAAATTAAGAGTACATTTGGTGGGCTGGCTAACAAATTCAACTGCAAGTGCTGTAATGCACCATAACAGCTCTTTTTTAAGACCATATATGTAAAGACTCTTTTTCAGTTCAAGGTTAAAAGAACTATTTGCAGAACCTGGCAATGTTATTAGATACATCTTAATTTTTTCCAAGGTCCCATTAAAGAAAATAATTGGACAATTAAATGCCAAGCATCGTGATATACCCAAAGGAAATTGTGAACTATATAGATGATTTTTCTACCTTTATGGAATATGTTCAAAGATAATGTGAATCTACATCCTTTCACAGCTAAGTTTTGAAATAATTCTTTAGACGTATTATTTTCCTTAAAGTATTTTTTATTTCTAATGGTTCATTGGGGCAATACTTCAATTCCATATCTCTGAAACATAAATTTTCTAATGTTCAGTATTATAAAATTAAATTGCAGTCAATATGGCTCCAAAGCTAATAGAAATGATGTATTTCTGGGCCTTGTCAAGTTCTTCTTATACTTAATAAGAAGGATGTTGACTGGTGACTGTTCAAAGAGTTTGTGAGCTGGGTGCACTATTCCAAACAGAGCCAATTGAAAGTAAGAGGGCCACATGGTTAGGTCGCATCTTGTCTTCCTCACTGCTAAGAATGTCTCAAAGCATGTTCTGTATAGCAACATTGGTAACAGCTAGTGATAGCGAAATGTTTTCATAAACTCAACAAAATATTCTGTTCAGCTATATAATTCATCAATTCTCAATAGTGGCTCAATCTTTTCCTTGGTATCTAGCAATAGTCCATGTTTTCTTTCACTTTTCTTTCTTTTTTTCTCCATCCAAGTCCCTCTCTCCTTGCCAGCTCTTGGCTTTTATGATTACATGACCTTCAAGAGAAAAGTGGCTAGAAATTTGAACACCACCTAACGTTTCAGTGCTACCTAATGCTTGGAATGCAGATGATGATTTGGAATGTGATCTTTTAAAACCTTTAATAAAATGTGGGTCAAAGTGAAAATAAATTAATTTCTACTTGTTGTATAGTATATTTTATTAAATAAGTCAAAAATTCAGCAGGAGAAATGATACTGGTAGCAGATTTCCTTTCAAACAGATGTTGTATCATTAAAAATAATCCCCATTTGGAAAATAAATAGACATGACATGAAATTGGAAACCAAGGACTTAAGCATTTGAGTCATAAGAAACACATAGCAAAGCTGGCTTTCAGATTAACAAACCCTGAGTTGTGTTGATGATATTATGAGAGTTATAATAATGGTTAATACTGGAGTGATTATAGTTTTCCAGGAACCGTGCTCAGTGCTTTACCCTCACTGCTTCATTTAATCCTTCCAATCACTAAATATGCCCTTTTAGCCATTCTCATTCTACTGATGAGGAAACTGAAAAACTTGCCCAAGGTTTGTCACTCAGCTCAAAAGCTGTGGATTTGTGATTGAAATGCTCAAGTTTGCCCCCTAACCACAAAAGTAGACTGTCTGGTAAAATATGAAGAACAGCAAACAATACTGAGCACATCACAGATGCTGGCACACACGATTCCTTAAAATTCAGAAAGTATTATTATTCTCACTAGGTACATTAGAGAAGGACGCAAGATTTACTCTATCAACCCAAGCTCCAGTTGGTCCTCTAAATATTATTCTCTGTGCCATTCCATGCCCAAGGGCATAGGGGCCTCTACTGGACAAGGAACAAGGTGGGGCTTTTCAACTCGGGGGTGATTTTTCTGGTTTGTAAATGCATATAAATCAGTTTCTCAGTTACCTACCCCGAAAAACAAACACGATCAATCAAACAGTTAATGGTTAGTAACAAGACAAGTGTGCACTGACATTCTTGTGGCTGCTACTTTTGTTATTTTTATTATTTTTTTGTTGGCTTTCATTTTCTTTCACTGTGCTATAGTGGTATGGAGATAGTCACAGTCAGTGATTGCACTTGCGCGATACTAAATTATATCTTACCCATCATTTAATTGCCTACTTTACAGACAGAGAAGATCTTTGCCATTTTAGGTTCCAAAGGGGTGGGAGAATCTGTCTGTATGTTTACGTCATGTCCATTATGTCCAGTCTGGTTCCTCCCACATACGGTACATCAGTAAGTGCTCATCGACTGACTGGATGCTTTTTGTTTAAACTGCTTCTTCATTTTTAAAAATCTATTTCGAACAGAATTCTTCTCTTAGAAAGATCGTTTCTACAAAAAGTAGTCATATATTGAGAAAGTGAGAAAGCGAATAGGAAACACAAGGAGATAGAGGGGTTCTCACTGTGTCTGAACATTTCTAATACACATTCAGGGCAAGGGGCATTCCTTGCACCTCATTATGTCCTGGGGACACAGCATAAAGTATCAGTCATGGAAGAAGCAAAGGCTTTATGACAACAAGAGTACTGGGGATTATAGTGATGGAGACACAGTTGAAATTCAGAATTATGATGCCAATTCTGTGTGTACTCATTTTCTTTCAGAAAAATAAAAACAAAAGCAAACATAAAAATTAAGACATAGCCCTCAAAGGAAACGTTTATCTTGAGTGGGAAAATAGGATGTCTTATTTTGTTATTGAGTATGGCTATCTATCTACTCAGAAATCTAAAAAGGCATCTTTGTCTCAATCATAAGTGGATTTAGTCAGAATGAATAATTACTCCTAATACCTTGAGGCACTATGAGGAGGAAGCTGGATGTTTGGAATCAAGTTTATCAACTTTGTCTGCACTTGGCTATGGACTTCGTTACAGTATGAGAAATCCCATTCTCCCACATGATCTTTGCAGGCTTTCATTCACTTACTGGCACTGAAGAGAATTTTTATTAATAGTAGCTGTGAATGGACAAGAGTTATGAAACTTTACAGCACAGGGGAAGTTTTCATCCATCACTGAAAACAAGTTGATTTCAGGTCTGAAAATAGACAACATATTATCTAGGTTGTAGGTTGTAACAGATCACTTAGCTTAAGTTGGCTGTGATAAAACTGATAACCTTAGCTCTCAGCTCACTAATAGTGGATTTTGTGGGTGCCTTAATGAGACCTAATTTAAGGAAATTAAAGTATATTCTGTCAGTTTATTCCACCTCTTAAAGGTTTTCAAATGCACATGTCCAGGTAGAGCTACACTATTTCACTACAGTAAGGAACACAATTTACATCTGGTTTGTGTGAATGGTACCTCCTGGTATTAGGAAGTGCATGTACTGTATCCCTATACCCAAAGGCTTGTGTCTTTAGGCAAATAGAAATGCACTCAAATAAAATGTCTTCGAGATATAATATATCATCATGTCTCATCTAAAACTTGTTCCTTACTCGGGAATAGTATTCCTTAGCATTCCTAGAATGCATCCTAAAAAAGCTTACTGGATTTTCTCTCCAACATAAACTTGTAAACTATTCCTGGGAACCCGAGTGCTGATTGTTAACAATATTATTTTAGGCCCCGTAGTTCATCTCCATATGCAGACTGTGAAGACAATCTCATTAAATGTTTTGTTTCCACAGTAAGGGAAGTATCTTCAGAGCATCACATAGAGAGAACGTATTTGTTATTGCTTATTGTTTTGAAATTGACTCTAGCAGAGAACTGTAAATCATATAAAAGCAAGAAACACCATTTTATTGCTTTTAGTTTTTATAATAAAATCTTGGCATTTCTTCACTAGACATTCAAATACTTTGTTGGACTACTTCTTGTTCAATTGCCCTGTCTCTTGTGTCATAGCTAAAATACTATTTCTTGGAAGTTCAATTCCCGAAGCAATTGCTATCAATGACATTTACTGACTCAATTACTATAGGGCTTGGAAAGATCTTATGGAAGCTAGACTAGAGTTTTGAAGCCAGTGAGAAATAGTTTGTTTCTGATATTTGCACTATTTAAGGATAATGTCCGAGCATGAAAACTGGGGGAAATATCACCATCGTCTGTGATTTGACACACAGCATTTACTTATATTTGAAAATTCTGAAGGAAAACTAGAGACTAGTTACAACAAATGTCAACATAAAGTAACGTCAAGGTTTGAGTGACTCTAATCATCATAGTAGAAACATGCATCTTTTGATTTAAGCCATTCATCTTTACAACATAGTTGAATATTTTTGATCAGCTGTGCAAAATATTTGGGTACCAAACAAATTTAGTGGCTTTTTGGTAGTCATTGGAAAAGCATTCTTTGGAAATACAGGAAGAAGTAACAGGAGTTCTTCTTCATGTTCCTGATTTATATATAGATGTGTGTGTGTGTGTAATTACACATATTATTGAAATTATATATATTTATTTGCTTGTTTTTAATTTTTTCATTTAAGTAGAGTTGACATACAATGTTGTATTAGTTTCAGGTGTACAAAATAGTGATTTGACAAGTCTATACCTTACGCTATGCTCACACATGTAGCTCCCATCTGTCACCATACAACCCTATTACAATACCGTTGACTACATTCTTTATGCCATAGCCTTTTATTCCCGTGACTCCTGATATATTTTTGATTCCTGCTTCCCGATTCTATTCCTGATTCCAGACCAGTCATTTGGGAGAGCATTAACAAGATCAACTCGGGAAACATTTTGCCTGAAGTAAAGAATATGGCCTCAGCTGCAAGGGGATATCTAGCCAGTGCATTTCTTGATAATCATAGTGATGATAAAGTGAGACCATTTCTGAACTAGGGGTGACATTAAAACATTGCATCACCATTATGGCAGAAGCACTGGCCACTCAGAATGTAAATGCTGGAGTAGGATCCTAGGAAACTCCTGCTATACCAGCTAGCACCCCATTCTTGTGAAATCATAAGAGGTCCTGCAGGAGGCATCATAGAAGAAGGGGTGGAGGGGTTGCACTGAAGGATTAGTGCCAGCAGTTACTTATTTAATGAAACAAATATGTCTTACTATTTTAACAAGCACACTGGCTTTTCTGATATATGGAAGTTGAATATGAGCCCTATGCTTGGCTCAAGTATTTTTTAGGACAGTAGTTCTCAAAGTGTGGGCTAAGGACACCTGAGGGTTCCTGAGATACATTTAGGAGATCCACAGGTCCTCCCTTTTCCAATGACATGTCTATGTGGAGTTAAGATCTTCTTCAAATGATTAAACCAAAGAGAATATTGCAGCAGGTTGAATGCTGATGCAGATATGCAAATCTGGTCATCTTTTATTAAGTCAGGCATTAAAGTGATTTGCAAAAATGTAAAAGAGTACTATTCTCAAAATTTGAAAGATACAATATTTCCTATAAAAATATAAGGATTTTGTTAACATGGGATGGGCTTATTGTTTTTTGATGAACTAATAAATAATTATTAAGAGTATAGAGAGATACTGAGACCAAAGAGTTTGTGGATTGCTACATTAAGAAGTAAAACGATGAGAACCATAGAACACTGGGAACGAGAGGCCTAATAGCCCCAATCTCTGATCATTCTGCTTAGAGTTTTGGTTGTCACTTGAGAGATTAGTTAATAACTTTAAAATATCCCTGTGTATTTCACTTATGCAAAAACATGTCCAGCAGCATATATTTGTATTTCAAAACCTTGCTCATTTACACTAATTTATGTGTATAAAGTTTTCAGTACTAGATTATTTTTTTGTAAAGAAGTACATTTCACTAACTATGCTAAAAGAACTGTTATCAAAATACCCTCAGAAGAAAATAGCATTACATAATAAATTAAATTTTATTAGCTTATCAATTGTGAATGCTTTAGGTACTTCTAAGATAGTTAAACATTTCAGGAGAAATCCATTTCACATTATCTTTTTTTTTTACCTGATGTTCAAGAGAGAGGCAGAGAAAACATAAGCCTCATTCTGTGCTATTATCCCAAATGCTGAAGCATCAGAATTGAAATTATCATCTTACATTTTATCAGACAACAGTGATTGAAATATTTACCATTATTTTATATAACAAAAAAAAACTCTGAAAAGCAAAAAACAACAACAACAACAAAAACGAAAACCAAAAAGCATGCAAACAAGTAAAAACACCCAAAATGATCTTCTTATAATGTTGGGATGCCAAAGGGCTACAAAGAAAATGGAAAACAAGGAGGAGAAAAATGGCAAAGGAGTAGGAGACCTAAATTTCGTCTGGTCCCAGGAATTCAGCTAGATAGGGATCAAACCATTCTGAACAACTATGAACTCGACAGAAGATCAAAGAAAAGAATAGCAGCAACTCTCTGAACAGAAAAGCGACCACTTTATGGAAGGTGGACATGCAGAGAAGTGAATCCGAGGTGATATTCAGGAAGATAGATGGCGGGGGGGGGGGGGCCTCCATCAGCTGCTACTGGCAAGTGATAGAGCAGCAGAGCACAAAATCAGAAATTTTAGAAGTTGGCTCCACTGAGGGACGTCGCTCCAGTGGCTAAGCGGGGGTGTAACCCTCGCTGGGACAGTGTGGTCTCAGGACCCTCGGGGTCACAGAAAGACTGGGATGCCTGAGTGCGGCCGAGCTCCCAAGTATCAGAGCAGGGAATGGCTGCAGACACAGAGCCGAGGCGCGGGCTCTCAGCTCGGGGTTGTCATAAACCGTGATCCGCAGCACAGTCAGGCCACTGCTCTTCCAGCAGGGACCCAAAAAGTGGCAGATCGGGAGAGACTCCCCTTCCTCCCCCGGGAGGAGCGGCACAGGAGTGCACCACAGGGATATGCTGGGTTTGGAGACTCCAAACGAGGTCATGTGCCAGAGACAGAAACGCTCGGTCACAGGGCTGGGTGAGCACAGAGTGCGGCTGGAGACCGGGAAGACGGGAGTGACTGACTGCTTTTCTCTGGGGGCACACTGAGGAGTGGGGCCCCGAATTCTCAGCTCCTCCAGGGCAGAGATTGGGAGGCCGCCATTTTCACTCTCATCCTCCAAAGCTGTACGGAAAGCTTGCAGGGAACAAAAGCTCCCGAGAGCAAACCCGAGCAGATTACTTAGCCCGGACCCAGCAAGGGCGGAGCAATTCCACCTCCAGCAAAGACATTTGGGAATCCGAGGCGATATTTGGAAGGCTAGATGGTGGGGGAGGGGGCCTCTGTCAGACGCTTCTGGCAAGTGATAGAGCCGCGGAGCACAAAATTGGAACTTTTAGAAGTCGGCTCTGCTGAGGGACCTCGCTCCAGTGGCTAAGCAGGGGATGGGAACCCTTGCGGGACAGTGTGGTACCAGGACCCTTGGGGTCAGAGAAAGATGGGGGTGCCTGAGTGCGGCAGAGCTCCCAGGTATCGGAGCAGGGAAGCCGGCTGCAGAGACGGAGCCGAGGAGTGGGCTCTCAGCTTGGGGTGCCATAAACCATGATCTGCGGCACAGTTGGGCCACTGCTCCTCCAGCAGGGACCCAACAAGCAGCAGATCCAGGGAGACTCTCCTTCCTCCCCCGGGAGGAGTGGCCCAGGAGCACACCGCAGGGATCTGCTGGGTTTGGAGACTCCACACCGAGTTGGGAGCCAGATATAGAAATGCTTGGTCACAGGCCGAGTGAGCACAGAGTGCAGCTGGAGCCCGGGGAGATGGGAGTGATTGACTGCATTTCTCTGGGGGAGCACTGAGGAGTGGGGACCCAAGTTCTCGGCTGCTCTGAGGCAGAGATTGGGAGACTGCCATTTTCACTCTCGTCCTCCAAAGCTGTATGGAAAGCTTGCAGGGAACAAAAGCTCCCGAGAGCAAACCCAAGCAGATTACTTAGCCCGGAACAGCAAGGGCAGGGCAATTCTGCCTCCAGCAAAGACATTTGGGAACCACAGCAACAGGCCCCTCCCCCGGAAGATCAGCAAGAACCGCCACCCAAGACCAAGTTTACCGATCAATGAGAACAGCCAAACTCCAGCACTAGGGCAATACTGCACATAGAATTGATGGCTTTTTTTCCCATGATTCCTTAGTCTTTCAAAGTTAATTTTTTTTAAACTTCTTTTTTTGAATTTTTCTTTTTCCCTTTTTCAACCAACCTCTTATCAATCTCTTTTTTAAAAAACATTTTTATTTTTCATTTTTAGAGTCATATTCTATCTCTTCATAGTAGTTACCCTTATTTTTGGCATATATATATATATATATATATATATATATATATATATATATATATA